>NC_089494.1:85399684-85702601 GCF_036850765.1 Saccopteryx bilineata | reverse complement strand
ACCAAATGTGAGCACTAATTCTCTGTCCGCTCCATCAGAGAGATGAGGAGGTTCTGGGCGTCTCCTGGACGGCCTGGTGACCCAAATTAGTAATACTGTACTATACGCCTGAAAGTTGCTAAAAGAGTACATCTTAAATGTTCTCACTACAAAAAAAAAAAGTTGTAATTATGTGAGGTGGTGAGTGTGTTAACTAACCTCACTGTGGTAATCATTTCACAATATATGCTGTATCAAATAAAAGAGTTCCATCAGAAAATAAACTCCAGGCAGGGCCTCTTTCCAGTTCACTTCATCGTCAGCAGCACTTGGAATGATGCCTGGTACATTGTAGGTGCTCAATAAATACGAGTGGAATGTGTGAACGACTGAGTCAACTATCTAATGTGTTCAGACCACCACTCTTCTAACCAAGCCTCATCCCAACACAGGGCTGGAATTGGCCAAGTCCCGCATCAGAAGCAATATTCTATCTCCTCAATGAGCAGGGCCAGGTCAACAACTTTGTAAGGAACAAGCTCCCAGAAGTTCCAACCTACTTGCTGCTAGAATGGTAAGAAGGCTAGAATGCCTTTTTGGGACCCCTACTACCTACTCTGGGGTCACCAGTGAGTCTCAAGTAGCAGCTGCTCCTAATCCCTTCTAACCTGCAGAACACTGTCCAAATTCCATTTCCTTCCCTCCATCTGCCCCTCCCAGCCCCATTCTCATACGTTTGTGGTTTCCCAGGGCATTGGACAGTGCTTCCCAGGCTTCTGATTAAGAGGAGGCTGGGCCTGTCCAGCCTCGGCAACTTCCTGAGTTAGTCCTAAGGCTAAGGGAGTTACTCTTCAGAGTCGTCAGACTGATGTCCAAGGAGCTAGACTAACAGTACCACTGACCAGAAACACCAGCTACATTTACTACAGAACGTACTGCTCATATTGTGCGGCCATCTGCTAATAGCAGCAAATCATTAGAAGATGATCAAGAGAAAGAAAAATGGCATTTTACATCTTAGGTTGTCTGTTCTGGCTGAAAGTGTTGTTAATTATTTTACCTTCACACTTAGAATTAAGAGAGAGAGAGGATTCATAAATATATACATCCATAAAGACACATACACATACTTGAGCTTTTTACATATTTGTGGGAAAATATCTAGAATTCATTTGTTTCTTTTGTTAAATAAACCAACAGAAATGCCTTCATTCTCAACTGAATATTGCTCAGTTGAAATGCTAAACTGTTCAACTGAGTAACATCCACCTTCAAATATTAAACTAAATTGAGAGGCTTCTCCTTCTCCAGGCTTCCCAGACCTTTGACTCAATCAGATCTATTTAATAAAAAAATAAAATTATCTGAAAAAAATCAAAATAAATTACTGATGCAAATATACTAATAACTCACTCTTCTCCTTGAACCATGGAGATGATCTGTTAAGATCACATCAAACAATAACAAAATTGTGAAAGAGAAACTTCCTATATAAAATCAACCACACAGAGTTTAGAAACTGCTATTTCTCCCAGGTGGAGAGAGGACTGAACCATGCACATCTTAGTAAGGAAAAACACTGAAAGGGCACATACAAAGAAAATCCCCTTAAAATGAAACATTCCCAACGTTTCGCATCCCACGTTCCTCACTCAGGTCACTGTCTCTGGTTGGGACAGGTTTGCTCAGCGCTGTGGCCCGCAGAAAGTCTGGCCACCACCGCAGGCCCACGCAGCTGGTGACATGGGGCTAATGGAAGTTAATACCCAAAAAGTTCTCAACAATGAAAGTTTGCTAAATTAAACTGAATGAAGAGAAAGGAGAGATAGGGAAGAGGTGGTAACAGTGAGTGGGAGCAAGAGGGAGAGACGGGTTGGGTGGAAAGAAGGGAGGCTATGAATGTAGCACATGCATGAAAGGACACGGTTCTGGCTCAGGAGTTCAGGCCAGAAAAACCGTTTCCGCTACGATACAACAGGATAAATACCTAATCATACGTATTATATGCATGGGTATGGAAAAGTGTCATTACAGTGCTTTAACAAAGCAGATGAGCTCCTCAATATGCTTGAGAAGAAAAGGGCTGGGAGCACACCTATGTTCAAAACAGCATTACTCCCAGGAGCCAAAGGTGGAAGCAAATGCCCATCCACAGATGAATGGATAAAGAAAATATGGTCTATACAGACAATGGAATATTGCTCAGCCTTTTAAAAAAAGAAATTGTGCGACCATGGCCAATTAGCCCAGTGGTAGAGCATCGGCCTGGTGTGTAGATGTCCCGGGTTCAATTCCTAGTCAGGGCACACAGGAGAAGCACCCATCTGCTTCTCCCCCTACCCCTTCTCTTTTCTCTCTATCTCTCTCTTCCCCTCCTGTAGCCAAGGCTCCATTGGAGCAAAGTTGGCCCGGGCACTGAGGATGGCTCCATGGCCTGTACCTCAGGGTCTAGAATGGCTTCAGTTGCAACAGAGCAATGCCACAGATGGGCAGAGCATTGCCCCCTATAGTGGGCATGCTGGGTCAATCCCGGTTGGGCACATGTGGGAGTCTGTCTCTCTGCCTCCCTGCTTCTCACTTCAGAAAAGTACAAAAAAAAATTGTGATATATATTTCAATAGGGATAGACCTTGAAAACATTACACTAAGTGAAATAAGCTAAGCACAAAAGGACAAATATTGTATAATTCCACATACATGAAGTACCTGGCATAGTCAAACTCACAAAGACAGAAACTAAACAGTGGTTACCAGGGCTGAGGCAGGAGGGGTATTATTGTTTCATGGGCACAGAGTTTCAGTCTGGGACAGAGAAAGAGTTCTGGAGACGGAGAGTGGTGATGGCTGAGGAATAATGTGCACGCCGTTAACTCCACAGTATTGGACACTTAAACGGTTACAATGGTAAATTTCAGCACAACAAAGAAAGAGAATAAGGATTGAGAAAGAGGATGCAGTTATAGTCTCACAGATTTGCAAGTGACATGCCCTCCCTGTCCTTCACCTCTCCCCCTGCGAGCACACACCCACATCCCGGGATCCCAGTCCCACGAATTTCCTCTCCTGGTTCCCAGAGAGTTAACATGGTGCTGCTTCCATAACCGCAGATCGCTCAGCAATAAATACAGAGACCCAAAGATAGCAGACACACTGCAGATTCGTTGGAGAGGGAAAAAAGATCCCACAGATAATGAATAGTTGAAAGGATTTTTTTGCATGTTTGGAACAGGGACTGAAATAGAAGAAATGAATTTTAAAAACCCAACTCTGATAAATGATTAGAAATCAACAAATATTGTTCTTCAGAGTAACTGAGAACCAGTGAAAGGGTAGGACACTTTTCCTGTAATAACAACTTCTATTATAACAGAGGAAAGAAGAAATGAAGTCATATAAGTAAGATCAACTTGAGTTAGCTTTTTAAATAAAATAGAAAGGGAATAAAGTTACCAGAAGAAAATGGATACTGATTACACAGCAATATATTTTTATATCCTATGGATTGCCCATTCAGAAGAGACTAGAACATCGCAGAACACAGAGCACCCACATTCTCAGACGCAACCACAGGAAAGAAACAACCTTTTTCCTGGAGAAAGAAGGTGTGGTAGAAACATGAATGCACTCTGCAGCTCGACAAGGTAAAATGAAGTTGTTATAAAAATGTTAAATCTAACATGCTTGGCCTAAAGCAATTTTACAGAAGGACCCCTAAAATGATTATCTTCCCTCCACAATTTCTTCGTTGCCTGCAGCGAACAGGACGATCTATTTTGCCCTTCTAAAACTCTGCTCTTACCCTTCAGTCCCACGCTCACTTCCTTTCTCACTTAATTCTCCACGCTGACAGTGAAATCTACCCGGCTTCACACGCTGACCACTGGAGGTGAAGCCTAACAGAACCGTCCTTTCTGCCTTGTTAAGATGTCACCCTGGGCAGAGTGCCTTTGATGGAAGCAGTTAAGAAATGCCTGCTGGGCTGTGAGCATCTCCAAAAAAGAATTCTGCCTGCTTTACATCAAACCTCGGTTTTTAAATTAAGTTAATTAACCCAGAAATTCATCAGCTTATCATCTCGGGCAGCTTGCCCCCTCCCCCCCGTATCTGGCCTAGACTTTCCCCGGGGGCTCACACCCCGTTAGGAGAAAGAGTCTCTGTCCTGGGCATGGGTACTCAGCTTCTTCTGTTAAGAAGAGATTAGGGGCCCTGGCCGGTTGGCTCAGCGGTAGAGCGTCGGCCTAGCGTGCGGAGGACCCGGGTTCGATTCCCGGCCAGGGCACACAGGAGAAGCGCCCATTTGCTTCTCCACCCCTCCGCCGCGCTTTCCTCTCTGTCTCTCTCTTCCCCTCCTGCAGCCAAGGCTCCATTGGAGCAAAGATGGCCCGGGCGCTGGGGATGGCTCTGTGGCCTCTGCCTCAGGCGCTAGAGTGGCTCTGGTCGCAACATGGCGACGCCCCGGAGGGGCAGAGCATCGCCCCCTGGTAGGCAGAGCGTAGCCCCTGGTGGGCGTGCCGGGTGGATCCCGGTCGGGCGCATGCGGGAGTCTGTCTGACTGTCTCTCCCTGTTTCCAGCTTCAGAAAAATGAAAAAAAATAAAAAAAAAAATAAAAAAAAAAAAAGAAGAGATTAGGTCAGGTGGGGGGTTTCTCAGCCTCGGCACTACTAACATTGTGGCTGGATAACTCGTTGTTTGGGGGGCTGCCTGGGCATTCTAGGATGTTTAGCAGCATCCTTGGCCTCTACCCACTAGATACAAGTAGCAAGCCAGAAATAGGGCAACCAAAATGTCTCCCAGAACTGCTAACAGTCCTCCAGGATGGCAAAACCATCCCAGTTGAGAACCACTGGGGTAAGATGAGATTCCACATCAGTGCATGGGTGCATAGCAGTGCCAGGTGTGTATGGCCTATATAAGGCTACAGGTTCTTGCGCTCAGGAGAGATGAGGGGATGTGAGTGGCCTCCGGCCTGCTGGTCTGCCAGTCTGCCAGTCTGCCAGTCTGCCAGTGTGAGGGGCCATTTTTGCTGTTTGTTTGCTGAGACGGGGTTTCCCCTGCCTGTGTGCTTGTCCGCTATTGTAAGGTTTTATTAAACAAAATGGCCCAACCCTTTCCAGCTCCACAGTTTTTCTACCGTCTGCCCGAATCCACTGTGGACCTGACTGGCCTCAGCTACCGGCACTGCAGAGCCATGTGGAGACACCTGATCCGACAGGTGCCCACGGGTGAAGGCTCTGCACGCTAGTCCAGCTTTGCCACCTGCTGGTTCTATGACTTTGGGCAAGTAAGTTAACCTCTCTGTAAAGTAAAAGAGCCAAATATCTTAGACCTTCTCTGAGGTTACTTGGACTTTCTCTAACATCTGCAGTACAGTATTTTAGGGGCCAAGTGCTTGGGGAAGGTACAGGAAAGGGGTAGAGAGAAGCCGGGGGCCCAGGAAACCGTGGGCATCGCAGGGGCCCGCACGTGTGCACGCGAGGTCTCTACGCGTCAGGGAGGTGAGCCAGCAATAGTCAAATGAGATTTCTAGAACATAAAGAAAAATCCTTCATAAGTAGCGTTTTACAGCTTTCAGCATTCCCTGCACCCAGAGATGGAATAAGGTCAGTTGAGGCCCTGGGCGCAGAAGAAAATATTGGGCCCCTTAAAAAAGACAGAGAGAGACAGGAAAAATAAAAATACATGTTAACCATATTTTTAAATAAAAAATATTATGTACTATTAATGTTAAAATTACACATATGAAACCAAACTTGGTGTCATTAGAAAAAAAGTGTAAAGTTGGGGTTTTGCAGGGCCCTTCAGAAGTCGGGGCCCAGGGCACGCCCGGGGCACCCACCATTAAATCCACCTCTGCCTGCCCCTCCACCCATCCTAACTTGTTCTTTGGTTCATACTGACAGCACTCTCCCTCCATTTGCATTCTTTCTCCCTCTTATTTTACAAGCCTATTTCTCCTTTCTCCTTGTTCTTTGCTCAGATCCCTTCACCCCTTTTCATTCTTTGGTCCTTTCTCTGCGGCTCTTGCTTCTTTCTCTTTCCCTCCGCCTTCCCTTCTTTCCACTCCCTCCCCCTTCACGCCTTCTCCCTCTCTCTCTGACCTTCAGCATGAGAAGGAAGTAGGTTACCAGCCACAGTCCTAGATTCCATCTCATGAAAAGATTCATTTCAGATCTATAGAAAGGAAGTCAAATTGTGTCCTGAAGGATGAAGCTTCCACATGCTAAGTTCCTGCTTTCTCACAGGAATATCAACCGGGAACCATTTTATCCCTTTTATAAGACTCAAGCTATGGCTACACTTGCGAATGACCATCATTAACCTCAGGTGAGGAACTCCTAGTGAAGGCCAAATGGACCTACTTGTTTAACACCAGCAGGCCATGATACAGGGTGGGGTGCCCAAATGCCATGCTTTGGCCTGGAAAAGGTCGGGAGGAGCCTGCCTGGGCTGTACGGTTGGATCCTGAGCAGGCACTGCTCCGGGACCTAGCAAGCTGGGGAGAGCCACAGTGTCCTCCTGAAATACAGTGCGCAAGGAAAATGAGCTTGCTGCCTGTTGTTTAGAGACCAGGCAGAAAGTGTCGGGCTCCCCCCCCACCCAGTTCCCACGCTCACCTTCCCCTCAATCCTTACCTCACACTGGCTGGGGAGAAATATCATCACTTGCTGTTTATGAAAAGAACACAGCCTCTAAATAAGGGCCCTTGGGAATGCTGGGCAAGGGGAGGATGCAAATCACAAGCTAGATTTACTCTAAACGAGTCAAATCGGCACAAACGAAACATGAACAAAACGTCCAATCAGTCACAATCAAATAAAAATGTGACTTCCTGGAGAGTAACAGCCAGATGGAAAGTTAATATAGTTGAGACCATTAACATTCCATCAATGTTCACTGCTTTTTTAACAAGCAAATGGGGCCCTGTCTAGTCTGGTGAGAGAAAAAAAATGTAGGCATATCCATTTTTTCTAAAACACACCCAAAATGACATAATGTAAGCCAGGTGGCTACACAGGTTCACCCAGTGAAGTCCTTTTCCCTGACCACTCCCATCCCTGGGGAGCCAGCTTTGCCTCTGGCCTTCTATCAACTTTCTCTTTCCTTCTGTAGCAGCTTTATTGAGATATATAATTCATACAGCATTCAAGCCACCCATTTAAAATGTACAATTCAATGTCTTTCAGTATAATCACAGAGTTGTGCAGCCATCATGCGATGTCAGAATATTTCCAGCACCCCGAAAAGAAACCCTGTTCCCTAAGCAGTCACTGCCCGAGCTTCCTACCCACACCTTCTGTCTCCGGGCAACCATGAATCTACTTTCTGTCTCGGTAGATTTTCCTGTTCTAAACTTTTTATATAAAAGGAACATATAATATGTGGAGTGGTTTTTTTGGGGGGAAGGGGGTCTGGCTTCCATCACTTAGCACAATGTTTTTAAGGTTCATTCACATTGTAGCCTGTACCAGTAGTTAATTACTTTTTATTGCCAAATAATATTCCATTGTGTTACTTAGCCATTCACCAAGCCTCTCTCTCCCTCTTCTCTCTGGTGGATATTTGGGTTAATTCCACTTTGGGGCTATTATGAATAATGTTGTTATAAACATTCTTGTGTATATTTTTTTATGTAGACATATGCTTTCATTTCTCTTAGGTATATACCTAGGAATGGAATTGTTAAGGTAACTGATTAATTTAACCCTTTGAAGAACTACCAAACTATATTCCAGGCTGGCTTGGCCATTTTACATTGCTACCATCATTGTCCACATGACATTATTTTCCACATTTTTGCACACACACAAAAAATCTGTCTTTTGATTATAACCATCCTAGTGGGCATAAAGTGGTGTCTCATTGTGGTTTGGATTTGCGTTCTCCTGATGATTAATGATGTTAAGCATTTTTCATGTGATCACTGGCCACTAGTATATCTTCTGTAGAGAAATATTTTTCAGATCCTTTATTTATATTTTTTCACGAGAGACAATACAGAGGGACAGAAAGACAGGAAGGAAGAGAAATGAGAAGCATCAATTTTTGTTACGGTACCTTAGTTATTCATTGATTTCTCATATGTGGCTTGATGGGGGGAGGGGCGGGGGGGCTCCAGCCGAGCCAGTGACCCCTTGCTCAAGCCAGCGACCTTGGGCTTCAAGACAGCGACCTCTGGGCTCAAGCTGGATGAGCCCACGCTTAAGCCGGCAACCTCAAGGTTTCGAACCTGGGTCCTCAGCATCCCAGGCCAACGCTCTATCTACTGCACCATCACCTGGTCAGGCTCTTTTTTTTGCCTATTTTTTAATTGGGTTATTTGTCTTTTTATTTTGAGTTATAAGAGATTTTTATATATTTTAGATACAAGTTCCTTATCAGATACATAATTTGCAAATATTTCTCCTATTCTTTGGGAGCTGTCTTCTCACTTTCTTGATAATGTCCTTTGAAGCTCAAAAGCTTTTAATTTTTATGAAATCCAAAAGATCTGTTTTTAACTGGGTTCCCTGTATTTTGGTGCCATAGCTTAAGATCAACTTCTTTCTAAAATGAGCTTCTTCAGTCTGTTCTCAGCCGCCAGCACTGCTTCTGTTCCAGTTCAGCAGCAGGGCCTCTCCTGGCCTGGCTCCTGCACACACGCGGGCACAGCAGACCACACCGCCCACAGGTGATGCGAGTCGTGAATGGATGTTCACGCCCACGGGACCCTGCTGCTCTCTGATTATGACTAGGATTATTACTGAACATTCATACATCTATGTAAGGCTTTTTAGCTTCTAAAGGCTTTCAGGATTCATTAATACTTAAAGTAGCTGTGATACCCCCTCTACCATTCTAGCATAAGAGAATTAAGAGGCTATCATTAAGACAAATAACTTTCTTCAGAGGAACCCTAACCTCTGAAGTTCTCTAACTTTGACTAGTAAAGAGGAAGGAAATAGAAATTGGGCCAAATGTGAGAGGGAAGTCAAAGCACACTGAATTAGGGGCACTTGAAGCTTCATAGTCTTATATCGTCACTCACCCTCCCTGTGGGGCAGCTGTGTTAGGCTTGCTCGCGGGGTTACCAGCTGCAAGCGCTTTGCCTGATTGAGCGTGTGCATGGCCTGTATAAGGCTAAGGGTGCTCGTGCTTGAGAGAGATTGGGGGTCACGGCGATGACAGGTTGCGCTATGAGGGGCCATTTTTGCTGTTTGTTTGCCTGAGGGGATGTTTCCCCTGCCCGTGCGCTTGTCCACCATTGTGAGACTTGATTAAATGGAATGGCCCAACCCCTTCTGGCTCCACAGTTTTTCTACCATCTGCCCAAATCCAATGTGGACCTGCCTGGCCTTGGCCCCCGGCATTACACTCCCCAGCACCCACTTTGACCACCCACCACACTACAGCCAGAGGGATCTTACTCAAAATCTGGTTATATCAATCAGCTCATCAATATATGCAAGATTTTTCTGAAATAAAAAATTTTCAGAAATCAGAAATTTCAGGTCCCCAAATGCTTCTCCAGCTAATTTGCTACAATCACCTCCCACGTTTACCTCCCATGTTTCCTACACTCACGCCTTATCACATTTCTCTCTGTACCAAAACCATCGGATCCCTGAAACTTTCTTTGCTCTCGAATGTACTTTCCTTCTTCTGCGCAGGACAGACCACTACCCATGCTCAAAGACCTCGGCTCTACTGCCTCGCTGCTGAAGCCTCCCCAACTCCACCAGGTAATTAACAGATTCTACCTTTGTTTAAATCTTTTTTTTTTTTCTTTATTCATTTTTAGAGAGGAGAGAGCGAGGGAGAGAGAGAGAGACAGAGAGAGAGAAGCGGGGAGAGGCTGGAAGCATCAACTCCCATATGTGCCTTGACCAGGCAAGCCCAGGGTTTCAAAACGGCGACCTCAGCATTTCCAGGTCGAGGCGTTATCCACTGCGCCACCACAGGTCAGGCACGCAGATTCTACCTTTGTGACAGCCTTGGCGTTTTCTTCATCACTCTATTATTATCATAACCCAAAAGGCAACTGGAATCACCTGCCCTTTAAGTTCTAGCTACCACTGGCCTGCACTACAATCCCTTTGTAAAAGTCAACATCCATCTAAGATTTCTGAAACCCAGATAGGAGATGAGGCAGAGTGGTGTTCCATCCTGTGGGTACTGTCGCTTCTGACTTTCTACCTCCCCTGAGTTCTTGTTCTCTGTTCTGTGTCTTGGGGCTATACCTTGCTTCCAAAAAACTTAGACCTCAACTTCTTGTCCTGAATTCCATTGAAAACTGTGGTGAACATCCTGTAAAATGGTCCCTAATGATCCCCATCTCCTGGTATTCCTGGTCTTATACGATTCCCTCCCCATGAGTAACTTGCTTCTAACCAATAGAATCTGGCAACACTGAGCAATGTTACTTTCATGATCAGGTGAAAAAAGATAATGACTTTTGTCCTGGGAGCAGACTCACTTTCACTGACTGGAGAGGCACATGTGGCAGGGAAGTGAGGGTGTTCTCTGGTCAACAGCCAGCAAAGCCCTGAGACCCTCTGCCCAACAGACCTTAGGGAACTGAATCCTGCCGCCATCATGTAGGTGAGTTTAGAAGCAATTCTTCCCCACACAAGTCTTCAGATGAGATCCCGGCCCTGACTGACACCCTGACTGCAGGTAAGCCCCAGAGAAGCCATGCTCAGATTCCTGGCCCACAGAAACTATATGAAATAAGTGGGTGTTGCTTATGCAACAACAGATAACCAATGCAAAAACCCAACAAGCAAAGAGCCCCATTCACTTGGGACTTCTGTGCAAACAGAAGACTTTACTCATGGTTTAGGAAACAGGCTTTACATCACAGAAATCCTAAAAATATAAAGTTGAATATTGAACGTTTAGCCTAAAAGAATCCTTTGGCCTCTCCATCATGGTATTCTGCCTCTCTTTTAGTCTTCCCTCCCTCCTCCTCTATGACACCTTCTATCTCAGGTTAAAAAAATGAAATATATATATATAAATATAAAACATATATAATATATAACTATGTATAAATATATAGAGAGAGAAGGGGGACCATTCTTGTCGCTAATCTCTATATAGAACAGACAGTGGGGACAGGGATTCTTATTTTTCCAAGGACATGGTATGATATAATATATATAACACAACTTATGAAGTTTAAAATTATTTGTTTACATGTCTGTCTCTTCTCCCCCACCTAGACTGAGTTTTTCAAGAAAAGTGACTGAGATTTATTCAGTTTTATATCCCCAGTGCATGGTAAAAAATTGATGAAATAGGACTCAGTAAATGTTTGCTAAATGTGAATATATTACACATCATTACACTGAAAGATATACTTCTAAAATTAATTATTAATGCACAGTAGAACCACTGTGTTGGGCTACATGTAAAATTTTGCTGTAATACAGTTATCAGATATTTCAAATAACTATAACTCCATTAAATATAATATGTTCAAGTCAAACTATTGCTCTGATAAATCCAATACTTAGCACACTGTGAGACTCAAATTATATTAAATACTATTTTAAAAGCATGTGTTCCATGTTACTAGATAGTCTATAATTCATGGTGGAGGTATGCTAGATTATTTGGCTTAGAAAATACTTGCTTCGGAATTACAGTTCTAAGAATTTATTGTAAGAGAATAAAACATCAGCATTATTTTTACAAGTAAAAGAAATTGGAGACCCAAATAGCCAAAAGAGAGGCAAGATAAGTAAATCATGGTATATCCACACAGGCAATAAACTAGCTCTTATTTATGAACTGAGAAGGATGTATCTATAATACAGTTTTAGATGAGAATTAAAATATTAAAGGAGATACACCAAGATACACCAAAATGTTAACAGATAGTAGTCGTCACATTGTAGGTGACCTTTATACTTTTCTATATTTTTCAGATAAGCATGTGTTTCGTTTTAATAAAAAATGTTAAAATTATTTAAAAATAGAGAAAATAATTAATTAGCCTTATCTTAATGTAGAAAATATGGACTGCCAACTGAATATATACCAAGTTACTATTCTGGAATATAAAAGCACCTAACATGATCGCATTTTAGTTTTTTAAAATTTTTATTTACTTACTGATTTTAAAGTGAGAGGAAGGTAGAGGGAGGGAGGGAAAGAGAAAGAGAGAGAGAGAGAAAAACATCAATTTGTTGTTCCACTTATTTATGCATTCATTGGTTGATTCTTGTTTGTGCCCTGACCAGGAATCAAACCTGCAACCTTGGCTATGGAAACGATGCTCTAACCTACTGAGCTACCCAGCCAGGGCCTTGCATTTTATTGTAAAAGCAACTTTAAATAAGTACGCTTAGTTGAGCCTCCCAAAACTTTGTGAAATAGAAAAAGCTTATTAAGTACATGTACAGATAGTAAATGACTTGTTCAAGTCACTGAGATAGTAAGTAAAAAAAGCCAGCTGTAGAGGCTCTGGCTTCTGACTCCCGAAGCAGGGAAGGAAAAGGTTATAAACGGTTCCAGATGCAGCTGCTCATCTCAAAGAGTAAAATAAAGAGTAATCATAAAAATAAAAAATTAATATTTTGTGGATATTCTGATATCCTGAGTAATTTTTTTTCAGCGAATACTGAAGATTAGCAGTTAAATTCATTTTCCATGTTGTCTAGTTTAGAAATTTTTCTGAAAATTTCAGTTAACTATTCTTTTCATTGATCCTACAGTAAAGCACAAGCCAATCAATGTATATAACCCTTAATGCATTGAGACGAGTAGAAGAAAAAGAGCAGGCCGAGAATTTAAGAAAAACAGTATTCGGGGAGTGGAGACGTTGTGAAGAGCACACAAAGGCCCCACCCCCACCCCCAGCCAGAGGTCTTGACAACTCTGCCGGGTTGCGACAAACACCGACCAAACATTTCTTTGACCACTCTTCTAAGTTACTTTACTTTAGTTTTGATCCAAGTCCTTTACATCTGTGTCAACTGAATAGGTGAGTTTGCTCTAAACCACGATAATAAAGAAACACTCACAAAACAGCATTTTGAAGGGCACGTGCACTCCCAAAGCAAAGAAAAGTGGTATACATCCAGTATGGGAATGAAGTTTAGAGAGTAAACCCTTGTGGCTGAGCCAGACTGAAAATGCCAAAGAAGCAACTGTCTCATCTGAACGGTGAAGGAGGCTGGCCCAGAGCACGGAGCGTGGAGCAGCACAGCAGGACAGATTACAGGCACGGGGCAGAGGACGCCGGGGAAAATGGGAAACGCCTGAAGTCTGGCTTTCCGCAGACCTGTGTCATGACAAAGTAGGAAGGAGAGGGAGCAGAAGGCAGGATGTGAGGTGTGAACTGTGGGCAATTTTAGACAGAAAGGCTGGCACTTCTCTAAAATTAGTATATTTTTTTACTTGAACTAGTACCCCTTTGAATTAGGGTGTGGTCCAGCCAGCCACACTAGACAGGATCCACAGATGAGTTGAGAAGCATGCAGATGGGCCAGAACAAAAACTATGCCTGTGTTGCTTCCCACTGAGGAATTTACTAATCCCTTAGTGAGAACATACTGGCTTTATTATTAGACACACCAGAATGTCATTGGGACTTTACTACACGCACATTTATGTTCACTACACTGCATATAGATCATCCTACATTGTGGGTTTAGTTTACAGTTACAAACCTCTTCATATTTAACCATTAAATACCTAATTAAAGGAATTGGTAAATTAAAGATAATATAACAGACCCCAGCCTGTGGAAGTCCCAGGTTCAATTCCCAGTCAGGGCACACAGGAGAAGCACCCATCTGCTTCTCCACCCTTCCTTCCTCCTTTTCTCTCTCTTTCCCTCCCACAGCCAAGGCTCCATTGGAGCAAAGTTGGCCAGGGCGCTGAGGACAGCTCCATGGCCTCCGCCTCAGGTTCTAGAATGGCTCTGGCCACACCGGAGCAACACCCCCGATGGGCAGAGCATTGCCCCCTGATGGGCATGCCAGGTGGATCCCAGTTGTGGGAGTCTGTCTGACTGCCTCCCTACTTCTAACTTCAGAAAAATACAAAAAAAAAACAAACTAAACTAAACTAAAGATAATATAACAGCCAACAGTTGCTTACTACACGCTAAGCAATGTTATTCGACAGTTATTTTACATCTATCCATTTGTTATTACCTCCATTTTGCAGATGAGAAAACTGAGGCAGGAAGTGGTTCAGGATCATGCCTGAAGTCCCAGTTAGGAAACTGCAAACTGAATCTGGACCCAGGAAATCTCAGTCCAGACACTGTGCTGTAACCACCAGACTATAGTAAACCACACTATGCCAAGGCAATTCTGACCACCTATGTAATCTAGATTCTGGGGCTTTGAGTAAATAAACCAGGTAAACAGCATTCCTTGCAGAATAAGTTTTGAATAGGTTTTCTGCATACTACATAATTTCAAGAAATTTTTTTTTTTCTTTTCTGAAGCTGGAAACGGGGAGAGACAGTCAGACAGACTCCTGCATGCACCCAACCGGGATCCACCCGGCATGCCCACCAGGGGCGATGCTCTGCCCACCAGGGGGTGATGCTCTGCCCCTCCGGGGCGTCGCTCTGCCACAACCAGAGCCACTCTAGCGCCTGGGGCAGAGGCCAAGGAGCCATCCCCAGCGCCCGGGCCATCTTTGCTCCAACAGAGCCTTGGCTGCAGGAGGGGAAGAGAAAGACAGAGAGGAAAGAGGGGGTGAGGGTGGAGAAGCAAATGGGCGCTTCTCCTATATGCCCTGGCCGGGAATCGAACCCGGGTCCCCCGCATGCCAGGCCGACGCTCTACCGCTGAGCCAACCGGCTAGGGCCTCAAGAAATTTTTTTAAACATTAATCATTTACAAAATTTAGATCAAAGGAAACCACTTAAATTCCATAGAAGATGCACAGATAGCATAACTGAGTGAAGCACACTGGGTGAGCAATGGAAGCGGGAGGGAGTTACTGAGGACGGAGAAATGCCTGCAGAAACAAGCTATCTCCCTAGAAGAATGCAGATCTAGTTTTATAACTTCTCCCTTATTTTTTAAACACAAGTTGAAAATTTAGTATCTTGTGCAAAATCCTCCCAATCTTCAAATCTTGGCACTCCTTCAGAATTATTTTTCTCTGAATGATGAGCCAAACAGAACCCATCTGCACACATGGGCTGCCACCTCTGTCCTACATTCATCGCAATTCTCACCACACGATGCAGTATGGCCTCTTGAATGAAATCAGTAGAAGTTCTGAAATGTTAAAAAGATAGTCTTCAATATATAAGTATACACAGAAGTTGGTTTAGGTCTGGATATGTCTAATGGCAAGTACACAATCCAGACACCTCTCAAGGTTCCCCCTCTTGTCGTGTATGAACATAGTCATGGACATCCGAGTCAAGGGTCTCCAAGGTGGGCTTCAGGCCCTCCCAAGTGTCTGCAGGAACAATCATAGGTGCAGAAAGAAAGCAGTTAAATTTACATTTCTATTTTTCATTCTTTTAAAACTTTATTTTTATATGTGCATCATAATGTTCATAATATATTTTTCAAGAATTGCATAATACATTCTTCAAAAAATAGATAAACATTAAAAAAAGAAAACAAAACTTCTTCAAAATGGTTGGCTGTGGTAGCTACACCAACACTGGTATCAAAATATATGCAGGCAGAGAAACTAGATCGTCATGAAATCCAGAAATCCTCTCTACGCAAGTCACAAACAACTCAGTATTACAGCAAGAAGCTTGGCACACCAGCCCTGGTCAGCTACCACCCCGCAGAGCTCCAGTGAAACCAGGCCCAGCAGAAGGAGCTGGACTTCCGAGCAAGGGCTGGCTCTTACTTCCCTCTCTGTGCCGGGGCCTCGCGCAGAGTAGGTATTTAGTGTATACTCTTGCTTGAGTAGTAAATTTTATTTACTTGCATATCTGTTCTCCAGCCCTGATCCACAGGAGCATGCCAATTTTAAGAAGGGTAACATACTTTTTTTCCGTGGAGTTTCACTTCTGGCAAGTTCCCAGGCTGGTAACATATCTATTTTGAAGGCTTAGTTAGATCTGTTAAAAACACACAGAAAATCTTCCTAAGAGGTAAAGGGAAGTGCTAGAAAAAGGAGTTCTCAGCAATGAGCTATTCTGACCAGCAAGTCAAGGACTCCACCAGGTGTAAACACAGGCTCTCTGCCATCACATTTAACTTCCCAACACGCCACTTGCGAAGTCCCAGCAAGCAGTGATTTCATTCATAAATTACTCTCTTCTCTATACTCTTCACTTGTCCTTCCCCCTAGGCAGTCCTACGTACCCTCACTTTAAAACTACAATATTTATATTTTTTAAGAAATGGGATATTTTTAATAACATTATTCTTAATTACAAAAATTAAATATTTTCATATTAGAATATAAAATAAAGAGAAAATGGATACCATTAGTGAGCATAACAAATGAATCCATTTAATCACTGAAGCCTTCTGAGACATCCCTCACCCATCCCTTCACCACCTCTCAGCCCCACATCTAACTCTAGCCCTGCTGAGGCAAGGAGGACCAAAGAGGCTTCTGTCACAACGGAGCAGGAGTGACCGGACAGCTCCTTGCCCCTGCCTCTCTCTCCCCCCTGCATATCCCTACCTCCTGCTCCAGAGCTTTCTAGTGGCAACTAGGGCTTAAGCACTCATAAGTATCCATGCCACAATCATGCGCTTGCAACCCAGAAGTGCAAAGGACTCATCACCTAAATCCTCCTTCAGTTCAGCCCCCAAGTAGACAGTTCTGAGACGCATTTTATAAGTATCCTCAAAGGAGCGGGGATCAGCAGCCACCGACCACAGCAGTGGTCAATTTGATGACGTAGGCTTCTTTTGGCTTTCCCTCCTCCTCTTATCTCTTCCTAGGTCCTCCAACCGGAATCACATCCCAAGTAAACTATCTGCATGCAGGCATTTATCTCAGATTTTGCTTCCTTGGGGACCCAAGCTAAGAGACTGCTGAATAACAAAGACCCTCTGGATAATGGAGCTGGCTCACACACTCCACGGCTAGTGGTGAGCAGGCAGTGACAATCCCTGGCATCTAGTAGCATCACATTTACTATTCCTCTTGCCTGTGGTGGGTTGGAGTGAGGCGCAAATGGAACATGAAACACTGAATTAAGTGGTAGTTGTGGCCAGGCAGACAGTGCTGAAAATCAGGCTCAAGAACTAACTCACAGTTGGAAGGCCTGCAAAGGGGGCTGAATGAGGTCTCTGTATGTCTCCTATGTTGAAGTCAGGGCCCTAACAGAAAAATGTGTGACTCTTTGACCTGGAATCTAGACAATTAGGTGGGTGAGCCTAACTATTTTAAATCCCTATATCCTCCTAGCTATTAAGAGCAACACTCTCCTTGCCTGTGTACCCTGGTGGTGTGAGGGAGCCAACCCCTGGGGGCCACCCCTTATCAATGGGGAACAGAAGCCAATGAAAATATGCTTCCCGCTTCTGTTGTACAGGGTGGACAATTCTGACTTGCATGTCCTAAGGCTTCTTAGGGATGCGTGGTGTCATCAATCATTAGTTGCGCCTAGGGCTAACCACCTTACTAATATATACATTCAGGTATTGGCTTTACACACTCTCCACTCCTGTTCCAGGGATCACTTCCCAAACCACCTGCACAAAATCTTTCAGGGGGACCCTGGGTAAAACAACATCCAAGGATCTGAAGAGCAGAGGAGAGGAGGAAGCGCTCTACTATGGGTCAAGACCTGAGGCTCCTAGGAAACTGGTCCCACAGCAAGGTCGCAGTGATGACAACAGCCTCCTCAGCAGACACCCACCCCCGAGCTACCTCCCACTAAATCCCTGTCACAAGCATGTAAGCAACACCTTTTGTTTTTTCTTTTCTTTAAGTAGACTCAAATGCTGCTTTCACACATACCTTCCACACTGGGTCTTTTGCACTCAACCTGATCAGGTGACAACACAGAGAGTAGATATAGAGACAGGACAGTGGAAAACAAAGAGAGAATGTTTTTTGTGGGTTTTTTTGTATTTTTCTGAAGCTGGAAACGGGGAGGCAGTCAGACAGACTCCCGCATGCGCCCCACCGGGATCCACCCGGCACGCCCACCAGGGGGTGATGCTCCGCCCATCCGGGCATCGCTCTGTTGCAACCAGAGCCATTCTAGGGCCTGAGGCAGAGGCCATGGAGCCATCCTCAGCGCCCGGGCCATCTTTTGCTTCAGTGGAGCCTCAGTTGCGGGAGGGGAAAAGACAGACAGAGAAGAAGGAGAGGGGGAGGGGTGGAGAAGCAGATGGGCGCTTCTCCTGTGTGCCCTGGCCGGGAATCAAACTCGGGACTTCCGCACACCAGGCCGATGCTCTACCACTGAGCCAACCGGCCAGGGCCAAGAAGGGAATGTTTTAATAGCTTTTTAAATGAAACTCTCAATTTCGTAATAGGATTTTAGCTCCAATAACATTTTATTTATTTTTTAAACTTATTTATTGACTTTAGAGAAGGAGGAAGAGAGAAATAGAAAGCAAAACATCAATTTATCATTCCACTTATTTATGCATTCATTGGCTGCTCCCTGTATGTGCCCTGACCAAAACCAGCAACCTTGGCCAAATCAGGCTGACACTAACCAACTGAGCTACCTAGCCAGGGCTCCAGTGACATATTTGAAAAAGCCCATCACAAGGTCAGGCACTCCAGATATGCTAAATAAATTTCTATTTTAGAGAAAAATGTACCCTTTATTCTAGATCTTTTGATAGGATAATGTTGGGCAAATGAGTTTGTAAAAATCTGTGTATTTGTTGAGTTTGCTCACTTTTATTGTTAAAAACAGCGCTGGGCAGCGCCAGGTCTGTGATCTGTGAAATTGCTAATTACCTTCCTGCTTGGGAAGGGCCAATGTTATGCTAATAAGTGCTGAAGGAGAGGTTTTGGTGCCAGAAAAGTTTTAACAGGAGAGAAGGAGAAGAGGAAGGAAGCCATTTTTTGGAGTGAGAGCAGAGAGGATGCAGAGTGCTGTGAAAAAGCCAGGATGGCAGGGAAAGAAAGAGAAGCCAGTTTTGCAGAGTCAGAAGCCATGTTGGCAAATGGGGAACAGAGATGAGGAGCTTTGGGACTGGTGAGGCCTTTGATTCTAGGAGGAACTGGAGAAGATTCTCCTGGTTGTGGAACCAGAGAATGTGTCAGTGGCTTTGGGAGCCCTGTGTGTTTACTCATCAGCCAGTGCGAGTCTTGAATAAAGGAATGACCCAACATTTTCAGGCTCCACTGTTTCTTTACCATCTTCCTGAATCCAGTGGGAACCTGCATGTGCATGCCCATGATGGCGGTAGCCCATGATGGCGGTAGCCCCTGGCCTTACAGATAACAGTCTATGTCAATGTTTACAGCTAAACAAGCAAAAATATGTCATGACTTCTCAAAAATAAATATTTAGAAGCTCAAAATTAAAAACCAGTTTTTCTCTGTGTCACCCAACTATGCTGTTTCAAAAATAGGGCACTTCTTGAGAAAAAGCCAGAATTCAGTAAACTATATACACCCCTTTTAAAAATATCTTTTCATGCTTTGCCACTGTACTAGTCTTAGAGATCACTTATGCATGAGCTGAGTTTGGGATTGCAATTTTTCATGCATGTCAATCAAAGATTCCAGAACCCAATCAAATCAAAGTCTGCAACCCCAAGAAATTGTTCTTTCTTTTTCTTTATTTAGCACAAACACTATTTACGTTTAACATAAATGGGTGTTCACAGAAACTGCATAGCAACAAAAGAGCCCTAGTTTTGTCTTTAACATTGATATGGAAATAATTTAATGCATTCTTACTCTGTTGTTGACTTTTTTTAGCAAGAGAGAGAGAGAGACAGACAGGAAGGGAGAGAGATGAAAAACATCAATTCCTCATTGCAGCATTTTAGTTGTTCATTGATTGCTTTCTCATATATGCCTTGACCAGGGGGCTCCAGCTGAGCCAGTGACCCCTTGCGCAAGACAGCAGAAACCTTGGGCTTCAAGCCAGCAATGTTTGGGCTCAAGCCAGCAACCACTGGGTCATGTCTATGATCCCACGCTAAGCCAGCGAACCCACGCGCAAGCCAGATAAGCCTGAGCTCAAGCCGGCAACCTCTGGGTTTTAAACCTAGGTCATCTGCAACCCAGTCCAATGCTCTATCCACTCTATCCACTGCACCACTGCCTGGTAGGGCTGTTGTTGACTCTTAAATGGAGGATAGTACCTAATCTGACTTGGCTAGCAAAAGGAAGTTGGGAAGTAGAGGCTAATTTAAACTGATGGTCCAACAATTAATCATTTCAGCAGACCAACATCATAATCTGCATGGGTATTAAAATTCTCTTTATATATGCTTAGTCATAGTTGCTATATATCATAAATAATTCTGAATCAAAAAATAAGCAAAAGCTCCACATTTAATCACTGTTGTTCATCCTGAAATTTCTTATGCTATTAATATCTAAGTTCCCTCTGTGACTTTAGGCTATTTTTAAAAGGGTGGGGGGAGGGGGTAAACAGAAACCTTGTTACCATGGAGACTGTAAACCGGTCAGCCCATCTGCTGAAGAAGATATAAAATTCTGTAAGTAGAATTCTAAAAATCTTACTATAGATAAGACTTCCTCAAACACAGTTGGGGGGAGAGAGTTACAGAAAATCTGGCAAATGGCCATTTGCAAACATCTAGGTTATTATTTTGATACTAGCTGTGAATTTGCAATAATTCTTAGTAAGAGGCAACTATTAATATCTATACATTAGGATGCTCAAGATGTAAAACATCTTTGGCATGTTCTATGCTAATAATTTTTACACCATTTTGGGGGGGGAATTAAGAATTTTTATTAAAAGCTAGTCCAGGGAAGCCTATGATTTGGATAGTTTGGTTTTAAAAACTGCTCCAGATATTTATCACAGATTCTTTTTAAACTAGTATTAAGGTCTTTGGTAACCTAAAACAACAACAAAAAATGCATTTAAAAATTATGGTGTGAGAGTCCGATGACATCATTAGCACCTTATAATATTTAGACTTTCTCTTCTGTTTTTATGAGTCCCTAGTCCAGACATGTATTCATTCAACAAACATCTAACCCTAGTGGGCGTCAAGCCCCGACCAAAATGAAGGTGCAAGAAACATCCACATAAACCAGTCGTGCCCTTAGAAACTGGATGTGACTTAACTGCTTCATTCATTCACCCAGTCAGGGCACTCACTCACCACCACGATGTGCCAGGCTTCTAGGCACTGGGAATCTCAGACTGATCAACAGCTACAGAAATCCCCGCCCTCCTGGAGCTTACATTTAGGTGTGATTTACACTTAGATGACAACAACAGTTGGCAGTTTAGAGATAAGATTAATTTGCAGTGGAATGACAAAAATGACTCCTGCCAGGAGCAGTCGGATCCCAGGAGGGTGACTGTGGAGCTGCCATTGAGAGATAGCAGGAATACAGCAGAGAATGGGGAGAGTCACTCCAGGCCAAGAGCATGATGTGGAGGCAGAAATCTGGAGAACGCCTGCCACTGATCTGGTTCTCACTTCACAGCTCTGGGACAACCTGAGAACTTCAACATGGCTAGGCTAGCTTAATAAATATTCAAGTTCGGGGAAATTTTTGTAAAGTGATTTCAAAGTATGATTTTCACAAATATCTGTAATATTTGTATTAATTTTCCTAAGCAGCAAATGTCCCAGTTAAAAAGCATTCATGCCTCAAGGTAAGTGTTGTAAGTCAAATATAAAAAGAGCAGCAGTAAATGTGGGGTGGTCAGCAAAGGGGGAAGTTCAAGTGAGGAACCCAGACCCAGGAACTTTGGCTGGAGCTGCCCACACCCATGTGCACCAAAAGAAACTTCCCAGAAGTCCTTGGGAAAAGAGGGACTGTCCGTCAGGCAGTGAGATTTCACCACGTCATATTAGCTCGACCACCCTACAGACCCTTTAAATATCCCTCACGCGGGTCACCCTATGCGACTTCCCTGGCCCGTGTCCCCTGGACCTGGGAACATCGTGGGGTGGGAAGCGCTCTGCACTCAATAAAGCTTTTGCTTATCCACACTTCGTGGCTATGCCCCTTCCTTCTTCCTTGGCAGGGAAAAATACCTTACAGTAAACTCTCAATGTTTAAACCTTTTTCACAGATATTATCTCAATCAGGCTTACAAAACTCTTTTCATAAAGGCACAGGAGTTATTAGCTCCATATTCCACAGGCGGAGACTAAAACTCAGAGAAGTGAAGTGATTTAGTCTAGGTCTAGGAAACGGTTAAGCTAGACCTTGAACTTGAGTTTTTGCTGTAATTATTGTGCTCTTTCAACTAGACCAGAATTTAGTTTCAATTTAATGGCTTTTATAAAGCGACAGGGAAATGCTCTCACGGAGCAATATATCACAAAAGCTACTGGTCTTTGGAAGAAATCTATACATATCTGCTTTCTGGAACTGGCAAAGAATAAGTAAGGTCCAGAGAGCTGAGGAGAGTCAGCCATCAGAAAATGCAAATCTCACGACAGCAAAATAATGATTTCCTTTAAGAGGCGGCCTTCTTCCTTGTTATCAAAGGCCCTAGAAAAGTCCCTCACCCCACCCTTTACCCCTCTCCCTTACACCAAATTCAGCATACCTGCAAGTGTCTTCCCTTTGAAGCGGCTGCTGTTGAGCTCTGGCTGCTTCCCCTGTGTGGCAAACTGGCCACCACACCTTCTCTATGTATACATGAAGATTTAGCCCCTGCCCCCAGATTCTACTGCCATCACCAAACCTGGCAGAAGTTAACAGAAGCATGACATTATTATGAATTTTGAAAAGCTGAGATATAAATGTAAATAAATGAATTGCTAAGTATATATACCGGTGTATAACAGTGAAGCTATGTTAAAAGATTGGAACACAATGCAGGATAATAAAAACTCTGTGAAAATAAAAATAGATTTTGAGAACAAAATAAAAAGATAGTTGTGGGCATATTTGTCATTCTGATGAAATCGCTTAAAAGCAAGTCCATTCTCCATTGCCAGCAGTGTCCTCTAAAAAGGGAGCTCTCAGAATTTGGAGCATTCCCTGCAATCAGAAATGTAGTCCTGCCTGACCGGTGGTGGCACACTGGATAGAGCGTCGGCCTGGGAAGCTGAGAACCCTGGTTTGAAACCCCCAGGGTGCTGGCTTGAGCATGGGCTTATACATAGTCCTCTAGCATTAAAGGCTCTCACTCGACAAGCATCTCAAAGGACAAGCTTATTGGCGATGTGTCCCTGGCTCTAGGGTAAAGAGTAGGGGATCCAGGACCAGAAGAGGCGAGACGGTGGAATAGAGGATGGCGCCGGTATGACAGAAGTCTATACCAGATTCAGGAAACTCTCCCAAAACTAGTGTTCAGACAGAGTGAAGGGCTGGGAGCCAGGTGAACTGCCCCGTGTAAGTCCATGTAGAAGGCACTGAGTTCGGAATAAAGCAGATAGGCAGGGGACAAAGAAAACAAGGCTGTGTGGTCATCACTTCAGGAGCGGGGGACTGTGGATCCCAATTGGTAAGCTGAGCAACAGGTGAGGAACCCAGAGTAAGTGCCAGAAACCAGCTCGTTCCCAAAACCTTCAGAGTTACCATTGCTACCGCCATGACTATCATCACCACCTCCCATTCTCACCATTACCACCATAACCAACATGACTATCACCACCACCACCACTCCACTACCACCTCTGTCACCATCACTACCAACAATCCCACCTCCAGAGCACCATCCTGTAATCACCATCACCACTCCCATGCCCCCAACTCTCACCCGCACCACCATTGTTATCACTAATATTTTCACCTCTGCCGTCACCATAACCACCATCACTACTGCCGTCCACATCACCAATTTGACACCATCCCTCTGAAATGTCCCCCTCACAAACACAGAAGAACTAGCAGATGCTTTGAAATGTCAGTCTCCCCTACGAGTCCCTAAAACTGGAAGGCAGTAGTATGATACAAAGTATGGCCACTTATCCTGCTTAAAAAGCAGAACAGGGCCATTTGGTTGGCTCAGTAGTAGAACATCGGCCCAGCGTGTGGATGTCCTGGGTTTGATTCCTGGTCAGGGCACACAGGGGAAGCGCCCATCTGCTTCTCCACCCTTCCCCCTCTCCTTTCTCCCCCGCCCCTCCTCTTCTGCAACCATGGCTCAATTAGAACAAGTTGGCCCCAGGCACTAAAAAATGGCTCCAGTTACAACGGAGCAATGACCCAAGAGGGGCAGAACATCGCCCCCTAGTGGGCTTGCCAGGTGGATCTGGTTGGAATACATGTGGGAGTCTATATCTGCCTTGCCTCCTCTCACTAAAAAAATAAAATTAAAAAAAAGCAGAACAGGTCATGGTTTTAAATGAACTAATTTTCATCCACAATGTACATATATTATCTCATTTCTTGAAATTCTCACAACACCTTATGAGGCAGGTACTGTTATCCCCAGTTGATGGGGGAGGAAAAGGAACCTCTGGGCTGGTACTACTCGCCAAGGTCATATAAGCGACAGTGATGGGGCCTGGCCTTACACTCCCGTCCACCTGAGTCACAGCTGGTCCCATCCCCAGCTCTGCCGCCCTGCCTCTCTGGAGAAAACGAAGCAGCAGCCAAGTCCTTGGGGTGTTCACTGGCGACGGGAGAGGCCTATAAACACACCATTTATAAACAATGTGAAAAATTTATAAACTAAGGGAGGAAGAAGCTAATTTTGTCTGGGAGTGTTGGAGAGGACTTCACAGAGGATGTGACGTTCATGCAATCGTGACGGAAAGGAGTGGGAGCTCACCAGAAACAGCAGCGGAGTGTGAGCAGAACAGGTGAGAAGGACACGGCAGTGTGTGCTCACTCCCACTGGGTCGGCTGACTTCCCACGTTTGACCCCTGGCCTAACTGACTGCCTCCCCTCTGGTCTGGTCAAACTATCAGCTTGGCTCTTCACACCCATGGAGCTATATACCTTTCAGCCATACACACAGACACGTCCCAAACTTTCTTAACTCTGGCTCAAATTCCAGAGTCCCAGAGTCCTCTGCCTCCCAAGGAAGTCTGTGACAAAAGGTTCTGGTCTGCAGAAACACAGGCCTCCAACACTGGGCACCATCCCAAAACATGAGCCACAAGGAAATTAAGAGCTAAGGCCAAGTGCTGGTCAGCCGGTAATGACCAAGAGGCTTCTTAGATGACCTCTATTCTGGCAGAAACCGTTCTGAAGCAGATCCAGGATGGAGTGCCCAAATGAAACAAAGAGTAAAGGGACAGCTCACCTGCATTTCACCAAACTGTAGCTAATATCCCTCATATCCAGCCAGGTAATAAATGCCTGTGGTATATAGCTTGTCAGGAGGTCTTTTTGGAAAGTAGATTAGGAAGTAAATTGCTCAAACCTAGATGTGTCATGGTAAGAGCTAAGATGCAATGTGACCACAACTGCTTTAATTATTTTTTCCAAGCCAAAACCATGGCAGCTATATCTTTGGGCTTAAAAGTATGGTTGCACAAACATTCATATGTATGTTTTTATTCTTCTTATTATTAATTTTTAAAAAGAGAGAGAAAAACATCAATCTCTTTCTGTATATGTCCTGACCAGGGAGCCAACCGGCAACCTCTGTATATCAGGACAATGATCTAACCAACCAAACTATCCATCCATCCAGAGCCATATATGTGTTTTTGAGTAAACTCCAAATTACTTTCTGAGAAGTAACACAGGGCTTGAATCACTTCTAAGCCTTCTTTTCAGAAATATATTCTTCTTAGATACTTCAGCTCTTAAAGGAAAACATCAAGTCTGTCCTTATTTCTCATGTAAGCGACAATAAAGTCGAGGTCCCATTCAGATTCTTAGCCAGTAACTGAATCACAAAATCATTGCCATTTCTATTCACTTGTCAATCAATATTTATTATGTGTCAGAAGCCTGTTCAGTTTCCCTGGGATGTGCAATGACAAAGATATACCAGTTCATTGCCTTTTTGAAGCTTACATTCCAGTGAGGATTGATAAGATGAATAAGTAAAAAGAAAACTCTATACATAAGGTGGTTTCTCATAGTAATGGAATGTAACAGCAAGTATGCACGGAGGAGGAGAGTCTGCCTTACCTGGGAAGCCACAGGAGTCTCTCTAAGAAGGAGATGTCTGGGCTAAATTGAAAAGAATGAGAAGGAGCCCGGTCATGTAATTCCAGGACAAGAAAAAGAAGTACAAAGGCCTAGAGACAGAATTAATCTTGGCTTATTTAAAGGACATAAAGAAGACCAGGGATTAAGGGATAGGGTGGGAAAAAAAACTATGTTTTTTCAGTAGTAAACAGGAAAGTTGAAGGTAAAATATGAGAGTTTGGCAGTAGTTCAATCATTGTTGCCATGCAGATTACAATAAGAAATTAAGATTGTATTTTAACACAATTGAAATCTATAGTAGGGTTTTAAACAGCGGAATGACATGATATGATTTCTTTTTTTAACTTAAAAGTAAAATCTTAAGGCCCTGGCCGGTTGGCTCAGTGGTAGAGCATTGGCCTGGTGTGCAGGAGTCCCGGGTTCGATTCCCGGCTAGGGCACACATGAGAAGCACCCATCTGCTTCTCCACCCCTCCTCCTCTCCTTCCTCTCTGTCTCTCTCTTCCCCTCCCGCAGCTGAGACTCCATTGAAGCAAAGTTGGCCCAGGCACTGGGGATGGTTCCATAGCCTCTGCCTCAGGCGCTAGAATGGCTCTGGTTGCAGCAGAGCAACGCCCCAGATGGGCAGAGCATCGTCCCCTGGTGGGCATATCGGTTGGGCACATGTGGGAGTCTGTCTGACTGCCTCCCCATTTCCAGCTTCAGAAAAATACAAAAAAAAAAAAAGTAAAATCTTTAAAAAAAAACAAAAACTTGACTATAACCAACATGACTTTACCCAGCAAGGCTATAATTTAAAACTGATGGAGAAATGAAGAGCTTCCCAAATAAGAAAAAGCTTAAGGAATTCATTACCAACAAACCACTATTACAAGAAATGTTAAAGGAAGAAGAAGAAGAAAGAAAGAAAAAGGAGAGGAAGAGGAAGTAGGATAAAAAAAGGAGAGAAAACAGAGAAACACGGTTAGAGAATAAAATGGCAATAAATATGTATCAATAATCACTTTAAATGTAAATGGATTAAATGCTCCAATCAAAAGACATAGATTAGCAGAATGTATACGAAAACAAGACCAATATATATGCTGTCTACCAGAGACCCAACCCAGAATGAAAGATAGACACAGACTAAAAGTAAAGGGATAAAAAAGATATTTCATGCAAATGGACATAAAAATAAAGCTGGGATAGTAATACTAATATATAAAATAAACTTTAAAACAAAGACTATAACAAGCAACAAATAATTAGCCATTTCATAATGCTAATAGGATCAATCAAACAAGAGAATATAATCTTTGTAAATATGCACTCAATTGAGAAGCACCTAAATATATAGAACAAGTCTTGACCTGCTCCGTTTCCGACCTGGGCTGGTTCACCCCTCCTTAGGCAACCTGGTGGTCCCCTGCTCCCGGGAGGTCACCATATTGATGCCGAACTTAGTGAGGACACCCAATCGGCATAGCGCACTACAGCCCAGAACTCCTGGGCTCAAGCAATCCTCCCTCCCCAGCCTCCCGAGTAGCTGGGACTACAGGTGTGCGTCACCACGCCCGGCTAGAACAAGTCTTGATAGGCATAAAGGGAAAGGTCAACAGTCATACAGTCCTAGTAGGGGATTTTAACACCCCACTGACATGAATGGATAAATCTTCCAGACAGAAAATCAACAAGAAAACAGGGGCCTTAATGACACATTCAGTCAGATGGCTTTAATTGATATCTCCAGAGCATTTCATCCCAAAGCATCAGAATACACATTCCTTTCAAGTGCACATGGAACATTTCCTAGGATGGACTACATGTGAGGACACAAAACAAATTGTGATAAATTTAAGATGACTAAAATCATATCAAACATCTTCTCTGACCATAATAGTATGAAAATAGAAATCAATCACAAGAAAAAAATGAAAACACATGAAGATATATAAAGGTTAAATAACATATTACTAATCAATGAATGGGTTAATAATGAGATATAGAAAGAAATCAAAGGTAACTGTGAAACAAATGAAAATGAACACAAAACAACCCAAATCTAAGGGATACAGCAAAAGCAGGTCTAAGAGGAAAACTCATAGCATTACAAGTTCACCTCAAGAAACAAGAAAAACCTCAAAAAATGATCTAACTTTACACTTAAAGAAACTTGAAAAAGAACAACAAACAAAGCCCAAAGTGAGTAGAAGAAAGGAAATAATCAAGATCACAGCAGAAATAAACAAAATAGAGTCTAAAAAACAATACAAAATATCAATGAAACCAAGAGCTGGTTCTTTAAAAAGATAAACAAGACTGACAAACCATTAATCAAACTCATAAAGAAAAACAGAGAGAGGACCCAAATAAATAAAATCAGAAATGAAACAGGAGAAATAACAAATGACACCAAAGAAATACAAAGAATTATAAAAAAATATTACAACTAACAATATGCCAACAAATAGGACAATGTGAATAAAATAGATAGATTATAACTAATGAAATTGAAGCAGTAGTAGTAATAATAACAAAACTGCCAACAAAAGTCCTGGTCTAGATGACTTCATGGGTAAATTTTACTAAACTTTCAAAGTAGAACTAACACCTATTCTTCTTCTTTTATTCCAAAAAGGTCAAGAGGAAAGAAGACACCTAAGGTCCTTTTACAAGGCTAGAATAATACCAATTCTAAAACCAGATAAAGACACTACAAAGAAAAAATACTATAGACCAATATGCCTCATTAACATATATGCTAAACTCCTCAAAAAAATATTGGCAAACCAGACCCAACAATACATTAAAAAGATCATACAAAATGATCAAGTGGGATTTATTCTGGGGATGCAAGTTGGGTGCAACAGCCCCAAATCAATAAATGTGATATACCATATAAACAAAATGAAAGATAAAAATCATATGATCATATCAACAATGCAGAAAAAGCACTTGATAAAACCTAGCACCTATTTACGATAAAATCTCACAGCAAAGTGGGAGTAGAGGAAACATACTTCAATGTAATAAAGGCCATAATGACCAAACCACAGCCAACATCATATCCAATGGGCAAAAACTGCAAGTGTTTCCCTTAAGATTAGGAACAAGACAGGAATGTCGGCTTTCACAGCTCTTATTCAACATAGTACTGGAAGTCTGAGCCACAGCAATCAAACAGAAAGAAAAAATAAAAGGCACCCAAATGAGAAAGAGAAAAGCTTAACTGTCATTATTTGCAGATGACATGATACTGTATATAGAGAACTGAAAAGATTCTACCAAAAACAGCTAGAACTGATAAATGAATTCAGTAAAGCAGCAAGATACAAAATAAATATCCAAAAATCAATTGTACTTTTATGCACCAATAGTGAATTATCAGAAAGAGAAACTAAGAAAACAATTCCAGTCACAATTGCTTCAAAAAATTAAAATACCTAGGAATAAATATAACCAATAATATAAAAAACCTGCACTTGGAAAATTATAAGACACTGAAGAAAGAAACTGAAGAAAATACAAATAAGTGGAAACATATACCATGTTCATGGACAGAAAGAATTAACATCATTAAAATGTCCATACTACCCAAAGCAATCTATAGATCAATGCACTGCCTACCAAAAAACCAAAACATATGTCACAGAACTAGAAAAAACATTCCAAAAATTTATATAGAATCACAAAAGACCCTGCAGAGTCACAACAATATTGAAGAAGAACAACAAAGTTGGAAGACTCTTGCTACCTGATATCAAACTATACTACAAGGCCATAGTCATCAAAACAGCATGATACTGGCATAAAAACAGGTACTAGCATGGAACAGAACAGAGAGTCCAGAAATAAACTCAGGCCTTTATGGTCAGTTAATATTTGACAAAGGAGGCAAAAACCTACATTGGGGTAAAGATAGTCTACTCAATAAATGATGTTCAAATATTGGACAGATACATGCAAAAAAAATGATGTTAGATTACCTTCTTACATTATACACAATAAACTCAAAATGGATTGCAAAGCCTGGCCAGGTGGTAGTGCAGTAGGTAGAGAGTCAACTGGGGATGCTGAAGACCCAGGTTCAAAACCTCGAGGTCGCCAGCTTCAGCATGGGATCATAAACATGACACCATAAGTCACTGGCTTGAGCCCAGATATGGCTGGCTTGAAGCTAAGGTCACTGGCTTAGGCTCAAGGTTGCTGGCTTGAGCAAGGTGTCACTAGCTCAGTTGGAGTCCCCAGTCAAGGCACATATAAAGAGCAATCAATAAGTAACTAAAGTGCCACAAATACAAGTTGATACTTTTCATCTCTCTCTCTTTTTTTCTGTCTGTCTCCCTCTCTGTCTCTCTTGCTAAAAAAAAAATGGATTGCAGACTTAAATGTAAGACTTGAAACCATGAAAATCCTAGAAGTAAACACAGACAGTAAAATCTCAGACATTTCTTGTAGCAATCTTTTTTTTAATATGTCTCTTTGGGCAAGGAAAACAAAAGAAAAAATAAACAAATGGGACAATATCAAACTAAAAAATATTTGCACAGCAAAGGAAACCATCAACAAAATGTAAAGACAACCCATTACGTGGTAGAACATATTCGCCAATGATACATCTGATAAAAGTTTAATATCCAAAATTTATAAAGAACTTATACAACTCAATACCAAAACAAATAAACAATCCAATTAAAAAATAGGCAAAGGACCTGTGTAGGCATTTTTCCAAAGAGGACAAAGAGATGTCCAACAGACACAGGAAAAGATGCTTAAATCATCAGAGAAATGCAAATTAAAACCACAATGACATAGCACCTCATATCTGTCAGAATGGGTATCATCAATAAGTCAACAAGCAGCAAGTGTTGATGAGGATGTAGAAAAAAGGGTACCCTTGTGCACTGTTGATGAGAAGGCAGATTAGTGTATCCACTATAGAAAGCATTATGGAGTTAACTCAAAATTTTTTTAAAGGCCTGACCAGGTGGTGGCACAGTGGATAGAGTATTGACCTGGGATGTTGAGGACCCAGGTTCAAAACCCTGAGGTCACCGGCTTGAGCTTGGACCTCACTAGCTTGAGCACAGGGTTCCTGGCTTGAGCCCAAAGGTCACTAGCTTGAAGCCCAAGGTTGCTGGCTTGAGCAAGGGGTCACTGGTTCAGCTGGCGTTCCCGGTCAAGGCACATATGAGAAAGCAGTCAAACAACGAAAGTGCCGCAACTATGAGTTGATGTTTCTCAACTCTTTTCCTTTCTGTCTCTCTCTTTCTCCCTTTCAAAATCTCTAAAAAAAAAAAAAAAAAAAAAAAAAAAAAAAAAAAAATGAAAATGGAACTGCCTTTTGACCCAGCTATTCCACTTCTGGGAATATATCCAAAGAAACCTGAAACACCAATTCAAAAGAATATATGCACCCCTATGTTCATTGTAGCATTATTTACAACAGCCAACATTTGGAAGCAGCCCACGTACTCATCAGCCAATGAGTGAATAAAAAAGCTGTGTTATATATATTACACAATGGAATACTACTCAGTCATAAAAAAGAATATCATGAATGAACCTGGAGAGTATTATTTTTTTGCAACAGAGACAGAGAGAGGGACAGATAGGGACAGACAGACAGGAAAGAGATAAGAAACATTAATTCTTCCTTGCAGCACCTTAGTTGTGCATTGATTGCTTTCTCATATGTGCCTTGACCGGGGGGCTACAGCAGACCAAATGACCCCTTTCTCAAGCCAGCGATCCTGGGCTCAAGCTGGTGAGCCTTGCTCAAACCAGATGAGCCCGAGTTCCAGCTAGCAACCTCGGGGTTTTCAACCTGGGTCCTCCACATCCCAGTCTTTCTCTATCCACTGAGCCACCACCTGGTCAGGTGAACCTGGAAAGTATTATACTAAGCAAAATACCATAAATCAGTCAGAGAAAGACAAGTACCATATGATTTCCTTTACAGGTGGAACCTAATGAACAAAATAAGCTAACAAACAAAATAGAAACAGACTCATGGATACAGAGAACAGATTGACAGCTGTCAGAAGGAAAGGAGATTGGAGGGGCTGGATGAAAAAAAGTGAAGAAATTAAGAAAAAAAAACCTCACATTCACAGACAAGAGTATGCTGATTACCAGAAGATAAGGGGGTAAAAGGGGCATAAATGGGGACAGAACGAGACTTGACTTTGGGTAGTAAACATACAATATAATATACAGATGATGTATTATAGAATGGTACACTGAAACCTATATAATTTTATTAACCAGGGTCACCCCCAAAAACTCAATGAAAATTAAAAATTAAGAATAAAAATAAAAAGATAACTCAGAAGATGTGTGGAGACCAGATCTGGTAGTGAGTGGAAGCAGGGAGGCTCGTAGACCAGAATGGAGATGGTGGTGGCTCAACAGAGGAAGTAGGGTGGTGACAGGAGAGATGGCAGAACATGGATGGACTTGAGATGGCCTTTTAAGATAGAACAGGCTGGAAGAGTTATTCAGATCTATCACTTCAGTTTCACTCTGAAGTTCTGCTGTGAAAAATAGTATTTTGAGAGAATGGTCTATAAAACCATCAGTTCATCTACATCAGTGATTTTCATGGCTCCTTTTTTTGTGTGTGACAGAGACAGAGAGAAGGACAGATAAAGACAGGAAGGGAGAGTGATGAGAAGCATCAATTCTTTGCTGCAGAACCTTAGTTGTTCATTGATTGCTTTCTCATATGTGCCTTGACCAAGGGGTTCCAGCTGAGCGAGTGACCCCTTGCTCAAGCTGCGACCTCAAGGTTTTGAACCTGGGTCCTCCATGTCCCAGTCCAACGCTCTATCCATTGCGCCACCACCTGGTCAGGCTTCATGGCTCCTTTAAGATGCCTTTAGGACTGCTACAGAGAGCATGAGGAGACTGGGAAGGGTCCAGATATAGCACCCCCCATCAACCAAAGCATCTCCAAATATTTTGCTTACCAAGGACAGTGTATGCACTTTCATTTGAACTTCATATGCACTCTTGTAAATAAAGCAGAATCTTTCTAACTGGCTCCAATATCCATTCTTTCCTTCCTTCCCAAAATAGACATCACAATGTTTAGACTTCACATGGCTACCCACCTAGACACCACATTTCTTAGCCTCCTTCAAAGCTAAATGTAGCCTCATAACAAAGTTCAAGCCAATGGGTGTAAGCAGAAGACATATGGTTAACTTCTGGTCATCCCTTTAAAAAGGAAACTTCTTACTCTCTTCTCCCCTTGAGCTGCCCAGGAAATGCTGACTACTGTAGTAGCCACAGTGGACTCAGAACTGGAAGTTAAATACAGTATTGAGAATGGCAGAACCTGCTCACCTTGGACCACTGAACTTTTGAAATAGAGCCATCTACCCACTTTGAACTGCCTACCTATCTCTGGACTGTTAAGTGACAAAGACTATATATACTTTGTATCTTCTGGTTTCAGTGTTACAGCAGCTTACCCTACACTCATGCAGAGTTTCAACAGCCAAAGTATGATCTACCATGTATCCCATTCCATTTTCTGCAGCAAACAGAAATGTTCCTGATAGTGGCTGCTCTGTTGGAGTGAGAAAAAGAGCAGAAAAGCCCCCAGCTATTCCAGGAGCTACACAAAGTGTGTGGACAAAATAAGCCATTGTTATTACTGTTGTTTTGGGGAAGTTTTTATTATTGCAGCATCATTTTAACCTATCCTAATACATTTTGGTTGATAACAGCTGCTCTAAAATCTCCCTCTGCATTACATGAGACCAGAGAACCACAACCATCGCTTGGACAGTTTGGAAAATACTGATGACTGAGTCCCACCCCTATAAATCCTGATTTAATTAGGTTGCGATGTCCCTGGCCTGAGCATGGGATTTTTTTTTAAATTTAATTTAATTTAATTTATTCATTTTTAGAGGAGAGAGAGGGAGAGAGAGAGAAAGAGAGGGAGAGAGAAGAGAGAGAGAGACAGAGAGAGAGAAGGGGAGGAGCTGGAAGCATCAACTCCCATTTGTGCCTTGACCAGGCAAGCCCAGGGTTTTGAACCGGCGACCTCAGCATTTCCAGGTCGACGCTTTATCCACTGTGCCACCACAGGTCAGGCCAGCATGGGATTTTTTTTTCTCTTCTTTTCCAAGTGAGAGGAGAGCAGATAGAGAGACAGACTCCCGTATATGCTCCGACTGAGATCCAACCAGCAACCCCCATCTATGGCCAATGCTCTGCCCATCTGGGACCATGCTTTCAACTGAGCTATTTTTAGCACCTGAGGCAGAGGCTCCACAAAGCCATCCTCAGCGTCTGGAGCCAATGTGCTCAAACCAATCGAGCCCTGGCTGCAGGAAGGGAAGAGAGACAAAGACAGAGGAGGGGAAGAGGTGAAGAAACAGATGGTCACTTCTCCTGTGTGCCCTGACCAGGAATCAAACCTGGGATATCCACACGCCAGGCTGATGCTCTACCACTGAACCAACCGGCCAGGGCCACATGGGAATTTTTATATACTTCCCTGGTAATTCTAATTTGCAGCCAGATGTCTGTGGACCATATTGTAATGTTTCCCAATGATTGTTTTTATGGCACTGTACTCCAGCATGCTGAGCGACACTGTCTATATACTGAGCGGTATTACAAGAAACACCTCCAGAATAATGATAAGGTTTAATGTACTGTCTTACACAGTGTCAACTCTGAGAACATGGAAGAAATTTCTCTGTAGTCTCGGTGTGGGAAGTATTTGTACTTTTCCTGAATAACAAGTTTACTTTCACCCTTAGACACTGCAAATCCTGTAAATGCTCTTGCTTTCCTCTGTGGGTGGTTCCTAGAAAGTTCAGAGACAAATTTGAGGCCCCCCAAGAGCAACTGACAAGGATTTCATTGAGTACATTTTTGTGTACTCAGCACATCGTCTTACCTTTATTTTCTCCTTGGTTCATTGTATTCATTTGTGACAACATACAAGGTAACTTAAACCATGTCCGGAACACAGCAGTATATAATTGTGCATTTTAAAATAATATGTGAGGAGAATGTGCCGTTGACTGGAAGACAGGGAGAAGGAAAACAGGCCAGGGCACCAGCTCACCCACGGCAACTGGAACACACAGCCACTAACATGAACGTATCCCCCAGAGTCTACTAGTTAATTTCACTGAAAAACAGAAAGTCCTGCCTCACTTAATGGAATATAAAAAGCCATGCTGAACTACCTATGCAAAATATCATGCCCGGAGAGACTAAGAATAAGCAGGAAAGTCAGTACTGAATAGCTCCTAATGCAGTGCTTTCAAATGGTGAGAATTAATCGTGTGGTTCTACTCACCTTCAGCAAAGTTTCAATCTAGCAAGTTTTGTTATTCTTATTATAGATGTAAAGCCCCATTAGCTCCCTGCTCTTCTTGGTGGCTTTAATAATCATAATAGCAGGAGCTATACCACTCCTCAGCCAGCTTCCTCTTAACAGCTTCCAGGATGCATGTCTGAGAACTATCTCACCACATTTCACAAATACTTCATTCTTGACAACCCACTCTATTCTTTGCATATCCTTTCATTCTGCATGGATATGCTCGAAAGAGTTATAAATTCCAGCTCTATCCAAAATTATCTTTCCTCTTGTAAACTTCTCCACGTCATCTCTTTGTCACATTCTAAAAAGAATGTCTTTATCTAATACTTTCAACAATAATTGATGACCCTGTGTTTCTTTAATTTTTATTTACTGATTTGAGAGAGAGAGAGAGAGAGAGAGGAACATTGATATGTTCCTGTATGTGCCCTGACGGGGGATCAACCCAGCGATCTCTGTGTTTCAGGGTGATGCTCTAACTGAGCTATTCAGGGAGGGCAATGACCCTGTGTTTTATGAGTTCATCTCAGCAGTTAAATGTCATAGAATTTCTACATAAACTACAGAATAGTGTTTTCTACTAAGATGAATGAATTGATCACACACATCTGTGGAAACAGACATCAAGTCCTATAATACTAGAGTTTGAATGAACCTCAGAGGTCACCTGGCCCGTTCCACTCAAACCCCCGTTTTACAGACAGGAAAGCAAAGGCCCTGAGAAATATTCATTCAGGTAGTCACTCCTGTTTACTACTTGGTGGCATCCCAGAAATCCACTGTTCAGTCACTTATTTGAAATGTGGTACATATTTTGTCATTAAGAAATAGAAAGTCAGACTCCCAGATCAGCCTACAAAATTACATTAGGCTAGATGGTTGTGATGATAGCACAATGAAGTGAATGCACTTAGTGTCACTGAACTAGTTGCCAAAAATGATTAAAATGTAAATATTACATTATATGTATATTTATCACAATTTTTTCAAAATTTCTACTTAACCCACGAAGGAGCTGAAATGAGAGGTACATGAGGAAGGAGGAGCGAAGGAAGAAAGGAAGCCCAGTATCTTGCCAAGCTCCAGTGGCAAGTGAACTCAAGAGGGTCCTTCCTTAGTAAACTAATCATCTCATCTCTACAATACCCACATTCCCTCCATCTATCACTAGCTCCCAGAATTCCCTTAGGGGACTGGTTCTCCCCATTCTCAGCCATGGAGGGGCTGACCCAATCTCCTCTCTCCCTCTGTAAGTGACCACTAGGCAAACCCCAGCTGAAGCGCTGTTAGTTCAGGAGCCATTTCAGGCTAATAAGATTCTAGAAATGTGTGTGTGCGTGCGTGCGTGCGTGGTTTGCCAGGGGAGGAGAGCATGTCTACAAAATAAAAACCCTTATCATTCTGCTGAAGGTACCATGAGAGGGGCTATCTCTTCCTACAGACAGGACAATAGATGCGTGGGAGATCCTGAGCCACTGTGGCTACTGCTGCCACCATGACAGGTGCCAAACTGAGATGTAAGCCAGCACACGGAACCGAGCAAAGAAGAGCAGCAATGTTCAAAGAGCTACAGAGGAAGAGAGCAGACGCCTGATGAAGTCATGACCTTACTGAATAAGCCACACCTGATGTCAGCCACACTTACACCTGGACTTTCTATTGGCATGAGCCAATGGTTCGATATTTTGCCTTAGCCAGTTGGTGTTGAGTGTCTGTTTATTTGCAACTGAAAGATTCCCAACAAACACAGTTCCAGAACAAAGTCTGGAATAGACTAAGTTTGATCCTCATTCACCTTTTTTTGACACCATCTCCCCACCAGCACCCACTGTCTCTTCCTCCCCGGGCACCCAGCGCCCTCCATCTGTCCCAAGGCCTGCATTCTGATTCCCTGCCCAGGTCTGCACTAACTCCCCAAGTCAGCCCCTGACTTCACCTGTCCCTTTCCTCTTACATCTATTATACCACAGCCCCCAATGCAGATCCAGAAAGCAAAATTAAAGAAAAATGCATAAACTATTACGAGTCTATTGCAGCTGAGGCTAAACGGGACTCAGTGTTTGCCCGTGTCTGCATCAGTTTGTGTAGGTCAACATCCACGAGAGTCAGTGCTAGAAGCAAGTCCTGTTTACAGTCCTGGGGCAGAGGCCACGCCATGTCTGTTCCCCAGTGAAACCTACAAAGAGAGATGCAGGCTGATGGCATAGAAGCTGGCTTTACAAGGGGATCTGCAAGATGCAGGGCACAGGAAGAGCCACTCAAGGGCCCAGGGGGCAGAATGTGATCCAGAGCTGAAAATGTCTGGAACACAGCTTGAACAGAGAAGCTGAAGAATATGGGTGCTGTTTGCCACCTTCTAGGTTTAGACTGAGAAACAGCGTCTTAGTTAGAAGGAAGCTGTGTTCTCACAAAGGCAGGGCAACTGGCGCGGAAGAAGCCTCCTTCAAAGGTTGTGGCAGCAGACATCAGTGAGGGACAGAGAGATGAGCACCCTCTGGACTCAGAAAGGTGAGGTAAGGTGTTGCCTCCCTATAGGTAGGAAAGCTGTACAAGTAAACTGGATGATTACTGTTGATGCCTTATAACTCTTCCTGCTCCTCCTTCCTCTTGTCCCACATATGTCAGGGAAATGTCCATGGAGACCTACTGGCTGGTGAGGGATGGGGATCTCCAGATTGCAGAGAGGGAAATTTAATAGGTGAACACTCAAACCAGGATGTCAGGGAGTGCCAGAGGAGATCTGGAGCTGTGTCACAGAGCTGCGTGGAGGACAAGGTTCTACAGGGGGCTGACAGCTGGAAAGTCGTCATCAGGTGGAAATGGTGAGAACTCTTCAAGGAGACAGAATGGCATGACTGAGGGCGTGGAAGGAAGAACACGGGGCAGAGGGGACAAGCTTTCTCTTGGGGAAATAAGGGGAGGACACAGTGTGAAAGGACAAATAACCCCAGGGACACTGGGATCTTTGTTGACAAGGACTGCGCTTTGTCTCTTCTTAGTTGTGGTGGGTTTTTATAAGATGGTAAGATGAGCAAATCTGTGAGCAGTGAGTCAAACTACAATAATGTATAAATGACTAAAGCCCCTTAAGGCTCCTGGGAATGTTCACATTTTAAAAATAGGCTGCTCGGTAACCCAAATCATCTTGAAACTCTTCGGATTTCAGGAAGAGTGAAAGCACTCAGGGATTCTGGGGCAGGGCACCACCTGGAACGGGGTCCTGGCCCAACACTAACTTCCCACGTCCACCTTGAGGGTCTGGCTGGTTTCCACAGTGCTTCCTGGTTCTTCTCCCCGTGGGTACCCATGGCGTGAGAACACTCCAAGGGCGGTTTGTGTTGCTTTAAACAAGGCCACCATTGTGGTAGGAGGCCTGGATAATGGTGGATGTTTTTTGTGTATTTGTAAGTCGGACATATTTAAGTTTCATCTGCTTGTACTTTTTAAATAACCTGCCACACTCATTTAAAAAATAACATTAGTGGATATATTTAATGTCACTGAATTAGATACTTAAAATGGTAAAATTAATATTTTGTGTATTTTATCAGTTTTAAACAGCATAATTTTATTTTTTTTAAAAGCATAATTTTTAGGGCCCTGGCCGGTTGGCTCAGTGGTAGAGCGTCGGCCTAGCGTGCAGAGGACCCGAGTTCGATTCCAGGCCAGGGCACACAGGCGAAGCGCCCATTTGCTTCTCCACCCCTCCGCTGCGCTTTCCTCTCTGTCTCTCTCTTCCCCTCCCGCAGCTAAGGCTCCATTGGAGCAAAGATGGCCCGGGCACTGGGGATGGCTCTGTGGCCTCTGCCTCAGGCGCTAGAGTGGCTCTGGTCGCAACATGGCGACGCCCCGGAGGGGCAGAGCATCGCCCCCTGGTGGGCAGAGCGTCGCCCCATGGTGGGCGTGCCGGGTGGATCCCGGTCGGGCGCATGCGGGAGTCTGTCTGACTGTCTCTCCCCGTTTCCAGCTTCAGAAAAAATGAAAAAAAAATAAAAAATAAAAAATAAAAAAAGCATAATTTTTAAAACACCATAGTCCTTTCTTTTTTTTTACAATTAACTCTGTATATAGAAGTATTAGCTAAACAAAATACTTAGAAATATGAAATTGACATTTTACTGGGTTAGTTTAAACCCTGAGCATCACTAGTTATGCCGAAATAGCAATAATAACGATACCCGCAAGACACAATATTACTCCTACAATGTATATTTAACATAGTTTTTTAAAAAGAGATACTATTTTGCTTAATTTCCATTTTATGGATCAAAAGAAATATTTATATTATATTGAAGTGAGTATAATTACCAATATCAAATGAAAAACTGAGCCTTTGCTACCACAAGCTCTTCCTACAACGTGGAGACCAAAGGCATCAAAAATATCCCCTAGGCCCTGGCCGGTTGGTCCAGTGGTAGAGCGTTGGCTGGCGTGCAGAGGTCTCAGGTTCGATTCCCGGCCAGGGCACACAGGAGAAGCGCCCATCTGCTTCTCTACCCCTCCCCCTCTCCTTCCTCTCTGTCTCTCTCTTCCCCTTCCGCAGCCGAGGCTCCATTGGAGCAAAGATGGCCCGGGCACTGGGGATGGCTCCTTGGCCTCTGCCCCAGGCACTAGAGTGGCTCTGGTTGCAACAGAGCGATGCCCCAGAGGGGCAGAGCATCGCCCCCTGGTGGGCAGAGCGTCGCCCCCTGGTGGGCATGCTGGGTGGATCCCGGTGGGGCGCATGCGGGAGTCTGTCTGACTGTCTCTCCCCGTTTCCAGCTTCAGAAAAATACAAAAAAAAAAAATCCCCTAAACTAAATCATCCCTCAAGCTTTCTGAAATTAGCAAAGAATGTTTGCAGCTGACCTATTTCTCTCGCACACGACAGTGTTGATAATTGACTTTTGTCCCCCAGGGAAGTGCTCAAATATAATTGAGCAGCACCTGCCACACAGTGAGCCCAGTTCTACGTACCCAATACGGCCCATAAATATGATGCTGAGCTCAGGACTCAAGCATTCTGCTTTCTTCTTAACTGTATCTCTCAAGGAAGAAATATTATAATTACCACAGCTGAGTTATTATGTATACCTAGATAAAATAAAATATTTGGAATTATAATGCATTTCTATTACTAAAACTTATCGGAAATGATGGCAGTAACCACTTATACTGCTCTGACAGTTTTCTTTAATCCTGTTGCTCTCATCCCATTATATAAATACTCTTCTGCAGATGCAACACTCAGTTCTGTCCAACCTTGAAGACAAAGGAGGACAACATCAGGGGTCTGAGGTCCATGCAGGTCAAAAACTTCAGCTAAAAATGACCTATGAATGCAACTCCAAATAAATATAAATATGAGCTAGGCCATTCAACACCACCACTTGAAAAGCCATCTGGGACATGGGCTTTTCCCCACACTGGCCAACATCCTCACCTTTAGACCAGGGGCTACAACTGGGACCCCTCAGCTGGTGTTGAGAATACATTAATGAAAAAAATGTGAAGCCAGTCACAAAAGATCATATATTATTGCATGATTCCAGTTACGTGCAATGTCCAGAACAGGCAAACCTACAGACACAGAGAGTAGATTAGGGTTGCTTAGGGCTGGGGGTGGGGGAATGATGGGAAATGACTGCTGATAGGAACAAGTTTCTTTGAGGATTATGAAAGTGTTTTACTAGATTATGATAACTGAAAACTGAATGCAGCCTCTGAATTCCTAAATGACTCTCCCCTTTCTGTTACACACACACACACACAAACACACACAATGAAGCCTATAGAGCACTCTAACCTTAACAGTGATCACTTTCCTACCTGTTCGATTTGGAAACATAATCAGTATTTGAGTTATGAGGACTGGCACTAGGCCATTAAGGAAGAAAGGAGGACAGCAGGATCAATTCATCTATATAAGTCACTGTGCATTTCCATTACTGCTGGTCTTTCCTGTATTAAAATGTTTTTTTCAGTCTGACTTGTGGTGGCACAGTGAGTAGAGTGTCAACCTGGGATGCTATGGTCCCAGGTTCAAAACCCTAAGGTCGCCAGCTTGAGTGTAGGGTCACCAACTTGAATGTGGAATCATTGACATGACTCTATGGTCGCTGGCTTGAGCAAGTGGTCACTGGCTCGGCTTGAGCCCCCAGTCACGGCACATATGAGAAGCAATCAATGTACAACTAAGGCACCGCAACTATGAGTTGATGCTTCTCATCTCTCTCCTTTTCTCTCTCTTTTCTGTCTCTGTCTCTTTCTCTCTCTCTCTCTCTCTCTCTCTCTAGCTGTCTCTCTCTGTCTGTCTCTCTCTCTCTAGTTCTCAAAAAATATTTTTTCAAAAATAAATTTTTCTAATTTAAAAATAACACAATATTCAAACACAGAGGACACTGCAAAAGTTTGCCATTTCTAGTGATTCTGATAACCAGGAAAAATACAGACTCTTCAAGAGTACGTTTACAAAATATTTTCTCAAGTTTATGTTTACAAAATATTTCCTCTCAAAACACAGACTACTACTATAACAATTAAATTGCAACCCTGGAAAAAGATACTCCAGCAACAGAAAGAAGATATAAAATGAGAAACAAAATAGAAATGGCTTATCATCCAAATGATTGCAGTGAACTGATCAGAAGGATGCTGTAACGTAGCATAAGTTTTACAAGCCCCTCTTTCATAATGCTTTCAGTACTTGAAGTTCAAGGGCTGAATGCCACCATCCTTTCAGATTCAATTAATTACCTCTACTCTGTTTACAGAATAAGAAAATAGGAAAGTTTGCAAAAGGGCACGCTTACCCTGGTTAAAATGAGAGCTACCCTCAAGGAATTTCGAAGCTTGGCCTACATTTACGCCAGATGTTGATCACATACAAACCTTATCTACTTCGGAAACCTGGCTGCCATAGTGCACAGCTTATCATTTTGTTACTTGAAAGCAATAAAATTATTTCCTTAAAACTCAGTCTATAATTTAGCCTTTTCATTAGCTCGGGCTTCTAACTCAACCCTACCCCTCTCCTTGCCCCAGTTCACATGGCTAATTCTATGTAAAATTCCTGATGCTTTGCTCCGTAGTCTATAACTTACCTTCCTTCTAGGAGAATGAGCACTGGATTCTACCTCAATGTTTTCCTGGTTCGTGAAGGACCAGGGCATGTTACTGTGTGAAGGCAGGACAGTACTGGCTGCTTCAATCAGAGTGTGTATTTATGGGGGCCCTTCGGAGTCAACAGCCTGGCTCTTCTTGAGTCTTATTAATTTGATGCTTTCTAATGTGGAGAGGTATTCTAAAGGGAGTGTGTGACTGCAAATGGTTAAGGAAGGGCTCTGCACAGCCCACAGCGGGAATATTGGTCAACAGCTGGCTTCAGAGGAAGGGAGAGGCGTCCAGGGGCTCTGCCTCCACTGGCACATCCTGCTGAAAACGGGCTCAGAGGAACTGTTTTTGAGGCCTGTAACCCACTCTAAGCCCATACATTCCTCCTTGGAAGACGGTCCAGCGAAGGGGAGTCGGCAGAGAGCGGCACTGCTTGTGGTCCTAGGACGCACTCCATTCCAAACTGTTGATTGAAAAGCACACAGAGGCCAAACACAGAGAGCCACAGGGCAAAACAGGGCCTCCTGCCCACAACTCACGTGTCTGTGGATGGTTCTCGGAGTCATCGGTGAATCTGGGTGCCCTGGTTAGGGTTTCTGCTTTTTCCTGAGCCTGAGCTACAGAAATGAGACTAAGAAGGCACAAAAATTGGAGGAAGATGATCTCCAACCTCAGCCAGAAAAGGTGGGTCAGACCTAGAGTTGCTGGGCTCAGCTAACCTCACTGAGTTAATAGACTCACCAGAACTAGAGAACCTGGTTAGTACAACTAACTACTCCATGTGGTTTGGCTAAACCACATCCTCTGAGCTCCACCTCTGCCATGTCCCTTAATAAGGAGCAGTCTCTGCTCCATGGTACCCAGGGACCACACTGTCTGGGGCAGCACAAAAGTAATTAAGGGGAGGGGCCACAGCAAAGCCAAGGTCATTTTCAGCTTGTTTCCACTCAGCATCCTATAATTTTCTAGAATTATAGATTAAGATTTGAATTAGAATTTACCTAAGTTTCAATAAAATGTTTCCATCCTAAACTGAAGGATAAATGTTCTTTCTTTCACAGAAATGACATTTAGAGAACTCAGTGCCAAAAATAGAGATTTGGAGAAAAGCAGAAATGACTGGTTAACTGGTTAGCTGCCCAATAATTAGGTTTCTCAATCAGCAGCTTCATCAATTCAGTTTCATTTACTCAATCCCAAGAGCAAGAATTTGTCATCAGAGGATGAGTTTGTTCTTGCTCAATGAAATCTCAATTTGGGTAGATGCATTCCAGAGACAATTCACAAAATAAACAGTTATAAACTTTTCCTTAAAGTTCCTTGTAACTGAATCGTACCTTTAGCAATGAAGTTCTACTTACAGAGCAAGTACAAACTTCTAATTCTGCTGATGAAAAATGATTCATTATAGCCTTCCATGCAACTGAAATACAATAATGGCTGTGCTCTTGCCTGTTGCTCTCAGAATTATTCCTCCCGTTTCCTGGGGGTTGTGGGAGGGAAGAGCTGAGGCAGTCTCGTGGGTTGTTTCCCGGGCTCCCACGCTAGCTGCCTTCCAGCTAGGCTCCACCAATGGGAGACACTCTGGGGGCTGGGGGAACAAGGGTGTCAACTGGGGACGGAGAAGAGAAAGAAACCAGAATATACCCCCCCATTCTCTCCACCATAGTGGGTTCTCTGGCAGAGGCTGTGTTTCATCAGCACCCTGTTTTTTAATTGAGATACAATTGAGAAATAACATTATATTAGTTTCAGGTGTACAACTTAATGATTTCGTACTTGTCTATATGACAAAATGATAACCACAAGTCTAGTTAACATACATCACTATTCACAGACTGTTACAACTTTTTTCTTACGATGAGAACTTTTAAGATCGACTCTCTTAGCAATTTGCAAAATATTCAAAACAGTATTACTTATTAACTATAGTCACCATGCTGTATATTACATCCCAGGACTTATTTACTCTATAATTGGCTGGAGTCTGTACCTTTTCACCTAGTTACCCATTTCACCCACCCCCACCTCTGGTAACCACCAATCATACCTCTGTAACTATAAACCGGGTTTGTGTTTTGTTTTTAGATTCCACATAAAGATGAGATCCTACAGTATTTGTCTTTGTCTGACTTATTTCACTTAGCATAATACCCTCAGAGTCTATCCAGATTGTTGCAAACAGCAAGATTTACCTCTTTTTATAGCTTAATAATATTCCATAATACATATGCCACACTTCATTTATCTGTTCATCCATCCATGGACACTTTGGTTGTTCCCTTATCTTGGCTATTGTCAATAATGCTGCAATGTACATGAGGGTGCATATATCTTTTTGAGTTAGTGTTTTTGTTTTTGTCAAATAAATATCCAGAGTGCATTTGCTGGATCACATGGTCGTCTTTATTTTTCATTTCCTGAGACACCTCCATACTGCTTTCCACAGTGGTCGCGCCAGTTTACACTGCCACCAACAGTGCACAAGGGTTCCCTTTCCTCCACATCCTCACCAACACTTGTTACTTCTTGTCTTGTTGATGACAGCCATTCTGTCATTCTGTACGAGGTGATATCCTTCATGTCTGCTGCTCCAGGAAAACAGTGTCTCAGCGACTGCAGCATCTACCGGGCGATCCTGGCACCCGGGCTCCAGTGAGAGGTTCAGCTCCTGGTGCTTCTCACATGGAGCTTCCTGCTACTGCTAACATCTAGGTTTAGCTTCCAATCTCTCTCATCACCTCTTCAACCAGGTCTCTATCCTGAAGTCCCTCAGTTGTAAAAACTCAAGTAGTTTTATTGGTTAGACAAGATGATCTGTGACCAGTAAATAAAAGCAAAGAGAAAAACTACTGTGTAACCATGAACAATACAAACAAAAATTCCATCCCATGATAAAATCGGGGGAAAAACTAGTCTCCAGATTCTCCAGTTGTTGCTTTGTTCTTCACAATTACCATATAAATTAAGAGTACTTCTGGGACATAAGAGGAATAAGTTCCACATGTTCTTTTGTGTGTCCATATCTATGTGTGTTTGTGTCTTTATTCTTCAAGGATGAAGACCGTTGTGGTAGAAAAACTGTAGAATCTGAGACTGTTTCACTATCAATTGGTGTGACTTTGGTGAGGACTTTATGTCCTTTGGTCTCTGTTTTGTTTATCTGAAACGGGGTAATGATGCATTTTTCCTCTGCAATCTCCTCCTGTTCTAAAATTCTGTGAGTCTGTTACAGATAAATTTTGCATGGATATATACATATATATACACATATATATATGCCTCTAGGCATGTGATTATTCATAGAACTATGCAGAAAGTATATACACCTTCTGTTGATGAATTTGCATTTCATTGGAGAAAAATTTGCATTTCATCAGAAAAAAGATTTCTATAATCAGTGCTCAAATTATAACCCAAAGAATTTTTTGCCAAGTTGTTTTATTATAGTATCAACTTAGTATTTCAAAGTGTTTTACATCTCTAAATACAGTGTGGGTTCACTGAATTATTGTAATGATCATTTGATTAGCATACCTAAAAAAATACAAGGTTCCTTGCTCTAACATAGATGGCCCCAAAGATGGTTGTGACAATATCTTCCGTTCTACATGCTCTTTCATACAGTGACCTCGCTGCACCCTATCAAAATACAGAGTCTATTTACCCTCCCTTTGAAACTAGGCTGGCCCCTTGGTCTGTTTTGATTTAAAGATTGGAACAGAAGTAGTATCAGGTAGCTTTTGATAGGTCTTACCAAATCTGCAGCTGCAGCCTTTACTTCCTGGAATGCACCCACTAGGAACCAGCCACCATGGAAGCCCAAGCAACCACACTGAGAGGACCAGGTAGAGGAAAACCGAGCCCCATGCCGAAAGCTCTAGATCAGTTCCCAGCCAGCAGCCGGCACCAACAGCCCAACCACACGAGCTATTTTAGATCTCTCAGCCATGCCAGTGCCCAGATAACATCACATAAAGCAGAACTGTCTGGTCAGCACACAAAATTTTTTTAAAGTGTTGTTGCTTAATTTTTTTAAAATTTATTTATTCAGTTTAGAGAAGAGAGACAGAGAGAGAGAGAGAGAGAGAGAGAAGAGAAGAGGGGAGGAGCAGGAAGCATCAACCCCCATATGTGCCTTGACTGAGCAAGCCCAGGGTTTTGAACCAGCGACCTTAGCATTCCAGGTCGACGCTTATCCACTGCACCACCACAGGTCAGGCAAAAAGTGTTGTTGCTTTAGACCACTAAATATTGCGAATTTTTTTTTTTTTACTAAGTAGTCTCTCCCTATTAAACAAAATGTTTAATATGGAAGCAGAACGCCACACCTAAAATATGTTAAGCCCATCCATTCCTTCATTCATTCAAATGAATACAGGGGTTGGGAAAAATAGGTGTGCAGTTGTGACTATGAAGAACAGACTTTATTGCTGTAATACTATTTATTGATTTTTATTTTTTAAAGATTTTACTTATTGATTTTTAGAGAGAGGAGAGATAGAGAAGGGGGGATAAGAGGAACAGGAAGCATCAATTGATAGTAGTTGATTCTCGTATGTGCCTTGACCAGGCAAGCCTGGGGATTCGAACCAACGACCGCAGCATTTCAGGTAGATGCTTTTATCCACTGTGCCACCACAGGTCAGGCCTACTGATTATTTTCCATATGAACAGATGTAACCCTACTTCTGCCCATCCCTATATTTATTAGACATCTGCTACAGTAAATGCTGAGGAGCTAAGGAGACCAAATGCAGACATGCCCTGCCCTAGTAGCACTTAGTATCTGGATGAGGAGAAAGACATTAACAGAAAAATCTAATTACATGTTAAATTATAGTAGTGGCGGTGCTACTGAGAACTGGCATAATGCACCCTGGTATGAGGTGCATGATTAAGAAACTGATCTCATCAAGGAGGTTAGAAAAAGAAGTGATGACTAAAGTCAGGTCTCAAGGAAGATTAAAAGTTAACTAGGCAAACGAGAGAACAAGAGCCTTCCAGAGACAGGGCTCAGCATGCGCAAACATGGCCTATGGCAGGAGGGAGAGTGATGTGGTCAATATCTGTGTTCAGAACTAAGAGATCTGGGCTCAACATGAGGCTGGTAGGGGCCAGGTATTCTAAGAATTTGCAGTCCTCATAAGTGCAGACTTAAAAAGGAGGGGTAACCCAACCAGTCCCACTCTGATCAGATTTTCTCTTCAAGCCTCAGTGAGGAGAAAACTGGGAGTAACCCCCGTAAGAGTAACCTGGTGTATCCTACCATACAAACTGTGTGTGCAATGAAATCCATGGGTATTTCAATACTCAGTGCACATGGGCATTGTGCCCACGCCCTTATTCCTTGCTATATTGCTACATACTATGCTATCCATACTCAGTTTCTTTTTATACATCTATGTCTCCACGACTAGACTATTAAATCCTTTGGGTATTGGGGCTGTGTCCCATTCGTTTTTTTCATTCCTCCTTTATAGTAGGTAGCAGACTGCTGGGCACATAGTAAATGTTTAATAAGTGTTTCCTAAAAATGAAAATATGAATAAATACCTCATTCTTACATAGCCTGTCCTAAGTATTCTCTTGGGAAAAAAATTCTACAGCCTCACTCGGAAAGCCATCCCAATGATGGCAACAATCTTAGAAAAGTTTTTGCTATAAAACCTCATTCCTTTCTAATTGCAGCCAATTCTTGAGTTTCATCTTCAATGCAGACCAAGAACAGTCTTGGTCTTCCAAAGAGTGCCTTTGTGTACAGTTTGAAGATCATTACTGGGTCACCCCTAGCTCTCTCTCCTTTCACTGACAAAATAATCTTCTCACCTTTCCTCAAAGAAACCACTTAGTTGAGCCCTGGATTCATTCCAAAACCTCCATCCCTCCTAAATTGTGGAGGCCAGCAATCTATTAAACCAGGAAACAAGGTCAAGGATGCCTGAGGGACTTTCTGCGCAGTCTGCAGAGTCGAAGCAGGCTGTTTCTCACTCTGCTTGCTTTCAGGCCAACTCACATGTATGCATGTGTAGGTGTGTGCACACACATATGTATATTGCATGTATACACACAAAATACTGTAATTTTTTCCCAGCTCAAAGGATAAACACTGTTTTACTGAGTTTGCAAACTGTCCTCTGTTCCTCACCATCAGCCCAATCTTACCCGTCTAATTTGACACATCAGTTTTTTCTTAGTGAAAGCTTCCTTTCCATATATATTTGTAAATAATATGACAGAGAAATGAGCGCACTATTTTTATTGGTATTGCCACTATCTTCTTCATGTGCAAAAGTATCACACAGACTGGGACTTATCACCAAGAAATTCCAGCACTCCAATGCAGCAAGAATTCAAAAATAATAAATCACTGGTCATTCAACAAATAATGAAGCTCCAATAACATAAAGAGCTGTTGTGCTTTAAAAAAATTTTTTTTGGCACTTAGGTGCAAACTGTTCAATTTTATTTCAAAAAATACACTGTCAAATTTCATTTGCAAACGTTTTTTATATCTTCTCAAAGAAATTAATATCTGGTATTTTTATTGCAGATATTATAGAAACTCATATTATGACATTTAAATACATAAGATCATGTGTAGGATACTTACTGAACTATAAGTGCTTACAGAAATTATGTATCTTTTGCAGAAATAAATAGGAAGATTATATATATGATATTACAACTAACTCCTAAAGTTAAATTAGACAATTTTATTAAACTAACAAATCCCAGTTTCAGAAAGAATTATGAAATATATTTGTTCTAAATATCTGCATTGGTTTAAATTACTCCCCAAATTATTTACCATATAATACTATTCATATTTTTATGGCAACACATACCAGCACGCTGAACAAGGACTTATATTGTATTACCTCAACCATCTATTAAAAAAAACTGAAGAAAGAATAAGAATATTGAAAGACTATTGATTGTTGTGTTTGTGGTTGGAAGAAGAAATCATCAGTGCAGTGATGGTGTAGAGAATTCAAGAGCTTTAGTCAAACAGTTCATGGAATACGCTGACACAAAGTTGGTATTTCTAAGAATTTTGCAACAATACAACATTTACCAAACACAGGTACCCACCAAATAAACAAGAATAAGATCTCAGCCACCTAACTAAATTTTTTTTGAAGATGAAGAATGTCTTTGCCTTATCTGATACATAAAGAATCTAAACACAGCAAAGGGAATAGAATGTACTTTTAGAACGAATTCATAGTCCAAAACATATTCATTTAATAATGCACATCTTAGTGTTCATTGAATAAAGAGAAGTAGTAATGGGTTTTAACTCTGTAGAAAATGTCTTTTGTCACAAATATCTAATGTTTTATCACCCTTTTAGAGAGGTCTGAGTCCAATTTTGAGTCTAAAGCCCATTCATCTTGGATAACCTGTTCAAATTAATGAGATAATCACTAAAGTAACACAGCAAAGCTGTCATCATAGGTTAAAAACACATTACACAATGTTCCAAGTGACCTAGAGGGAAAAGAACTGGTCAAGGTCACTCCAGCGGTCCACAGTGGAGCCTGGGATAATAAGCATCTTGGTGCAATGACCAAAGTCCTCCCCAGGTCACCCCTAATACATACACACCTTGACAGTTTCTGTTCCAAAAAGAGATTAAGGTGACTCACTTTTTTTTTTCTTTCTTTCTTTCACGATCTCCCTAGCACCCAGCAGCTATGTAGAGGTGGTTTCATTTGCAGCACATGGACAGTACGAAAATTAAGCATCAATTGGTCAAGATAAAGGGCACCTAGGCATTTAGCATAACCTGCGATCGTTCGCACACACATAGCGCACAAGAACCACGCAGAAGGAACAACCGCTAAGAAATACGCACTAAGTGTATTACCGCCAGACCCCGGGAACTGAGTGCCGGCCTTCGCTTATTTCTATTTAAACAGATCCGTCCGTCTTTTCCTAATTTAGAGAACCAAGAAAGCGATCCCAAAGTGAGACCTAACTTTCTGTTCAAATATCTTTCATTTGACTAGAGTTTGAGATCTCTTCCAAAACCTAGACAAAGAGGATTCAAAATAGAAGAGACCCTATCAAAGTGGTCCGCGGCCCCACGGGCTTTGGTTACTCAAAGTCATATTACACGTCTTAAAGACATTTCCCTACTAACTGAGAATGCAACCAGAAATATTCCAGTCTCAAATTCAATGTTCCCGTGTTAGCCCAGGTCCCCGCCGACTTGCGTCCACACGAACAAACTAACTTTCTAGGGCGCTGGGGAGACGCCTGGACGCGAAGATTTCGCGAGCAACCGGCAGAGAGAAAAGGACGCAGCCGGAGCGCCTGCCCCGGCGGGAAAGAGGCGCGTGGAGACGCCACCGCGGGTCCGGCACGTGCGGGCTGCGCTCGGCCCCGGCCCCCCACGCCGCGCGCTCGGCCTCCTCCTGCCCAACAGGCGCCCTCGCTTCCGTCCCGCGCCCGCCTCCTACCTGTCTGAGGATGAAGCTGGTAGAAGTGGTGCTGCCATCGGATCTTTTCAACCTGCTCCTCCGGGTCGTGGTGCCTCGGGCCACCTGGACTCGACACACGGGGCCAGAGAGAAGCGGGTGAGGACGCAGCGTGGAGCCGGGCGACCACCCTCGGCTAGAGTCCGCCTCCAGACTAGCTCCCTGGGGTCTCCCAGAGCCCGCACCCAAGTCTCCTCCGCGGCCCCCAGATCCAGCCCCTACCCCCACCCACCCACTCCAATCCTCGACAGCTGAAAAGGCGCCTGAGAGAGCAGCCCGCGAGCACCCACCACATCCATTAACAAAGACTCTCAGGGTGCGGGGTCCGAGTCCCCGGCATCTGCTGGGGAAGGCTGCGGGCTCTGGAGCGGGAGCGCAGAGATCGGCCGAGGTGAGGAGGATGGTGGGGGGGGGGGGGGGGGAGAAGGAGGAGGAGGAGGAGGAAGAGGAGGAGGAGGAGGAGACAGAGGAGGAGCCGGGGAGAAAGGGACCCAGAGGAGTCGGAGGGGGTGGGAGTCGCCGACTCCCAGGACCGGGGGCCCCGAGCGCGGGCACGAAGGCGGGGCGCTCTCGGGTAGCCGGCGGGGGGGTGGGGATACCTGCGAGGGGGGCGAGTGCGGCCCGTCCGCGGTCCCGTTCTTGGCGTAGGAGGAGGACATGGTTCACAGCTGCATGGCCTGCCCTAGCGCGGTGGGCGGACCCACAGGTCCCTCAGGCTCGGAAGCGGGGGAGGGGAAGCGGCAGGACTTCCCCACCCGGCTCCGGGACCGTGCGGGCTCGCGGCTCCCTGCCCGCACTTCTGAGAGCGCGACAGCTTAAAGGGACCGAGGCGCTTCCCCCACGCCCGCAGCGGCGTCCCGGGCAGCAGCCCCCGCAGACGGAGGTCCCGCAGAGGGGTTTCGCGGGATCTCGCCCACCCAAGCCGATGGGGAAAAGCGCTCTCCCACCTAGCGAGTGCCTTACATCAGAGCCTTCCAGAGGATAAAGGGAGGGGGAAGTCTGCGGTGGGGGTGGGAGGATTAAAATAGTCTTGCACAGTTTAAAATGAGACAAAGGTGGCACGGTTCATGATTCAGGACTTGGAGAGGGACGCTGGTGCTGCATGGCAGAGTGGGAAGAGCCAACCGGTGTGTGTGTGTGTGTGTGTGTGTGTGTGTGTTGCATTGGAATTTTAATAGGGCAAGAGCAGAACCTTCCTGGCATGGGGTTTTGTGGTTGGTTTTTGTCCGTGCTTTTGTCTTGTTTTTGCCAACTCTGGCCTCAGAACCCAGAGCCATAGACACCCAGGCAGCCCCCGAGCCCCTGCCAGCCTGAGTCTGGTGGGAGATGCAGCCCTGCAGGGGACAAGCTTGTCCTAAGCAGTTTTGAAGGTCATGTTAGACCTGCCAAAAAAGCAAGAGTTGGCCACGTGCCTCCCATTTCTACGTGGATAGCTGTTTTCAGGGAAGAAAACTCATCTATAAAACTGTACATAATCTTTGCCATTGTTGCAACCCTGGATTTCCTGCCACAAATACATACAAAAGATTAATTTGAGATCAAATTAAGCAAATTGTAGAGAGGTGGTATTTAAAGTTATAAGAAGAGGGAAGAAAAATATATGTGAATTAAAAAATTAAAAGATCAGTTTAACTATAGTTACTGCTTGAGAAATCCATTTTTAAAATATGCATAGTATCTTAAATTGCTAAATCAGTCCATGTCACTGCATTTCAGGATATTTTTTTAAATGGAAACTACCATATTTTTTTTAAAAAAACTGGTTGGCGTTATTGAAGAGCTGATTATATCTTACCATTCACCACTTATTTTCATTCCTACCTCCTTCACTTAATCGAGTTCCAGCAGTCTAATAATTAGTCTCTTTGCCTCCAGGCTCTCTCCTGCAGCATGTGCACACACACACAACACATGCACACACTTCATTCTGTTTACACACTATAGGCAAAGCCGTTTTCCTAAAACCTTTGCCCAAGTCACTCTTCTCTAAGAGGCACCTACTGCTTGCTCTCAGCTGCCCACAGGATAGGGACCAAACTCCATCATCAAACAACCCAGCTTTCCTTCTCTCCCCGTGTTTCTAGTCATCACCTCATTTCTCCAACTTGACCTCCCCATACAAACCTCTTGGCAAGCAGGCAGATCGCACATTATTGCTTCAGCATACCAGATACAATCCCACTTCAGCACCCCTGCCTTGGGATGCACGTTACACACACACACACACACACACGCACACACACACACCTACCTGAGCCCTACTCTTCCTCCGAACCTGACTGCGCTCATTTGTCCTCTGGGACTGACCACTGCGGTGCTGAATAGCTTCTTGTGCTCCTGAAAAACTGGAGCATTTATTCTCTGGGCATTTAATATAGGCTGCCTTGGTTTATTGGTTCTCTTTTTGTGAAAATCTCCTAATTTCTAAAATAGATTTTTAGCTTATTTGCTGCTATCCTTCTACTTCACATATAGTAGATATATCATAAAGTTTATGGATAATGGTGTGTTTGCCAACACAGAACTCCCTGCTATGGTTACAGTCAGCTCAATACATTCTTATTTCTGAGCCATTTTCATAGGTAATACTTAATCAGTATATAGAGACTAAATTATTATGTGGGGACCAGAATTTGAGTTTCTGGTTGTCCACTAGTCTCACTGACTTTGAGTTATCAAAAAAGAATCTGTAGCAGCATGTCAGTGAGAGCCTCTCTGTACACACTCCACAACAAAACTGGTGCAAATTCTTTTGTAAAAAAATTATTTAGGGCCCTGGTGGGCTGGTTCAGCAGTAGAGCATTGGCCTAGCATGTGGAGGTCCCAGGTTAAATTCCTGGCCAGGGCACACAGAAGAAGCTCCCTTCCCCCTCTCCTTCCTCTCTATCTCTCTCTCCTCCTCCCACAGCCAAGGCTCCATTTGAGCCAAGTTGGTCTGGGCACTGAGGATGGCTCCATGGCTTCTGCCTCAGGCGCTAGAATGGCTCCGGCTGCCACAGAGCAATGCCCAGATAGGCAGAGCATTGCCTCCTGGTGGGCATGCTGGGTGGATCCCAGTCAGGCGCATGTGGGAGTCTGTCTGACTGCCTCCCCACTTCTAACTTCGGGGAAAAAAAATACAAAGAAAAAATATTTAGGCCCTGGCCAGTTGGCTCAGCAGTAGAGGGTCAGCAAGGCACGTGGAAGTCCCAGGTCCAATTCCTGGTCAGGGCACACAGGAGAAGCAACCATTGGCTTCTCCACCCCTCCCCCTCCTCTCCTCTTCTCTTCTCTCTCTCTCTCTCTTTTCCTTCTGCAGTCATGACTTGAAAGGTTCAAGCAAGTTGGCCCCAGGCACTGAGGATGGCTCCATGGCCTCTCCTAAGGCGCTAAAATAGCTCAGTTGCCTAGCAACGGAGCAGTGGCTTCACATGGACAGAGCATCGCCCTGTAGGGGGCTTACTAGGTGGAGCCCAGTTGGAGTGCACGTGGGAGGTTGTCTGTCTGCCTCCCTGCCTCTCACTTAATAAAAAATAAAAAATTTAAATCCCTAGAAGTGGTCCAAATGATATACAGCAAATGAAGAATCATTTACTCAAGAAAAATTCACTGAAGGTCAATAAGATAAGTGAGAGTCTGTGGTATTTGAACCAAATACCTCCCTCCCTGCTTCCAGTCAGCTCAGCAGGAGGGAAACTGCACTCCACACAGGTACAACCTAGTACACAGGGCTCCCTCTCCCTTAGATCCCAGTGGAATGGTTATCTTTCTGAGAGGTAAAGGACATCAGCATTTATCATCCTGCCCCTAGATCCTTGTTGCTGAGGCTAAGTTCCCACCAAATACAGCAGAGAGGTGGAGGCTCCCTTCTTTAGACCAGCCCCACCCACTCAAGGGATAGAGGCTCTACTGTGGACACAACATCCATGAGAATACTGGAGCCCCAAATGCTCCTGGAGGGGCAAACGAGGAGAACTGGAACTATTGTTCCTCCCTACCAAGCACTCAGCCCCGAAAGTGAGGGTGTCAGTTGGCAAGAGTTACAGCACTGTCGCTGTCCCCAGCACCAGAATTCAAAGAATGAAGTTGGATCTTCACCTTATACCCCAGACAAAAATTAACTCAAAATAGACCAAAGACATAAATGAGTGATCTAAAAATATAAAACTATTAGAAGACATCATTGGCAATGGGTGACATAGATATGACACCACAGGCATAAGCAACAAAAGAAAAAATAAAGAAGTTGAACTTCATCAAAATTATAAACTTTTTTGGCCCTGGCCAGTTGGCTCAGCGGTAGAGCGTCGGCCTAGCGTGCGGAGGACCCGGGTTCGATTCCCGGCCAGGGCACACGGGAGAAGCGCCCATTTGCTTCTCCACCCCTCCGCCGCGCTTTACTCTCTGTCTCTCTATTCCCCTCCCGCAGCCAAGGCTCCATTGGAGCAGAGATGGCCCGGGCGCTGGGGTGGCTCCTTGGCCTCTGCCCCAGGCGCTGGAGTGGCTCTGGTCGCAACATGACGACGCCCAGGATGGGCAGAGCATCGCCCCCTGGTGGGCAGAGCGTCGCCCCATGGTGGGCGTGCCGGGTGGATCCCGGTCGGGCGCATGCGGGAGTCTGTCTGACTGTCTCTCCCTGTTTCCAGCTTCAGAAAAATGAAAAAAAAAATTTTTAAATTATAAACTTTTTAATTCAAAGGGCACTATCAAGAAAGTGAAAAAACAACCCACAGAATGGGAGAAAATATTTGTCAAGCTTATATCTAATAAGGGACTCCTAGCCTCTATTATATAGATAGATAGATAGATAGATAGATAGATATAGATATAAAGAAATCTTACAACTCAATAATAATGAAAAGACAACCAATTTTAAAGTTAGGAAAAGAATCTGCATAGACATTGCTTCAAAAAAGATATACAAATGGTCAATAAACCCATGAAAAAGATGCTTGTCATCATTAGTCATTAGTCATTAGGAAAATGCAAATCAAAACCATGTTGAGATGCCACTTTATACCCACTAGGATACCCATAATCAAAAAGTCAGATAATAAGTGTTGATAAGGATGTGGAGAAATTGAAACCATAACACGCTGCTGGTGGGACTGTAAACTGTTACAGCTGATACGGAAAAACATCTTGGGCAGTTCCTCAGAAAGTTAAACACCGAGTTGCCCTAAGACCTAGCAATTCCACTAGGTATATATCCAAGATAAATGAAAGCATATGTCCATGAAAACACTTGTAGAAGTATGCTCATAGCAACATTATTCATAGTAGGCAAAAGTGGAAACAACCTAAATGGCCATTAGCCAATAAATGGATAAGTAAAATGTGGTCTGTCTATACAATGGAATACCCTTCTGCAGTAAAAAATCAATTGAGGTACTGATACATGCTACAACATGGGTGAGCCTTGAAAATAGTATGCTAAGTGAAAGAAATTAATTACAGCAGGTCACATATTGTATAATTCCATTTATATGAACTGTCCTGAATAAGGAAATCTATAGAAACTAAGAACAGATTAGTGGCTGCTTAGGGCTGGGAAACGGGGGTATTGAGGTGATAACTAAAGATACAGAGCTTCTTTTTATGGTGAAGAAAATGTTTTAAAGATGATTGTAGCCTGATCAGGCAGTGGCGCAGTGGATAGAGCGTCGGACTGGGATGCGGAGGACCCAGGTTCGAGACCCCGAGGTCGCCAGCTTGAACACAGGGTCATCTGGTTTGAGCAAAGCTCACTAGCTTGGACCCAAGGTCGCTGGCTCGAGCAAGGGGTTACTCGGTCTGCTGAAGGCCCACAGTCAAGGCACATATGAGAAAGCAATCAATGAACAACTAAGATGTCGCAACAAAAAACTAATGATTGATGCTTCTCATCTCTCTCCATTCCTGTCTGCCTGTCCCTGTCTATCCCTCTCTCTGACTCTGTGTCTCTGTAAATTTAAAAAAAAAAAAAGATGATTGTACTGATGGTTACATATACCTGTGAATGTAGTAAAAACCACTGAACTCTACACTTTAAATAGATGAATTGCATGGTATATGAATTATCTCAATAAAGCTGTTATTTTCTAAAATCTTCAGGCCTTATAAAAACTCAAAATGGATTATAGATCCTTGTGTAAAATGCAAAACTATAAAACTTCTAGGAGAAAACATAGGAAGAACTCTGCAGGGTTTTGGTAATGAAGTTTCAGATAAATACCACCACAAAAAAAACATGATCCAAGATGTAGAATTGATATGTTGAGCTTTATTAAAATTTAAAACTTCAGTTCTGTGAAAGACTCTGTTAAATGCATGAAAAGATAGGTCACAGACTAGGAGAGAATGTTTGCAAGACACAAATCTAATAAAGGACTTGTAAACGCTTCTCCACCCCTACCCCTCTTCTCTCTCTCTCTCTCTCTCTCTCTCTCTCTCTCTCTCTTTCTCCTCCCCTTCTGTAGCCATGGCTCAATTAGAGCAAGTTGGCCCTGGGTGCTGAGGATGGCTCCATGGCCTCCGGCTCATGCGCTAAAATGGCTGTGGTTGCAACAGAGCAAGGGCCCCAGATGGGCAGAGCATCGCCCCCTACTGGGCTTGCCAGGTGGATCCCGGTCGGGTGCATGCGGGAGTCTGTCTCTGCCTCCCCTCCTCTCACTAAAAAAATTTTTTTAAAAACCAAAGAACTTGTAAACGAAAGATATAAATAACACAAAACTCAACAAGAAAACAATTTGATTTTAACAATGGACAAAAATTTAAGCTGACACCTTACCAAAAAAAATACGTAGATAGCAAATAAGCATATAAAGAGATGCTCAACATTTGTCATTAGAGAAAAGCAACTTAAAATGATAGTACAATACTACTATACATGTATCATAATAGCTAAAAAGTTTTTTTATAACATGCTTTTTTTTGCGAGGGAGGAGAGAGATACAGGGACAGACAGATTAGAAGGGAGAGAGATGAGAAGCATTAACTCATATTTGCGGCACCTTAGTTGTTAATTGATTGATTTCTCATATGTGCCTTGACGAAGGACTACAGCTGAGCCAGTGGCCCCTTGCTCAAGCCAGTGACCTTGGGATCAAGGCAGCAACTTTTGGGCTTAAGCCAGTGACGATGGGGTCATGTCTATGATCACACACTCAAGCTGGCAACCCCACACTCAAGCCAGTTGAGCCGACACTCAAACTAGTGACCTCGGTGTTTTGAACCTGGGTCCTCAGTGTTCCAGGCCAGTGCCCTAGCCATTGTGCCACCGTCTGGTCAGGCAAAAATTCTTATTCATTGATGATGGGAATACTAAACAGTACAGCCACTTTGAGAGAGTTTGTTAGTTTTTTAATAAGTTAAACATAGTCTTACTATGTAATCCAATCATGCTTCTAGGCATTCAAACAATTGATTTGAAAACTTGTGTCTACTCAGAAACCAGCATGCAAATATTTATAGCAGCTTTATTCATAATTTTCCAAAAATGAAAGCAATCAAGATGTCCTACAAAAGGTAAATGGATAAACAAGCCAGTAAAATCATATAATGGAATACTATACTGCTCACAAAAATTAGGGGATATTTCACTGCTTCATATTCGCTTTGAAATATCTAATTTTTGTGAGCAGTATATTTGGTGATCAAAGAGAATGCACTTAAAAGCCATAAAAAGACATGAATAAGCCTTAAATGCATATTGCTCAGTGAAGGAAGCCTGTCTGAGGCTACATACTATATAATAACATTTATATGAGATTCTGCAAAAGGCAGTTGAGTGGTTCAAGAGGAGGAAGGTTGATTAGGTGAAGCACAGAGGAATTTTTAGGGTGTGGTCAAATCCTAAAACTAAAACTATTGTGTTTGATAACACGATGGTGGCTACATGACCCAATGCATCTGCCCAAAACCTATAGAACTTTACAGCACAAAGAGTGAACCTTAATATGTGCCAACTTTTAAAAGAAATCATTTAGGAAGTTGTGAGATTTCGGGATGGAATACAGAAATGCGACGAAAGAACATAACTATTCCAAGTATATGAAACAACTTCACTGAAGGAATGGGGTTGAAGGGCACTGGTCAAAGTAACTTTGGAAATGAATGAACTCTGTAAGACCAAATGCAGAATGAACGGTGCATAAGCAATTGTTCATCAAGTTGTTTCCTGAGAGTAATGGGTCAACAATGCTGCAACCACTGTACATGCATACCGGAATTGAACAATTAAGTATATGGATGGCAGATGGTGAGAGCCCTGTTTTCCATGGTTGGAGTAGACAGTTACAGATAAGCAAGGGGAGATGTCTAGAATGGTCCAGGTGGTAATGGATTAAAATCAGAGAGATAGTATGAACTGAAGTGTAGCTTAATAAAGATATTGATAGCTACAGAGAGAAATAGTTATAGATACGTATATATACACAGGTTAGTCTACACACATATATTTTCTTGCTTTCAACTAAGGACATGGAAATAACATCTCAGTAGCAACAAACACATCTAGTACCCAGGTCTTAGTTTTTAATACCATCATCAGATGAAGAAAACTCAGGCCCCTCCAAGAAATGGCTTATTCTAGGACCGGGGCAGGAAATATATAAGATGATCCTGGAGCATCTGATTGTGCCAGAAAGTAAAGAAGTGTTTTAAAAAAGAAAAAAGAAAGAAAAATAATGATTGAGGGTGTCAAAGGGACACAGGAACAAACTGAAAGAGCTTCCAGTAGCCAAAGTTGGAGCCCTTTGAGCAATAAAATAAGGTAGTATTGAAGTATATCCCAAAATATAAAATAAGTATCCATGAGTCCATAGTGATAAAACAAATAAGTGATTGAATAAAGAGAGAAATGGAAGAGAAGCACCTGACCTTTGGTGGTGCAGTGGATGGACCAGCGACCTGGAATGTTGAGGTCACCAATTCAAAACCATAGGCTTCTCCGTCAAGGCACATATGACAAGCCACTAATGAACACCTAGAGTGAAGCAACTACTTCTCGTCTCCACCACCACCACTTCATTTACTGTAAAGTCAGTAAATAAAATCTTAAAAGAAAAAAATCTTAAAATCTTAAAAAAAAAAAACCTAGGCTTTTCTTGGAAGAGAAGAAACAAATCTCTCATGTAGAAGAATTCTGAATAATTTAGGTACATGGTCCACTCTTAAGAAGGGGAAGTATAACACTTTTTCCTTAAGTATAGACTGCAAAGGAAGGACTTCCTTCCAAAGAGTACTGTGTAGAAAAGGGGAAGTGGAGAAAGTTGACAGACACTACCTCAGCCACCTGATCAAGATCAACATCAACAATGATGTCAGCATGGTAATACGTGCCCTGGATAGTACGAAAGGTGAAAGCCACTTAATCTTTGTGGTCTTTTCCCTCAAAGCTCATAACCCCAGGATCATCGTGAGTAAACTATCACACAAATCCCAGTTGAGAGACAGTCTTCAAATGTAGTGGTGACTGGTAATCCTCAAAACTGTCAAGGTAACTAAAATCAAAGAAAGTCTCAGAAATTGTCACAGCCAAAGCCTAATGGGACTTGACGACTAAATGTAGTGTGATGTCTTGGTTGGGATCCTAGAACAGAAAAAAAGGTGTTAGGTAAAAACTAAGGAAGTCTGAATAAGGTATGGGTGTTAGCAATATATCAATATTGGTTTAAAAATTGTGACAAATATACTCTACTAAAGTAAAATGTTAATAATAGGGGAAACTAGGTATAGACTTCTGTACTATCTTCACAATGTTTTTTATAAATTTACAAGTACCCCAAAATAAAACTTTATTTTTAAAAATTCTAAATGTTTATACCTGGAAGGGTAACTGTCTAGAACAAACCCAACATTTAGCAGATTAGGAATCTGAGCTCAAGAGAATGATTGCTCAACAGCAGGTGACCACTAATACACTCTGCTTTCTTTCCCAAAATGTTGAACCTGCTGAAACACTTTGTCAGCTACAAATACTCTTCATAAATTGTATTCTGTCACTTAATAAATATTTTATTAAGTGCTTCTTACAGTTGAAGTCCTGTCCAAGTGTTATTTAAAAAAAAAAGACATGATTTACAGAACTCTCAGAGCTGGGAATCATAAGATGATGGTGTGTTTCACATTTAAAAATCAAATCATAATACATTTTGTCTGGAGTCCATGCATCTAGAAAAATATTGTTTGTATTGTTAAGCTAGGAGCATAGATAATTACAATAATGGCACATGTGCTTAATTAACCTTTTACGTTTATGTTCAAACAACCCCGGTGTAAATTTTCTGACTTTTCTTGGGGGATCTACTTTCTCTTGTTATAAAAAATTTTTCTAGAATAGTCTCACTCCTTTTCCCTGTCAGCCAGCGTTCTGGTTCAACATAGAAAATCTGTTCAAAAGGCACACAAACCATGCACCTTCAGGATACTACAGATTATATTTTCAGAAATCAGATTCATAAAAATGTTTACTTTCTTAACCTTGAAAACATATCCACTTTAAAACCCAGTGAAAATGCTGTCCGCTGGGTACAATTTTAGAGGGTACAAATGATTCTGATGACAATAGAAGTCAATTTTTAAAATCTAAGTTTTAAGGATAATTACTATGAAGATTACTCATACACATATTATAAATAGAGAATTATATTGAGATGCTATTAGCTAATTAAAATTTTTTATACTCAATTTCTTTTGTCTGGCACATTTTTCACCTCTGCTTTGATAACAAACAACCCTAAAATCTTAGTGGATTACATCATGGAAACCCATGGTCCTGGTCCAGGCTGTTGTGCAGTTCTCCCGGTCTGCCGAGGCCAAGGCCCAGTTTGAAGAGGCAGCCCTGATCTGAGACGTACTGGCTCTAGAGAGGAGAGAAACAGAGAGCTTCAGGAGTTCGTGATGCCTCTTTAAGCTTCCGCTTAGGTATGCATCTGCTCATGCCCATTGGCAACACACGACATGCAACCAATACCAAAATCACTATGTGGGAATTTGCTACTCCAGGAGTCCAGGCCATGAGCAGATATGTTCAGTGCTCTTAGAGGAAAAGAGAAGAGTAAAAAAATACAAATAACAATACAACCTTCCACATGAAGGATAGCTTACTTAACCGGACAGTTGTAAAATCTGATCACCTGTGTCCTTCATCATCTTCATTCTGTCATTTTTTGTGGCTGCCATAAATTATGTTAATTCTTTCTATAACATTTAAAGGAAGTATTTTTCTAGATGTTCGAGTTAAGATGCTGAATGATGTAAATTAAATTCCAAATAATATTCAAATTCTACTTTTTCTATTTTTTATGCCCAGTGAAGAACATCAGCTAATGGAGGGAGATTCAAGGTTGGAAGAGAACTTGAATGAGTCTACACTCGTGGCTTGCAACCAGGATAAACATGTGGGACATAAAAGTCAAGACATCCAGTATTGTCAAGACCATTACATAGAATATGCCTTTTTCTTAACCCCCCATATCCTTTTGCTAATGTCACTTGCCCGAGTCTCTGAATACGACCTCTCAACCTCCTAGGTGACTGTTTTGTTGAGCGTTTTTTCATAACCACTTGCCCGTCCTCCAGACCACAGCAAGGGTCGGGGATGTAGTTTCCCGCCACGAGTCAGAATGAAATGTCCAGTGTGCCTCTGCCTCTGCCGCCATCCCTGGGCTTAGTGTGGAGAAGGGAGCACGCCAGGAGGGAAAGCACCCAGGAGCGTTATCTGATGAGCACTGGAGACACTAAGATTTTTTTTAAATAGTGTCTTTTTGACGCACAGGACCTTAGCCCCCTTGTCTCTTAATAGCTAAAATAATGCCATAATTCCTGGATTCTAAGACAACTTGAAGTTTAAGATGCATCATTGATTGAATAAAAAGAAATTGTATACTACATACTGATCCATTGTAAAATTCATCCTGATTTCACACGTTAAAATGGAATAATGTGATAAACAATAAGCACAAGGATAAGAAAGGGTCAAAGAAAACACGTTTATTGAACGCCAGGCACTGTGAGGTGCTATGTAGCTCTCTACAAAATCCATTTTTATTATTCATTCCACAAACATTTCACATGCCTAAACTAGGCCCTGGGGATACACCAATGAATAAAACACAGCTCCAAGTTCTGAAGAATTTTACAGACCTGGGGAAGGTAGGACTGCATTCAGATACAAATAGCAAAATCCTACCAACAGTAGTCTACACAAATAGGAGTAACAGTTAAGGTGGGGTTTTTTTTCACATTAAGAAGTCCAGAGAAAGAACTTGTTACAGATACTCAAAAGTGTCATCAAGAAGCAAGGTACTTTTAATCTTCCTGAGCCATCATAACTTCTTCCTCATGGCCACAATACAGTTGCTTTATCTCTTGATATTGCACCTGCCTTCTAAGCAAGAAGAAAGGGAACCAAAAGCCTTTTCCTTTAAAGTGTTTTCTTTTATCTTAGGAAGCCCTCCCAGGGACTTTGATCTATATCTCATTGACCAAAATCATGTCATGTGGCCATCCTGGCTGCTAAGGAGTCTAGGAAGGCAAGTACTATTAACTTGATTGCTGATTTCCATATAGAATGTAAATAAGATGGCTGGAAGTGCATACTGAATGAGCCAAACTGTGGTATCTGACACAGAGACAGAGCCACTTGACACAAAGACAGGTCATTCCAGTGCAGCATGGCGTCCTCGGTAACACAGTCACAGAAGTGCAGCATGGCCAGCCTGAGGGCCAGAATCAGTGAAATCTGGGCCGACACTTGAAAAGGTAGTTTGTTAGATGGACAAAAGAATTTCAGGTAGAGAAAAATAACAGGGCCAAACAACAGGTGTGAAAAAGCAAAATTGGCACCTGAGGAATTTTGAGTTTGGGGATTGGATCTAGTGTGTATTCAGGAAAGTGGAGGAAGGGTTTGAAAGGGCTGCCAGCAATGAGCTCGTGAAAAGCCTACCTAATATGCAATTCTAAAGAGTTTGGTTCCTAGGCCCTGACTGGTTGGCACAGTGGTAAAGCGTCAGCTAGCATGTGGAAGTCCCAGGTTCGATTCCCGGCCAGGGTACACAGGAGAAGTGCCCATTGTAGTGGAATAACCCATTGCATAGCCTTGGATGGGAACACAGCCAATAAGAAAAGAATGTTTTACTGTGAGAATTGTTTTGTGACTTGAAGGCGGGTCACTGAAACAGATTTATGTGACTGAAGGCAGTTGCTGGGCTTTTTCTCAGTAAAACATTCTCATAAGATTTCTGTTCCTTTCAAGGTTATCCCTTGAGATAAAGAGAGGAATGTTGTGGGAACCATAGAAGCAATAGCAATTAATGCCTTTTTATATTATATTATTATTAAGCTATCATGCAGGTGTACTCCATGTATCTTTAAGTAAAAGTTATGCTTGATGTTATGCCAATTTCTCAGTAAACAAGCTTTTTGAAGTCTTGTGAATAAAAGTAGGACACAGCGCGAACTCGGGGCCATTTGCCTGAGCGAGTGGTGGTCCTGTGCTAGTCCTTGATGATTTCGTCTGCTGATCTCTCTCTCTGCACCCCGACTCACAACAACATTTGGCGCCCAACATGGGGCCTTAAGAAGAGATTGGGAACAGGCAGAACCCCGAAAGGGTAAGTTAGACGCGCTGTGTACGCGAAACTTTCAGGAAAACTAGCAAAGTCATGAGAAATTCCCATTCATTATTGGACAATTATGTACAAGTTTTAAAATCCCTTTTAAAAGGGCCTGGGATTCAGATAAAAGACAAGGTTTTGTTACATCTTTTAAATGCTATTCAGAAATATTGTTATTGGTATACTCCTGAGCATCATAATCTATTGAATTTGAATGTTTGGCAACAAGTAGGAAAATCTTTACGCCGTGCCATCAACACGAAGATCTGCTTGATGCTGAAATGTGGACTGCTTATAATCTTATTGCTACAGCCCTTAGCCCTTTGCCATCAGATGGTGATTCTGTTAAAGACTTGAGTGAGGTTATTTTTAATGGGCCTGAAGAATTTGATTCAGCACAGAATGAACAGAATAATGACTTGGACAATACTGTCTCTGCTTCTGAAGTTACTGATAATGTTAATGAAATTCAGCCATCCACAGGCTTTCATCCCTCTTTCTTAAAAAATGAGGGAGCCCCTATGAATGATGTTGCCTGTCTAAAACATTTATTAAATAAATTACAACTTACACTGGAACAACAGGAGAATGGAAATCAGTATACTGCTTATCCTGTTCAAAAGCAAGATATATGTGAGCCTACTGCTCCTCCAATTCAAGGTAAAAAATTAATTGGTACTGGCAGGGGAAGGATTTTTCAATTCCCTGGAATCTCTGAAATGCAACAAGTGCTTATACGTCATAATGATTTAGAATCTAATTCTAGTAATTTTTCTGCATCTATTTTTCCAATTATTCGACAGCCTTTTCCTCTTAATGCTCCAGATCCCAGGGGAGGGCATAATATCCAATTTGACCAATTTGAATTTACTTTCTTAAAGCTAGTCAAACAATCTGTTGCTACGGATGGACCTCAGTCCTCATATGTTCAAGGTCTTATCTCTTCCTATTGTAATGATCATTTAATCATTCCTTTGGATTGGGATTTACTTGCTAGTATGGTTTTAGAACCAGAACAATATTTACAATTCTAATCTTGGTAGAGAGAGGAGGCTCTTTAAATATCTCACATGAACGCCGGAAATAATCCCCCCGGAGCTACTTTTGAAATGCTCATCGGCGTTGGTGCTAAAGCAGCTGTGGGACAACAAATTGGTTATACTGATGCTGTTATAGCTCAGATTAGATCGCTTGTCTTAAAGCCTGGATGCAAATCACTAGAGTTGGAAACAAGGAAGAAAAGCTTGCAGCTTTACGTCAGTTGGTACAAATTCAATTAGAATTAGGACATATAGAAGAATCATGAAGTCCTTAGAATTCTAGTCTTTGAAATAATAAAATAAATAAATGCTGATTTTCTTTGGTGTTTTAGCTACAATCCTCTGAGCTATCATTTTGTTTCTTTCTTATTCTTTGTCTAGAAACCGAGGCAGGGGACATGTGTTGGATCTGACTATAGAAAATATCCCAGCAGCTGCCAAGAGAATTTTCTTGGGGAAATTTTGTTTAGTCTCATCCATTGTCAGTCCCTCTGTCAGAAAATGCCCTGATTAAAATCAGGCAGGCATCTTTCTAGTCTGACTGTGCTCTGAAATCCCGGGTTTCTCGTTGGTTTGTCTGGTCTGGTTTGTCTGATTCTAATTTCTGTTTAGTTTTTGTTTGATGTTGTCTAAAATGTGATTTTTAAGGCCTGAATTGTTTACATACAAAGATTAAAAATGCCGGCTTTTATATTGAAAAAATACTTTCATCCATATATTTTTTATTTAAAATTAGAAATTATAAGGAGCGCTCACTTAAATTTAAATTGAATAGAATATGGATCCTTAAGACTTGCTAATTTAGTTAATACATTGTAAGGTATATTCAAAGTTTGAAATCAAATAAGAATTCAACTATTAGGATTAATTAAAGTTATATGTTATACTTGTGTTTCTGTGTTGAAAATTGTCTTGTTTGTGTGTAAAATATACTCAAATTTGTAAAACAAGGAATTAAGTAAAATTAAGTCATTTTAAGAATTTATTTCAAGCTGCTTCAGACAGTTGGCTGCTTGTAAGGCAACATCCTGAAAAAGGAGGCACTGAGGAAAGCGGGAATTTAGTTCCTCTGATGCCCTATAATAGACTTAACAATACAAAAGACTTTTAGATATAGAAGCTGATACATCTCTTATTACTAAGCAACATTAGTTTTCTTTTTAGCCCACTTAGGCAGTAGTCACTAAGCTGCATAGCTTAGGGAAAGTCCCTAACAAAGTTCTAAAATTTTTTTTACAATAGGAAAATAACAAGGGTCATTTGGCCTCTGATAAAGAAAAACATTTATCTTATAAATAATTAAAAGAGCAACTTTTTAAATTACAGTCTAAACTTTCTGACAAGGAGTTTTTTATACTCACTATGACCAAAGTTCTGTCAAAGCTCTTAAAGAGTTAAAAACGGCTTGCTCCCAGTATAAAACTGTCTTTATATGCAGGAACTGCTATCCTTCTTCATAGACTCTGAATGTTTTTTTTCAAAAAATTTAGAAATGTTAGCTTAGACTGTTCTTTCAAAAGTGAGAGTTACAATTTATGACTTAGTAGGAGAATCAAGCTTGTATTCAAGCTAATCAAAATGCTAATGCTAGGCCCTGGCTGGTTGGCTCAGTGGTAGAGCGTCGGCCTGGCGTGCAGGAGTCCTGGGTTCGATTCCCGGCTAGGGCACACAGGAGATGCGCTCATCTACTTCTCCACCCCTCCCCCTCTCCTTCCTCTCTGTCTCTCTCTTCCTCTCCCGCAGCCAAGGCTCCACTGGAGCAAAGTTGGCCCGGGTGCTGAGGATGGCTCTGTGGCCTCTGCCTCAGGCACTAGAATGGCTCTGGTTGCAACAGAGCGATGCCCCAGATGGGCAGAGCATTGCCCCTTGGTGGGCGTGCCCAGTGGATCCCGGTCTGGTGCATGCGGGAGTCTGTCTGACTGCCTCCCCGTTTCCGACTTCAGAAAAAAAATACAAAAAAAATATGCTAATGCTAATCTTCTTATTAATATTACACAAGATGAACTTTTTAGATGAACAGTTTGCTAATTTACAACAGCAATGTAGGCAAAATGTAGGGGTGAGGATTTGCTCTTATCTCCACAAATACAGGACTAGTAAATACCTTCCAGAAAATTGAAGCCTCAGCATAAGTCGGAAATAAAAGAAAGGGAGATTTGATAATTAAATAAACTTACCCAGGAGGCAAAAAATGTTTTAATTAAGACTAAGACTTCAAAAAACATCTTTGACTCTGTTTCTAGCAATGCTAGCTGTTGTGTCTATAACAATAAGCAGAACTAACTATTCTTACTAAGTTTATATTACTTCCATAAGCAATGTTGAATAGCCCAACACTATATCAACATTATGTAAATCAACCTTTAGAAAAAATTTGTCAGAAATATCCTCAATCATTAATAATCCATTATATAAATGACATATTAATAGCTTGTAAAAATAATGCTAAACTTTCAGTCATCCTTAAAGATGCTTCTAAAACCTTAAATCAGTGTAGTTTAACTGTTGCTGAAGACAAATAGGACATCCTGTCCTATTAACATTGTTACTGATTCACAATATGTAGAACATAGAGTTAAACTTATAGAAACAGTTTACATTTCAAATGATGGTTCTGAATTACACAAATTGTTTCAAGAGTTACAACTTTTATTGTAGGAATGAAATTTGCCTATCTATATAACCCACATTTATTCTCATATAGCTTTACCAGGACCTATGTCTACTACAGATAATGAAGTTAATCAGTTACTCATTAGATCAATAAAAATAGCTACTAAGTTTTATGCAAAGACTCATACAAATAAAAAAGATTTTATGCAAAAATTTAAAATAACCTGGCAAGAAGCTTAGAATATTGTTAGAAACTGTCCTCAGTATAGTATTATAAATACTCCTTTATTACCAAGAAGAATGAATCCTAGAGGACAACACAGTAATAACCTGTAACAAATAAATATTACTCATATTTCTTCTTTAAAAAACCCCAACTATCTTATGTACAGTTTTATTAATATTTATTCTTCCTTTCGATAGGCCACACCTTTGCCTAAATAAAAGGCTGATTATGTCATTCAACATCTTATTGAAACTTTTAATGTTATAGGCATTTCTAAAGCAATTAAAACTGACAATAGTCCTGCCTATATATCTGCTAAATTTTAACAATTCTTAGCATTTTAGAATATTAAACATACTACTAAAATTCCATATAATCCACAGGTCAAGCAATTATTGAATGCAGTAATTGCATCTGAAAAATATGTTACTTAAACAAAAGGGGGGAGAAGAAAGGAGATTATCCCCTAGAATTATGTTACACAAAGCCTTATTTACTTTAAATTTATTAAATACAGGAGAAGATAACTTGACTGCTGCAGACAGACATTGGACAAAAAATAACAGTTCTAAGATTAATCAACCTATACATTATAAAAGTGAGTTGGATCCATAGGTACCTAGTATAGTACAACATTGGGGAAGAGGGTTTGCTTGTGTCATTGCAGAATCCGGTGAAGTACTTGGAGTCCTGCTTCATAATTAAACTAACAACATGAATAAGAACAATAGATTCTTTCCATATCTGCCCATTGCTGAGATCGAAGAAATGAATTTCAAAAGAAGAATCTTAAAGGTGCTGCTGCTTAGTATTGAAAAGGCTAAAATACCAAGTTGGGGTCAACTTAAAAAATTGACCATTAATGGTAAAAAAAAAAAAATGCTACAAACTACTAAAAAAGAAGAAAATGCTACTAACCTGTTTTTAGCAATGATTGCTTTGGTAACAATTGCGGTAAGTAGAGCTGAAAATTTTAGTTATTAGGCATATGTCCCTAATCCTCCATTAAGTAGAGCTATTCATTAGGAAAATAGTACCTTTCCTATTTTTGTTAATGACTCTAATTGGATTCCAGGACCTTTTAATGATAGAGGTCCCTTAGCATCTTCAGAAGAAGGCATGAAATTAGAAAATTATACAACAGGAGTTGAGGGATTACCTGTATGTATAGGACATGAGCCACATTGTTTAAACATAGAAGCTCAAGCTTGGCTCTCTATTGTCAAAGATAACAGTAAAGGAGATAAAAAAAAAAAACCCACCACATTTGTTACAAGGATATAGATTTAAAAGTAATACATTTGTACATAAAACATCATAGATTAAAGCCCTCATAGCTCCACCTGAGTTAAAGGGCAGGGTGCTGATTTAAGGTGGCATAAGAACAATGGTTTAATTACAGCTGGTAGTCAAGGTAATCATACTATCATATGGCATGGAGGAGGGATGTCACCTCAAGCTCCTCATATAAAATTTGGTTCTATACAATATCATTTGTGGAAAGTAGCCATGGCACTTAAACATATGTCAGTGTTGAAAGGAAAAATCTGGAGAAATTATTCTTCTAATCATATTATGTTAATCTTTAAGAAGAATGAAACACATTTCATATCTGCTTGTGTTAGATTGCCTTATATGTTTGTTATAGGTGAAACCAAATAGACAACTGAAAATTATTCAATAACTTGCACTAAGTGTTCTTTTTATACATGTATTAACTCTTCTATTCTTTTTAATAAAAATAGTCAGTCTTTACATTTTAAGAACCTGAACAAGAGTCTAGATTCCAGTACAGATGCATCGGATGTAGCAGGGTTCCCCTTCCATGATGCTGTTACAACATCTTATTAAGTCCTTGAAGTGAACCAAGAGACTAGTTGGACTGATCATCACCATTATTATGGGACTAATAGCTGTAACCACCACAGCTGCTGTATCTGGAGTTGCATTACATCAAAATATAGACTGTAGACTTTGTGGAAAATGGCATAGAGATTCTGAACAACTGTGAACTTCTCAATAACGTATAAATAGTAACATTAATACTAAAGTTAATGATTTAGAACAGACTGATTATGTTGAGATCAAATTGTTAGCCTGCAAAGACAAATTAAGCTAAGATGTGATTAGAATGTGACTACTTTTTGTGTTACCTCTATTTCTTAAAATTGTACTTATTTTCATTAGGAAAATGTTAAAAAGCATTTGTTAAATCATAATGTAACTAAAGAAATCATTAAATTACAAAGACATATTCATGAAGCTTTTCAAAGGAAATTAGAAATTCTAACATGTCAACCTATATTGAAGTGATTAATAGATAATTTATTGCAATTAAATCCTATTGAATACATGAAAGGATTTGGGGGATCCACTGTAAGACTTTTTATAATAGTTTTAATTCTATGTTTTCTTTTATATGTAGTCTCGACAAATCAAAGCAAGAGAAATGAGGGATAAACGACAGAAGGCTGTGTTTTCTGTAGTGCTTCATAACATTCAGCATAAACAAAAAGGGGGAAATGTAGTGAAATAACCCATTGCATGGCCTTGGATGGGAACACAGCCAACAAGAAAAGAATGTTTTACTGTGAGAATTGTTTTGTGACTTGAAGGCGGGTCACTGAAACAGGTCTATGTGCCTGAAGGCAGTTGCTGGGCTTTTTTCTCAGTAAAACATTCTCATAAGATTTCTGTTCCTTTCAAGGTTATCCCTTGAGATAAAGAGAGGGATATTGTGGGAACTATAGAAGCAATAGTAATTAATGCCTTTTGATATTATATTATTATTAAGCTATCAGGCAGGTGTACTCCATGTATCTTTAAGTAAAAGTTATGCTTGATGTTATGCCAATTTTTCAGTAAACAAGCTTTTTGAAGTCTTGTGAATAAAAGTAGGACACAGTGTGAACTGGGGGCCATTTGCCTGAGCGAGCGGTGGTCCTTTGTTAGTCTTTGATGATTTCGTCTGATCTCTCTCTCTGTGCCCCCGACTCACAACAGCCCATCTTCACCCTTCCCCCCTCCTTCCTCTCTCTCTCTTCCCCTCCTGCAGCCAAGGCTCCATTAGAGCAAAGTTGGCCCAGGTGCTGAGGACGGCTCCATGGCCTCCACTTCAGGTGCTAGAATGGCTCCAGTTTCAATGGAACAGCACCCCAGATGGGCAGAGCATTGCCTTCTAGGGGGCTTGCTGGGTGGATCCAAGAAGGGTGCATATGGGAGTCTGTCTCTGCCTCCCCGCTTCTCACTTCAGAAAAAATACCCCCCCCCCAATAGTTTGGCTCTTATTCAGAACATAGCAGAATCCTGAGCTCAGGCTGAGTGATTTTTCTTAGCAACTTAGATTCTTGAAGAAACCAGGCTGTGTGTATGGGCCCTAGGTCCCCAAGCTTCAACTCAGAACTGCTCTCCTAGCTCAAAAAACCTCCACTAGTTATCCCTGCATGTTTCCCTCAGAGCAATTCCTTGAGTTTTGCTCATTTCTAGTCACAAAATACAGACTTCTGTAAGCTTAAGTTCCTGCTTTCTCTGATGTTGGACCCCCTCCTCCTCACCGATTCTCAGTCAGTCTGTTGATATCAAGCTCTGGCCTCGGTCCACCCGTGTGACCACGCTCAATGAAGTACAATGTACACCTTAAATAGATCCAGCCACTATTAAGCTCTTCTTACATGAGTATCCTCGCACTGGAAGGCATTTGCTACCCTGGTGTGCCCTTCAGGACCCCATTCATCTCAGTGTTCAGTGAGAAAGGAAGCCATTATCGGATATTACTTGACAATCTTATTACACGAATTATTTCTAGGTAACAGTCATACTGGTACAGTGAGGAAAAGCATGAGCTTGAGCATCAGAGCCTGGCTTAGAATCCCAGCTTTGCCACTGACCAGCCTGTGAAGACTTATCTCTTCGTCTCCCTCTCTCCCTGACAAGTGCTACGAGAATTCAGTGACAGGGTACATGAAGATGGTTTTCAATCAAGTGAAGGGCAGTGTCTATCATCACACAACTAGTGCATGGCAAAGCCACAACTAAAACTCAGGCCTGGACACTGAAGTTCCTAGCATCCCCAGCATGGAGTAATGTTGAATTAATTAATGCTAATAAATCTTGAAGTTTTTCATCTGTTTCAAAATAAGTCAGAAGAAAGGAGCAGTTTGAGCTTTTATTCCCATTTCCTCTTGCAAGGCCTTCTCTCTCACTCCTGAGGTTTTCTTATTGTCTCAGTTTTAACTATCAGGTCAGTGTAAATATATTATTAATTCTATAGCATTTATTGACTTAAGACAATAGTTTGCTTATATTGGAGAACCTTAACAAGAGCTTATTTGACTGTGGAATAGCAACAGAGCAATCTGACTCTGAATTTATTTACTACGTTGGAAACACACATGGACAGGAGTGTCTCTGTGACAGATTCTATCTAATGAACACTCTACATTCACTCCCAATCTTCTCCCCTGCCTTCTCTCTACATATTTAGAGGCTGGAAAACAAAACACTCCCTTTCCCAGAATAGCTTGCCAATAAGTGTGTAGCCTTTTGACAGTTTTGACCAAAGACATGCAGGTGAAAATCCCGGGGGTTTACCAGGAAAGAAATATGACAAATTATTTTGGGCTGGCATTTTAAGTCCCACTTTTCTTTTTAAATTCTTTTTTTATTTATTCATTTTTAGAGAGAGTGAGAGTTAGAGAGAGAGAGAGAGAGAGAGAGAGAGAGAGAGAAAGGAAAGAGGAGCAGGAAGCATCAACTCCCATATATGCCTTGACCGGGCAAGTGCAGGGCTTCGAACCGGTGACCTCAGTGTTCCAGGTTGACACTTCATCCACTGCACTGTGCCACCACAGGTCAGGCCCACTTTTCTTTTTAGACAATGCACTTTTCACTATCTGTCTGAAGTTACTTGCAGAGCAAAATTATGCGACAGCTAAACACCACTCAACAGTGACACCTAACACGGTATCTGTTCACCGCAGGAGCTGCAGCCTCTCAAGCAGCACTGACTCTCTTTTAGGTATGTGACAGAAGTGATCAGATAAGGACAAGGCTGTCACCTCTTTACAACGGCAAATCATACAGCTGTGGGGCTGACCCGTCGCAGCTACAGAACTTGGGTCCTAGAACTACCATTAGTGAATGTTACAGTAGTGTCAAAAACTGGCTAGTGAAGGAAGTCTCTTCAACAAAGGGTGTTGGAATAACTACCTCATGCAAAAGAATGAAATGGGACTCCTACCTCACATCATGAGAAAAATTAAGTCAAAATGGATCAAAGACCTAATTGTAAGAACTAAAACCATAAAACTTAGAAAAAAATAGAAAATCTTCATGACTCAGGATTTGGTAATGAATTCTTAGATATGATACCAAAAGCATAAGCGACAAAGAAATAAACTGGAGTTCATTAAAATTAAAAACTTTTGTGTATCAAGGAACATCATCAAGAAGAAGAAGAGAGCACTGGCCAGTTGGCTCAGTGGTAGAGCGTCGGCCTGGCGTGCAGGAGTCCCAGGTTCGATTCCTGACCAGGGCACACAGGAGAAGCGCCCATCTGCTTCTCCACCCCTCCCCTTCTCCTTCCTCTCTGTCTCTCTCTTCCCCTCCTGCAGCCGAGGCTCCATTGAAGCAAAGATAGCCTGGGTGCTGAGGATGGCTCCTTGGCCTCCACCTCAGGCACTAGAATGGCTCCAGCTGCAATGGAGCAACGCCTCAGATGGGCAGAGCATCACCCCTAGTGGGCATGCCAGGTGAATCCCGGTCTGGCGCACAGGACTCTGACTGCCTTCCCGCTTCTAACTTCAGGGGGAAAAAAATTAATTAATTAAAAGAGGAAAGACAACTGACAGAATGGGAGAAAATAGTTGCAAATCAAGTATCTGTGAAGGGTCTAGTAGCCAGAATATATAAAGAACTATTGCAACTCAACAACAAAAAGACAAACAGTCCAATTAAAAAATTGGCAAAGAACTTACATAGGACTTACATTTTTCCAAAGAAGTTATAGAAATAGTCACAAACATATGAAAAGATGCTCAACATCATCAGTTATTAGAAAAATGTCTATTAAAACCACAACGAAGTACCACTCAACATCCACTAAAATGGCTGTAATTTTTAAAAACAGGAAATAAGTCTTGGTGAGGATGTACAGAAATAGGAATATTCATCACTGCTGGTGGGGATGTAAAATGGTGCAGCTGTGCAAGTTTGGCAGTTCCTCAAAAAAAATTAAACATAGAATAACCATATGACCCAATAATTAAACTTAGGTACATATCCCAAAGAACTGGAAATTGGTACTCAAATACATGTACATAAATATTCATAGCAACACTATTCACAATAGCCAAAAGGTGGAAAGAGTCCAAGTATTCACCAACATACGCATATAGATACAAAAGCTGTGGTATTTGGACTGCATATACTGTGGTCTATGTGGAGGTGAATCTCAGAAACATAAGCTAAGTGAAAAAACACACAGACACAATGATCTAATTTTGGAACTAGAGGAGCTGGATGTACATCGTGAATATACTAAATGCCATTGAATCAGGCTCACTTTCAAATGGCTAATTTTGTTATATGATGTCACCTCAATTTTTAAAAAAGATAGCTGGCTCCCTTGGCTAAAACGTAATCAGCAGAGGTCACTGACTTGCTGTAAATGTACTGGAAAGCCTTTATTTTCCTCTTTTAGATAGTAATGCTGTAACAATAAGAACAAAACCAAACCCCATTCTTCAATAGGCTTTGTGGGGAATATTCATCCAACTTTGTTTCTTCTGTTCCTCTGATTGCCTTTGAACATCTCCCTTCAACACCCATTACTCAAGATCGGCAAATGTATAAATAGTAAATGTGTAAGTTATAATTTGTTAACATCTCTGGCATAAAAAGTTATTGAAATGCAGATGTGGTGTTAAAAAAAATCAGTGAAAATGGGATTATGGGGTTAACTGAGGATTTGGTTTCATTTATCCATGCAATTTCATTCCAGTTTAGAAACCATAACTGTTAAGAAAACTGCTACTGGACTACAGATATTTGTATCAGAACCCGTGTGACAATCTTCACCAATCGTAGAAAAGTTTGGAATGCCTGGTACTCAGACTTCACCATATACTTTTATCTATGGTTATTAGTTTCCCAGGGCTACTGCAACAAATTACCTCAAACTGTGGCTTAAAACCACCTAAATTTCTCCTCCCCAGTTCTAGAGGCTAGCAATCTGAAATGCAGGTGTTGGCAGGACCGGTTTCCCTCTGAAGTTCTAGAGAAGCCTCCTCCTTTCCTCCTCCAACTTCTGTGGCTCCAGATGGTCCTGCACTTGTGGCAACAGAACTCCAACCTCTGTCTCCATCTTCACATGCCTGTCTGTGTCTTCTCTTCTTAACAGGAAGGACATCAATGGCTGGATTTAGAGCCCACCTTAAATCAAGATGATGTCACCTCGAGATCCTTAACTGATTATTGCCTACAAAGACTTTTTCTAAACAAGGTCACATTCTGACATTCTGGGTAAACATAAATTTTGGGAGGGACACTTCAACACGTTATACTATATAAGAAACATAATTTCTCTTTTTGACACAGTAAGATTTTTTTAAGGTCTAATTCAAATTTAGCTCAGTAAAATTAGAATAATTCTTCTTAGAAAACTTTAAAAAATAAATCTTTAATTTTTAAAAGGAACTAAATCAAGCTAACAAAAAAAAAATCAAATACTTAAGTTGAGTCCTCCCTTTAAGGACTAAAACTGATGTCAGCAAATAAGAGAAACATCTTTGACAAAAAACAAAGCATGGCAGATAAGACTGGTACTATATTCCTTATACTTTGTTACAAAAATAACTACAGCTTTGTCATTGCAACAATTCAGTAAATCCTCTCCTAGAAGTAATGAACCTTGACACATACAATTTTACTATGAAAATAAATTTAAAAGTCCCTAAGCCATATTTTCAACATTTAAAATCAATTCTTTGCCTAACCAGTGGTAGTGCAGTGTATAGAGCATCAACCCGGGACACTGAAGACCCAGGTTCAAAACCCCAGAGTTGCCAGCCTGACGCAAGCTCACTGGTTTAAGCACCGGGTCACTGGCTCTGCTGGAGCCCCCCAGTCAAGGCCTGTATGAGAAGCAATCAATGAACAACTAAAGTGCCACAACTACAAACTGATGCTTCTCATCTCTCGCCCTTCCTGTCTGCCTCTTTCTCACTAAAATCAATTTTTTTTAACAATCTAGAAGGCAAGTTTATAATCTAACCTTCAAAATTTTCAGTGAAATTTATGCAGTCAAAAATCAACTACTTGAAACAGCATATGATGAAAATGTATCTGCAAATAATTTCAAATGCTAATTGATAAATATTATGTTTCAGGTTCAAGTAATTTTATAAATAAATCAAAAAATTACAAGACAATATATGTAGACTGCATTTTCCATACTATAAGAGCATATCCCACTTCATATATTTTAACACCCCGGGAAGGGAAAGTTTTCTACATTAATGAAAACTTTAATTTTCAGGAATTCTTTCTCATTACCTAGAATTCATGTGAAAAAGCAGGAGTTATTTTTAATATTTTATATAAAAACAGTAAGTATGAACCTAGTGTAGAAATCTGATGTTAGACAGTTCCTTTGGCAGAAAACATTTAATTATAAACAGGTTTTAAAATAAATACAACCCATAAGATTATGGAAAAGAAAATAACAAACCTGTATTTCTTAACATGAAAAATATCTCAGTACATCAATTTAATAACATTTTTATACTCTGAACAACCTGCAACACAAACTTCATTACAGTATGGCAAAAATAAAATAATTTTTAATTTAAGAGGGAGAAAAACTTCTGAATGTATAAAATTTCACAGATAAATGCCAATATACATTCTTTATATACATGTTGCATGTTTACATTATTCCAAAACTACATTACGTGAACTCAATTGGCTGATCTCGATTTAGTGGGTGTACAGTATTTATACTAAAGACTTATGCAGGACTAAGCTTTTACAATTCCAATCACAATTATACCTGAAATATTTACACAATTATTAAAATAACTGTTTATTAAATATTGTTTAGGAGAAAAAAAGACTTTCCATATATATGCAAACATTAACTATTATCAAGAGCAGCTTTGTAAATGTTTATGTTTTGTATTCTTTAAAGAATGGTTTCCAAAAAGGTGCCATTTTAGAATTTTTTTAAAACTATACAATTGAATTCACATGGAAGAAAAAGATATACTGGATGAAAAATAGAACATGAAACATCAAAGGTTAAAACTTTCTTTCCAGTTACCTGTATGTGAAATAAGACAATGACAGAAATTGGGTTTTCAAATACTGCTTGTTTTTCCCTTTAAATGTAGACATAGTATATAGACTATTTTGTTCTAGGGTAAAGTTTCTTTAAAAAATTAATATACTTAGAATCAAATTTCTTTAAATAGTAAATGACAAAAATTTCTAGAGCACTGTCTTCATATGAATTCGTAGTAGAAAGATTAAGGGCTTTCTTTAAAAAAACAACATAGAAATCTTGCTTCCATATAATTAACTTTTTTAAAAACTAAACTTATATCCATGGTTTTTCCCAGTCAAAATATCACATATCTGTAAGCACATGTATTTGCATTTTTTATTCTGTTATCTAAAAAATTGAGAGACGATGCAGTCGAGTGCAAATTTTTAAGGGAGAAAACAATCTCTACTGGGTCACTACCTAACTCCTACAGTGGAATCTATGAGCACTATTAGCTAATTTAAAATGTAGATAGCTTCCCTATCATCATCCATTGCCTGCTGTTATTCCACAGGCTCAGAGAGAAATGGTCAATTTTTTTCGACAGCCTGGCATAGCAATGGTAGGTACTTGGCTCACCTCTGTAAAGAAGCAACATATCAATAAAAACACACGTCATCCATACTTGGCATACATCACATCAAATTATTAGGAATGTCTCATGGCTCAAGTTCACATCTCACCCGTGAGAAAGAAATGCAGCATCTCCGCACACCGCCCCGTATGGAGGGAAACAAGTGGACCTATCGTCATTACAGAACGACCAAAGTCATGTGAAAAGGTCAGTGTAGTGGCAATTCTAAGTGCCAGGGACCCCTGTAGGAAAGGAAATGTTCTCCTGGAAATGGGAATGTTTTATGGGGCGTTCCTTAGCCCACTGCTGGCATGACTGAGAGGACTAGCTAAATGCTTTATCAAACATTTGCATGGTCTTCACTATTAACAACAGAAAACATTTTTGTTCCAAATTGCTCTTGCTTCTGCAGACAATTATATGCTAATTATTACTCAACATAACACGGAGAGCAACACTGACAGCATTACAAATACAACTGCAATTTAAAGAGCCAGAAGGAAATATGATGGCAAGCTAATAAATGCTTGCACAAAAACATGTTCACCTTTAAAAATAATGCTGTGTGGGAAAACTGAAAAAAATATGCAGACAAAATATATTCAAAGGTTTCAGTGCTCTCCCAATTAACATGATGTTTTAGGGGTAAAGGTTTTTTGTAAATTTAAACATTCCTGTCTCATGCTATTTAGTGTCATAAGGCTAACTTGTAGGGTGTCCAGATTTGTGTAGAGAAATCTGAAATTAAGACAAATTTCAAATTAACTGGAAGCAACTTGAAGCTGCCTCTGTTCAACAGTTTGACTTCATACAAACCGGACTGAAAAAAACCTTCTTTAGTGCTAGTATAAGTTTTTGTGCTTTACTTATTTATAGTCTGTCCTTTTGAGTTCAGAAACAAAATTTTTTTCTTTTAGTATTTTCAGATTAGAACCCTAATGGTCGAATAATACACACATGAAGGCATTGAGGAAACGCGTGGCTTGTTTCTAAAGGAGCGGCTGCTGCTGGTAACTGGCTTGCGGCTGCACCACGGCATGCGTGGGAACGGCCATGGGGAAGGCCGCCAGCTGCGGCAGCCCGGCCGCCGCGTTCTGGTAGGACAGGTCCACGGGCAGCCCCATCTGCTGCGCGTACACCGCGGTGCCAGCAGCCGCCTGGAGGCCAGAGGTCTGGCTCATGTAAGTCGGGTTGCAAACAGTATCTTGTCCGGTGCTACAAACAAACAAACAAAAGAAGCATGTTCTTTGCATTATATCCAGGTTAAGGTCAGAGATCAATCATCCTGAGAAAATAAAAATTCCTTTTCTATCTTTTTAAGTTTATTAGCTCTTCTTGTTCAATTGTGATCTACTCACTTCACCTAACCAACACTGTTAATGTAATTTTTATATTTGGTAAAAAGAAAGTGCTTAAAAAGTAATAAATATGATTCTAAGGGCTATTTAATCTGAAATCATTTTAAAATCTTCTGAGGAGACGCAGACTGCTCTGACAGTGGCAGCCGTGGCCGGCGTCCATGAGACGAGACCCCAGCTCACGCACACTCACCCACGTTCTTCCTCCCCGCCGCTCAGCCCAGCACAAAGGAGACCACCTCACAGTCCTTCCACTTTCCCTCTGGTAGGGCCCTTCCACAGCTGCCCTCACTCTAATCTAACTCCCTAACAAATTCATGAAGGCAGGGAGAATGGTGTGCTCCACACGGACCCTGAATCGACCAAGACAGTCTTGACCTATAATTTACTTATTAGCATTCTATTTAAAACAAAACAAAACTATGTTGAAAAATCACACCAAATTGCAGGACTTCTGTTTGCTCCTGTAAGTACATAATTTATTTTAAAAGATATGTAATTTTAAATCACATCGAAAACAGTGCTTACAGTATAGGAAGATTAATGTCTACCCTACTTGTTTCTTCTCCATAATTCTTAGTGTTACCCAAGGTAACAAAATTTTTTATTTTAATTGAACAATATGAACAGGTTTATTTAACTTTCAGATATCTAAAATTTATACTTATAGAATTTAAGTGTGGGAAGAGACCTCAGAGATCATTTACACATGACTATATTGAATGAACATTTTGTGTGGCTAAGCAAAGTTAACAGATGACAAGATTTACACATGATTTTCAGAATAGAAGTGTTAGTACAAAAAATCAGACCACAAATTCTACAAGTCAAACACACTTCTTCCTCTCTTTTTTTTTAGTTTATTTATTCATTTTTAGAGAGGAAGAGAAGCAGGGGGGGTAGGGCAGGAAGCATCAACTCCCATGTGTGCCTTGACCAGGCAAGCCCAGGGTTTCGAACTGGCAACCTCAGCGTTCCAGGTTGACACTTTATCCACTGCGCCAACACAGGTCAGGCAACATACTTCTTTAAGAGTCAAAATAACAACAGTTTTCTGATTTTTAGGCTTGCATACAAAGCAATATGTCTGGGACTACTCTGCCAGGCTGATTACAGCACAATGCGATGGTATACCTTTGCTAAAGTACATATATCATGGGCTTGGTCCCTATAAGAGACAGCTTTACTTTGTTCCAGGGACCCAGACTATAAGCCATGGGCAATGATCTCAGTATGGGTAGCAGAGCTAAGAGCATCATTCTGATTTCATGGAATTATGAATGGGCAGTTTTATAACCTTGTCTCAGTAATAAAAGATGGCACTATTATAAAGAGAAGGGTCTATTCTCCTTCTGAAAGTCTGAAATTTTAATTTACATAATTATAAAATGAACACAGCTCCCCAAAACTTACCTTAAATACGGAGCTTGCGCAGGCTGTGTTGTCACTGAGGAATTCACATTTGGAGGCAGAGCTCTCAGGGCACCAATCTGATCTGGTCCTAGGCTGTAGCTTTGGGCAACAGTAGCTTGATGAATGCTCTGACCCATATAATTTCCACCATGTGACTGAACTGGGTATGTCTATAAGCCGAAGAGAAAAGAGTTGACTCCCTGAATTCCCAAACATGTGCCTAGCAATGTATTTAAAACTTTAAAAGACTTAAGTGAAATAAAATGTGATATTTCTTTGGGGAGCAATCTGGTTTTACCAACCCATTCACCCGAGAGTATAGAAAGTGGAGAGCTTCCAAATCCCAGTGCCAAGTCGGTGGGAATTTGATTTATTTGGTTATTCTTTTCTTTTGCAGGGGGTTGAAAGGAATGGAGGAAGTGTATTTTTTAGGTAGTAGATTGGAATCCACCCAGGTAATGTGTCTTGCTGCAGAGCCACAGAAAACCTATTACTCCCTTCAGGGGCAGCCATCAGAATGACGACCTTCACCTTCCATCCTAGGATGACTTAGTCAACCCCTTCCTAAGGATGACACTTAGGAGCGGAAGGTGAAGAAATGGTCTCAGGGCGGGATGCAGGCCCTCTCTGGGCAGGTCTCCTTTACTTCCTGCCTTCAGGACAGGACAAAAGTGTAGAGTAATTTTGTGGGTAAAGAAGATGTATCTTCAGAAAAGAGAAAAAGGTCTAAGTCTCTTTGTTTGTTTTCATGTTTACTTTATCGATTTTAGAGAGTGAGTCAGAGTCAGAGACAGGAATGTTGATCTGTTCTTGTACGTGCCCTGACTGGGGCTCTGCGCTTCGGGACGATACTCTAACCAACCAGCCATCAGCCAGAGCTGTCTAAGTCTCTTTGGGTATTTATGTGTTCCCCACTTAATTTTCAGGGTAACATAAAAGGACAAGATCTACCATCTGTCTACCAAATAGAGCATTCAAAACAATGCACACGTTTAATAAATCTCATATAGAGATCATCACTCCAGTTTTAAACTAAGCTATGTTAAAGCAAAAATCACTTTGACATGAAAACTTACACTGCTAAAAATGCCAAATCAACTGTATTAAGTTAAATCATATCAGTTCCTTAGCAAACATGTCACAACTCACTGACAATAGGCTGAGACTGTGGGAATGGCCCCTTCTGGTGGCCTTCACAAACACAAGAGTGTGTTACTCCAAGGTTTTCTCAAGTTAGAATAGGAACTTTGAATATGTCAAATGCTGCTATGAGTGAACAGTGTAGACAGAAGTGAGGAATCAAAGTGATAGAAAGTTAACTTTTTAAATAAGTGAGTTGTGCAACACAAAATGCAGACTGTAAATAACTAAACACAAAAACTTGAAAAAAGAGCCTGACCAGGCGGTGGTGCAGTGGATAGAGCATCAGACTGGGACGCGGAGGATCCAGGTTCGAGACCCCCGAGGTCGCCAGCTTGAGCGTGGGCTCATCTGGTTTGAGCAAAGCTCACCAGCTTGGACCCAAGGTCGCTGGCTCAAGCAAGGGGTTACTCGGTCTGCTAAAGGCCCGCGGTCAAGGCACATATGAGAAATCAATGAACAACTAAGGAGCCACAATGGAGAATTGATGATTCTCATCTCCCTTCCTGTCTGTCCCTATCTGTCCCTCTCTCTGACTCTGTCTATGCCATGAAAAAAAAAAAAAATCTTGACAAAAGAATGACAGCCCTTTACAGGCATGCTAAGAAATAGAGAATGTAATGCTATTACACAATGGTGCGGGCATTTCTATTCTGTTCCATTTTTCACAGCAGCAGCAAATAACTCTGAAAACAGAAGTACTGCTGAATAAACTCCAGATGTCTTCTGCACCCAGAAATCCTTTCTACCCTCATTTGTAATGACTCTTTCATCATTTTCAAAAGTTCAGGGCATAGCATATTTGATAAATGCATCTTGTCTGATGTGACAGTTACCATAGTAACTATTCTTTTTCTACTTAACAATTATGTTAAGGCATCTAGATTATGCACCCACATTCTATCTTTTTTTCTTGATATCTCCACATAGTCCTTTACATACTAGTTTTCATAAATTAACATGAATTTTGTTCATCAGAGTTTTTTCTGAATTCAATCGCTACCTGGCTGAAACTTTAAAAAGGCTTCAGAATACTAGAAATGGACAAATGAAGTGCTCACTTCAGCTGGGCAACACAGAGAAGGTGTGAGACCTGGAAAAAGATGCTGTTCATGAGTAGTTTACTGAACCTGCATCCACAGGCCTGCATCACATCCTCGTCATACATGGATGTTTAACAACTTAAATCCTGCATCTAAGAAAAACATATAAAACATAATTTGAGAACAAAGGAAGCTCATTAAGCCTTTTAATAATCACGCAAGTCCGACACCTTGGCAGCAATGTTAACCCTTGCTTGTTGAGCAACAGGAACAGCATCTGCACGTCAGGTGGGGGACTCTGGATATGTCAGGCAGTGTCCTAAATCAAAGGGTCTGTACTCTGTGCTTATAAAAGGTACCTATATTCACTGAAAGAATTTATGCTTTATATTTACAAAAGCATATGAAGAACCAGAAATCCCCTCATATATTTAGTGTTCTATTTATTCATGTTAAAAAGAACTAAGATGAAAATAAATAAATAGGAACTAAGATGTATATATATTTGTGAAATGTCAGTACCTAATTTGTCCTGGTGAGCACTCATTGTTTAACCAATACTTTTTGACTATCAAAAATGAGCTTTAAAATTTTACTTTTAAATCACGGAATTTTAATATTTTGCTTTAAAACTTTTTTAATTATTATTTTTTTTAATTTTGAGAAATGTTCTCTGCATTGGAATGCTCACCTGCATTGGAACGCCAGCTGATGAAGGTGGGTAATGTGCTGGGGGATGGAGCTTTGAATAAACGGAATATACTGGTGCTTCATTCACCAATTTGTTATATAGTTCCAGAGCCTCCAAGACTTTTACATTCAATTCAGACAATTCTGAGTGCTTCCTGATTCAGAAGAAAAGCACCTTAATACTCTAAAGTTTTTAAGCATTTAGCAACACAAATTATTTTTAAAATCATTTAGCAACACAAATTATTTTTTAAATCTAGTACATTTTCTATTCATATTTAAATGGTTCTTTATATAGAGGGTTGGGCAAAAGAGGGGTTACAGTTGTTTGTATGAAAAACAATGCTATAACTCCCATTTCGTGTACTCTGACAGCAGCTACTTTTGCCACACCTTGTATGATGCAATATGCACAAAGGGAAAACAAGATGAGGATTTATTTAATTCTTACACTAACTAGTTAATATGACTTCATAAAATTAGTGAAAATCTTTTCCACATCTCACAAATGCAATCAATTTATAATTTTGGTGCTAGGAGAATTTTGTTCCATATATTACAGATTTCTGTTGGAAATTCAATTACAAAGAAGAAAAACTTCTCAATTTAGAAAGAGTTTAGGCCTGTGATGGTGAACCTTTTTATAAAAACTGCCCACTTTTGCAGTGCTGGTCAACCTGGTCCCTCCTGCCCACTAGTGGGCGTTCCAGCTTTCATGGTGGGCAGTAGCGGAGCAACCAAACAGCGCCGCAATTGGCCCACCATGAAAGCTGTAACGCCCACTAGTGGGGAGGAGGGACCAGGTTGACCAGCACTGCAAAAGTGGGTGGTTTTTATGATATAAAAAGGTTCGCCACCACAGGTCTAGGCCTTAATTAAAAATCTTAGTAGAAGAAAGTACTCTGGCAAGGTCCAGAGCCTGCTATGAAATACAATATGACTGAAAGAAAAACATTCACAAAATCACACATATTTCCATTTGCTTATATTCATGAAAGGATCAGCTAAAAACATTTGATTATCCTTGAAAATAAAAATGAAAATGTTTACAAAACTAGTCTCTACTGCTCTTACTTGTTGATTTCTTTTAAGAAAGGGAAACCAGATACCTTATTGTGTAAAAACAAATTCAAATAAGAGAATTCTTAAATTTGCCCAAGGAATTCCTTCTGACTTGGCACACTTTTGTCAGTTCCCATAAGAGTAATAAGGAACTCCCCCTGCAACTGACAAGTTCATAAGGTAAATGGCCACTTTATCTGGCCTAAGCCATCCCACAGCCCTTTTCTCGTTTCTTTTGATCTTAGAGAGAAAGGAAGGGGGCCGGGAGAAACAACAATACAGTTTGTTGTTTCATTCATTCATGCCCTCACTGGTTGATTCTTGTATGTGCCCTGACTGGGGATGAGCTCACAACCATGGCGGATAGGGATGACACTGAACCAACTGAGTTACCTGGCCAGGGCCCAACAAGCCTGTTTATTAAATGTAGCTCTTTTTACAGATATGAAAAGGGCTCAAGTGACAAGAGGCAGAGGCAGGCAACTGACATAGGGCTATCAAATAAATGACCTGGGCTGAGATCTATCAAGATTTGTCACCTTTCCTCTGTTGTAATGTTATATCTGAAACAAACAAACAAAAAATCATGCTGTTTCTTTCCTCTCTTGCATGTGTGACTGTATGAGGTAGGTCAAACTCTACTTTCAGAAATATCCGTTGTAGACCATACAGGAAGCTTCAGATATTAGTGTCCATGCTAAGAAAAGTGTGACTAAGAATTAGCCATAGGCTTCTTCTCCAGTTTGATTACTCATTGGCCATTAACATCCCTGCACTGAAACCAAACTAGCAGATGTGTAAGTACACAGAGAATGCTTCTCCAACATAAGAACGATAAAATGTAATGAGACTACACCATCATTTCAGAAGTACAACAGGGATTTATTCTTCATTTCTGTAGAAAATACAAAGAATTTATTTAAAATGCCTGATGGAACAAAGATTATAATCTTTTGTGATAGAAAATACCTTGCTGCTACTGCCTTTCTCTGGGGTAAAGGCAGATAAGCAGTTCCTGTTGTTCTTGCACTATTTTGTATAGGACTTCAATTATCAGAATCTAGAAAGGGATGACAATAGAACACTAAGCCTCAACTTTGTCTTCATTCACTATGGCTTCTCCCTCTGACTTTAGAGAGAAAACTCTGAGAAACAGAAAAGGGGAAAAACTAAGTAAAAAGCGCAAAATTCTGAGAGTCTATCTGTTAGTACTGCTGCTATTACTAAGAAAGAATAAGACTAGGTGGGATAATGAAATTAAAAGCACAACAGAAATACAAGAAACAAAAACAAGAAAAGAATATGTGCACTGGATTTAGCTTCACAAATAAAAGGAAAATTTCACTTACAAGTTTTTCAAATACTAATTCCCATCACATAACAAGACAATGCACTTGTCTAAGATCCCTGTCTTAATTTTGTACTCTATACTAATTTCTTCTTCATTCCTCGTAATCGCTCAATTCCAGCCCAAGTAAGAAAATGGAGACTGGCACCATCAGAGCAAGGGGCCAGCTGTGGTTCTACATGAAAATATATTTGTTACCAAAATAAAAATCTCACTTTGCTGTTAGTTTGTAAAAGTCTGGGGAATGAAGAAATAATTTCAATAGATTGAACAGCTTCATAAAAACTCCCAAATTTAAAATTCTGCCCAAAATAACTAAACATAAGAAAATTTTACTGGTTATTCCTTGTACAAAGACTCTCACCTGTCAATTTCTTCAAGTTTTTCATCTATCATTGGACCCATCTGTTGGCAGATATCTGCAAATACAAAAACATTTTTAAAATCTTTAAACTTAAACCAGTTTAAGTAAGTATCAACAATTTTCAACAACAGGGCACAACTATACAACACCATGCATTATATAAGAAGAATTAAGTTTATTCTAGAGAAAGGACTATAAAAGACCTAATTTTAATACTATTCAACATCAATATTAATATCATGTGACTAAAGGCAAAGTCAAAAAACAAAAACCCCACTATGTTCTCTGAAAGTATTTTTACAGCCTGTGAAATGTGGAATTACCACAAAATCTTACAAATACCTAGAAAACTGTTATTGGGTAAGTAAAATGACCCTGAGTCAGTGTAAACAAATATAGTTAAGTACAGATGAGATATGAACATTTTCCCATTTATTTAAGCCATTTCAAAATTAAACACATGTATTTCCAATGTAAACACTGATACAATGACACCACAATATTACATGTTCTTAAACTTACTTTTCTTTTATTAAAAGATTTAAAAAGGCTTATCCATTTACCACAGATGTTTTTCTCAAAGGATTTTTTTTAAAGGCATAAAAACCATTTGTTTCAAAATTTTAAGGGACTAAAAAGACACACCAGCATGCATCAGATGACTATATTACAAAATTAATAAAGATTATATATAATTTTGACCTTTAAATTACGATATAAGAGAATTAAAACAGGAATAAAAATTTCCAACATTCTGACTCAATTAATTTAATATGCTGTTATTTCTAATTCTGTCCCTTTTTTTGGACAGTAAATCTTCAGCTAATTGCATTAGTGGGCTTACAGAAATACAAAGACTTACTTCCTGAACAGGACAGACAGTTTTATAACAATTTCCAAGTAATATGTTTACTGTGTAACTATAATCATCTACTTCTCACCAGAGAGTTCTAATCTCTACAAACACAGGCAAAGAAATTTAAGGCATTCTATACAATTAAACTATTCAAGGACGTGAAAGTAATCTCTGCTAGTTACTAAGTACCTTCTAAGTCCAAGAGGTCTTGGGAGTCTGGTTTCGAGTCAGTGGGATCTACACTCTGGAGCTCCTGCAGGGCTCTGTCCATCTTATCCTGAAAAACAACAGGCTACTTTGAAAACTCACCAGGAGTTTTCATTTCAATGAACAAAGAAACTACTCTTTCCAAACATTTTCAAGGATAATACATTTTTAAAGTCTTGATAATTTAATTATTAAACAAAAGAAAGACTGTACCTCATCTATATAAACAGGCTCAGGCTCTGATTTCTTAATTTCTTCCTCCTCCTCATCAATTACATTCAATTTGTCCACAGCTGCTATGAAAACAAAATAAACTTTAAGTTCCTCAGCATTTACTTTGGTATTTTAGTCATTAATTTAAAAGTAATCCGTGATTATCCATAAGAAAAGGAAACCCTTTAAATAGCACAATAGTCACATTTCATAATCAACATACATTAGTACACAGGTTCAATCATTCTTTCTACAAGTATTTACTTAGCTCCCTTACTATGTCCCAGACATTTTTCTAGGCATTGGAAATACACCATTGAGTAAAACAGACAGGAATACTTTCCCTGATGGAACTTACATTCCAGTGGAACAAGCAAGCAATATTATTGGGAACTGTCATTATTGGCATTTTCTGGAAAACTGAGTATTGTCACTTGAGTGAATGAATATATTAGAAAGTAGAGCATCATGTAATTGGCTAATTACAATTAAACTATGAGTTCCTTCCACACTCTTTCCTTGCTATAAAAAAAGTCTTTCCTATAGTAAAGTAACACAAAACAAAAAACTGTTCCATATAGAGATGGTTGAAAAGTAATTTACACATATACATACCCCAAAACTATTTAAATATTAATTGAAGTATTTCTATAATGTACTATACTTAAATAAAGTAAATTTTGCTAAAAAAAAAATTTACAATAAAACTCTGTATAACCAAAGGCTCTTCAGGTCTCCACAGTTAGCCAAATATTTTAAATAAAAATATGTCCTAAGGAGCAGAGTTCAGCATTACATAAGGATATACTGAAAACCCAGAATACCTTTTACTTTTAAAACGACAGCTCAATCTCTCCAGACTAGCCAAGGGGAAACTGCTATATGGGATCCTCTAGCACGGTCTATCAAGTTATTAAAAATTGTGTCTCAAATTTTCATAACAATTTAGAGAGAACCAGAGGAATAAAAACTATAAATAGTGGCAAAGTACTTAAAGTACTTAGTAGACAAATAAGTATTCATCTCTCTCAACTTCATCTTATAATTTTATTTTTAAGATTTTACTTATTGATTTCTAGAAAGAGGAGAGAGGGTGTGGGGAGCGGGAAGCATCACCTTGTAGTAGTTGCTTCCCATATGTACCTTGACCAGGCAAGGCTGGGGTCTTGAACCAGCGACCTCAGCGTTCTAGGTCAATGCTTTATTCACTGAGCCACCACAGGTCAGGCTCAACTTCATTTTAACTGAATGCATCACTCTACCACATAAAGAGGATGTAATACACCAGCGACTTTCAATTGGTGTGCCACAAGAATCTTCAAAACATGAAATACCTGCTATTTAATCAGGAGCACTGATCTCTTTTTCTCTTAGATTGTCAAATAAAAAAATGACAACAGCCAATACAACAGTAGCTGTCTTGTATAAATGAATCAAAACTATACCTATTTTTTTGGTCAGATCAGCAAAAAAGAATATTTTTGGTGTGCTGCAGAATTTTAGTAATTTAGTTTATGTGAAAAAAAATTAGTTTGTGTGAAAAAAATTTTTCATGTGATGAAAAAAGGTTAAAAATCGCTATTATATACAATGCACAGAGCTTTGAATTTAAGTTCTCTTGAATGGGTAAGGATTACCAGCAACATGTCCTGCAACAAGTCACTTTAAGGACAGACTGACTAGAATCCCGGCTCTATCACCGACTAGTTACATAACCTCTCACTCTTTCCTTATCTGTAAAACAGTTACAAAAGTACCTATCTCACAGACTTGGGCCACAGTGTAAACAAAGGACTTAGCAAAATACCTGATACAGGACTGCTCAAATACCACTGAGTCTTTTAGCGCTGATCACCACCATCACTCTTTACCTTCAGTTCCCCGCCCCTCCCTATCCCATAACAAACAGCAGCTTTCCTGGCTCGCTTGACAGTAGCTGAGGGGACTGTCCGTAGCTACAAACCTGAGAAAAGGAACCGACTGTCTTGATTACATTATGTTATTGTCTGGAGTGGCCTAGGGTCAAGTCAAGGAAGAGAAAAGTCTAAAACTTAGGAGTAGTCCTAACCCTGTAATCACACTCGGCACTTGTCAGCCAGCCTCATCCCCACCACCCCTCCTTCCATACTGGGGTTCAATGACAAGTAAAACTGGTATTCTTTGTACTGGACAGACACAAACTGCCTCTTAACTATAATTAGGTTGACTTAAATATTTACATGGTCACAGATTATTTTATGCTTTACATGTAACTATGTATGTTATCTCTAAAAAGGATTTAAAATATCAAGATAAAATAATTCTTGGAATTGACCTGGATAAGTTAACCACTTAATTTGGTAAGAGGTAGGGTTAAATTGTACTGCCCATAAATGTTTTAAAGCAAGAGTTAAATGGCAATTTACTTTTATTTTCAAAATTGAACCATGAAATTCAAGTACAAAGGACTTTAATAAACTTCATTTTCCCTAAGATTTAACTTACCTGCCTCGGACTCCATGTTTAAATTAGTTGTTACAAAATTAGACGGGAAGAGTCCTATTCCTCTGTGATTTTCTCCTTTCCACCAATTAGCGTCACTGAAAATACAGTGTTAAAATGTCATTTGTGCCTATATAACTTGGTGCATTTGTGTCAAGATGAATTAAAATAAAAATAAATTTACCCTACTCTGAAAAATACTAGTTCACATCCAAGCATATTTAAAAGTTCTTAAATTCCATAAAAGATACAGAAAAGCACAAATAAAACAAACGGTATTTCCATACTGACATTTAGAACCAATTAGCAATTGGTCACATTTGATTCTAGGCTTTTAAAATAATTAAAGATTATAGATAACACTAGAATTCCTCTTTATCAACAACCCCACAGCCACCCTACCACACCACCACCACAAAGCTGGTATGCAGCCTTCCTGACAGGGTTTACAAATATTTTTAAGCAAACTCTATATAGATGTTAATCATTATAGATCTTTTTAAATTTATATGTTAATACTTTCAGTTCTTTTATTCAGAGGTTTATCCTTTTTAAATCAAAGTTCCATCACACAAATATGGCATATTTAATTTATCCATTCCCATACAGTTTCCAGTCTTTCATCATTACAAAAAATGGGGTAATGATCACTGTAGATTTGGGGGACACATGTAATGTAGGCTTGTGTACAAAAATGAACTTGTTGGGCCACTGGATATAAGCATCTCCCATTTAAGAAGATATTGCCAAATGCTCCCTCAAGGAGTGATGGCAATTCACCATCCTCCTTCCCTAAGCAACGTGTGAGAATGTCATTTACCATCATGCGTGTTAACTGTGCAACCAACACTTGATATCAGAGAAGAGAGAAACTCTATTTCATTTCCTGTGCTCATTTGCACTTCCCGAGTATCTACAAGTTTGCTGGCCTTTCAGATCACGTCTTCTGTACACTTCTTGTTCATGTCTTCTGTCCATGTTCCCTCGCCTTTCCACTGGGTCTTTTATCCTTTCTCATGGACCTGTAGTTCTTTCCATTATTTTAATAGCAATTATTTGACCTTCATTATGAAAACACCTTCTCTCAAACTGTCAAGTCTAGTTTAACATGTTTATGGTTTCATTTATTCTGCGTTTTTTGTTCCATGTTACCAGATTTAACAAGCTATTTTTTTATGACATACTTTTTTTTAAAGAAATCTTATCTCTATCATTTAATTCCTAAATCTCCTCTATGAACTTGTATTTAATAGTTTTAGTTTTTTTAATCCCGTTCCCATGGTTAGATCTTTAATTCATCTGGAATGAAATTTTATATACTGTGTGAATCTGAATCAGATTTTATTTGTACTGTATAGAGCCATTCACCCCAGTAAAATTTACTGTATATATATACACACATATATATGTATATATATTTTACTGATTTAGGATATCCTATTTTTCAAAGAGCAAGCTGCTCTCTGCTCATGAACCTATTTCTGGGTTCCGTTCCATTGCAGAAATCTATACAGTTAGGTATTACAGCTTACTAACATGTCTTGACACCTGGCAGGGAAAGTACCCTCTCTATTAGTGTATATGTTCGCAGTTCTACATTAATATTAAAATATTTTCAAGTTTTCTATAAAAAGTTCTTTTGGGATTTTAATTGGAAATGCAGTGAATTTATGTTTTTATGGGAAAAATTATATCTATAACATTAATGTTTCTTCACCAAGCACCTGGTATCTCCCTTCACTTATATATTTATATGCCTTTATATCTTTCAAAGAATTTAATTTTTTTTCCATATAAAGGCCTTATATATCTGTTAGGTTTATTTATTCCCAGATCATTTATAGTTTCTGTTACTATAGAGAATGGCATATTTTTCTATTACTTCTAAATAGTTGTGATTAAAGTAAAACATAAACACTGAGTTTATACGTTGAATTTGTATCCAACAACTTTGATGAACTCTTGCTAGTTTCAGTGTGTGCATTGATAGTCTTGGACTTTCTATATAGATAATCATAAAATATGAAAATAATGATAAGTTGATCTATTCCTTTCCAAAAATGTGACTTATTGAGCAGGCATTCTTAAAGATGAAACTTAATGATAAATTAACTTCTATGATTCTGAAACATTATTTCATTTTAAAAGTACAACAAAGACAATTTACTACGTCATAATTTATCTGCTAGTGGCTCATGTTCCTGAGTGAGAATAATGCTAGCCAATCAGATCACAGATATCTTTCTCTGTGAAGGTCTTGCTCATTGTGACCAGGACATCTGAGACAAGTAACTTTGTGTAATTTTAAGAGGTCCAATGGTGCTTTAATTTTAATAAAAATTAACTTCACTGTAAAAAAAAAAAAGTACTATAAAGGCATGAACTTTATTACCCAAATTCTTAAAACCAGAAAATAACATATATTGATGGTTCCAAGGTATGATATCTGCTGATGTTCACATAGGATGAGAAATTCTCTCTCTTATTCTCAAACACTTTCTGAAGCTGAACTTTCCATTTTAAAAAGGAAAGTTGAACTTAGGGAAATTTTTACATAACACCAGAAAACCCAAACCTGTGAAACTGATGCATGGATTTTACTTGAACTTAACAAATTTATATGTAGCCTTCCTTAGAGGTCCCACTAACTTGAGATAATTTCCCTCCCAACCACGATTGCAAAGTCCTTGATGAAGTGTAAAAGGAAAGAAAACAACCAAATGCTATGTCAAAGCATGATGATTGCTTCCAGCCCTAATCCAGCTCTGTATGCTCTCCATTGACAAACAGTTGATTCTATGAAATGTTAATGGCAAAAATATTGTTCAGCCCTGGCCTGTTGGCTCAGCGGTAGAGCGTCGGCCTGGCGTGCGGGGGACCCGGGTTCGATTTCCGGCCAGGGCACATAGGAGAAGCGCCCATTTGCTTCTCCACCCCCTCCTCCTTCCTCTCTGTCTCTCTCTTCCCCTCCCGCAGCCAAGGCTCCATTGGAGCAAAGATGGCCCGGGCGCTGGGGATGGCTCCTTGGCCTCTGCCCCAGGCTCTAGAGTGGCTCTGGTCACGGCAGAGCGACGCCCCAGAGGGGCAGAGCATCGCCCCCTGGTGGGCAGAGCGTCGCCCCTGGTGGGCGTGCTGGGTGGATCCCGGTCGGGCGCATGCAGGAGTCTGTCTGACTGTCTCTCCCCGTTTCCAGCTCCAGAAAAATTCCAAAAAAAACCAAAACAAAACAAAAACAAAACAACAACAAAAAAACTCACCAGCTTGGACCCAAGGTCGCTGGCTTGAGCAAGGGCTTACTCGATCTGCTGTAGCCCCACAGTCAAGGCACATATGAGAAAGCAATCAATGAACAACTAAGTTGTCACAACAAAAAACTAATGATTGATGCTTCTCATCTCTCTCCATTCCTGTCTGTCTGTCCCTATGTATCTCTCTCTCTGTCTCTGTCAACAACAACAACAACAAAAAATATTGTTCAATTTTACATTCCACAATTAAGGTACCCGTACTTTGGCACTGAAGTTTTACATAAGCCATTTGATAATTAAGAACATTTTTATTCCAGCATTTATGTTTAGATTTTTATGTTAAGAAAGATAGTACGTCACAGCTGAGTGAAAAATGATGCAAGCGTAAGAGACATAAACTACCTTCAACAAATTGATTATTCAGCTAACATTTATGAAAGCCCACCAAGGAGGGGCAAGTGACATTAGTGTAAGCACTGAAGTTAAAAAGGTGACTAAGAATCAGTACCTAACCTCAAGAAATTTAAACTCTAGTATAGTATTTTTCAACTTTACCAACCTCTCCTACCAACTAAGAACATGTTACATTGCTTTACCTTAAGGGGTTCTTTTCTCCTTCCCTCTTCCTCCCACCCAGGGAAGTGCTGACCCTCTTCAGAACCAACTCAACTAGCAGGGGAGACATATGTGAGAAGTAATTACAATACAATATGAGAAGTGCTATCACTTATACTCAGGGAGCTATAGCAGCACCAAGACAGACCTTCTAGTTTAATGGTAAAGGCAGAGAAAGGTTTAAAGGCTTCTCAGAGGATATTAAATCTGGCATGGGTTTGAAGGTTTAAGCAGGCGCTCTTCAGGAGGAAAAGGAAATGAGGGATAGAAATAAAATGCACTTCTCCATTATGTATGGATAAGCAAGAAAATAAAAGTACAAAGAAAGAAAATACTTTGCACACCGAGGTAATCAAAAAACAAATTTACTTGGTGTCATTTTAGGTCTCTGTCTTCTTAATTAAAACAATGTATTTGCTGGCCCTGGCTCAGTGGTAGAGCGTCGGCCCAGCGTGTGGAAGTCCTGGGTTCGATTCCTAGTCCGGGAACACAAGAGAAGCACCCATCTGCTTCTCCACCCTTCCCCCTCTCCTTCCTCTCTGTCTCTCTCTTCTCCTCCCGCAGCCAAGGCTCCACTGGAGCAAAAGTTGGCCCGGGCTCTGAGGACAGCTCCATGGCCTAAGCCTAAGGCGGTAGAAGGGCTCCAGCAACAATGGAGCAATGCCACAGATAGGCAGAGCATCGCCCCCTGGTGGGCATGCTGGTGGATCCCGGTCAGGCGCATGTGGGAGTCTGTCTGACTGCCTCCCCACTTCTAACTTTGGAAAAATACCCCCCCAATGTATTTGCTAACTTTTACAACAATGACTGAAGCTAAGTAATGTCTTTTATGAATACGATAATCATGTGAGAAGAGTGCTATTTCTACCACAAACATATAAATAGTAAACCTGAAAACCTGGTAATCTTGAGGAGGTCCTTTTCTTATATTACCTGTTTTATTTTTTAATCTGGGAAACCTATCCTTCTAAATCCCAGCTCCCTTGCTAACAACCTTCCTTGCAAGTAAAGTTCCTTTTCTTTTCTAAATTCATTTGCTTCTTTAACAGGGCTTTCCAGGCAGAGAGAACCAAATGTACAATACCACAAAAGTCTAATCACAACATGACATTTTTGGAACTGCAAGAATTCCACTTAATTATTTAAAATGGTACATAGAGAACAAAAAGAGGAGTGGTGAGATAAAGCTAAACATGGAGAAAGTAAAAAGCTTTTTTGCTATACTGTTAATAGGAAATGTGTGCCTTTTCTATCACCTCCATGTTTCTTAATGTTACATACAAGAATGCTGTATTTTCAAGGGACTTTTCCAAGTTCTACATGTGAAATTTTTTAATTTTATGCTTTCATTTTCCCCAGCAATATAAATACAATGAATACAGTCATATTCTGGGTCATCTAGATAAGTGGTTTTCAACCGTTTTACACTTGGGGAGTGCTGAAATTTGGAGAATTATTTCAGAGACCACCAAGGCAAAAAATCACTCTGAGCACAAACAAATTTGACTAAGATCACTGGGTCTATAATCTTCGTAACATCAGGATGGCTAACTCTTGCAGATCGGCAGGCAATTTCTGGCAAACCAGTCCTCAGACTGGCAGTTGAAAAACACTGATCTAGACCTCCTTTTAACCTAAGAATGCCACTTAACTTTAGTCACCAAGTTTACCTCTGTGTTTAAAATCTTGCAATGATAACCAATCACTCAGAGTGACAACAGTAACTTATACATGTTGATGAGCATGTCTATGGAAATTTAAGTCTGCATTAAATAATCTTTAAAATGAGGGCAATTTAAAAAAAAATACATTTCATTCATCACATTCAACTTGAGTTCTTTTAGCAGTTACAAAGAAAAAAGTTCCTTTTTACAAGCTGATAAGTCTCAACTGAAAATATTTTTGCATAAATCTAAGTTATTTAATGAACTTGTGCTTTATTAGACATCAGTGCAAACAGTACATGCAGCACAATAACAGAACCCTTCAGTCACTGCAAGCCTGTAGACCAGCGGTTCTCAACCTGTGGGTCGCGACCCTGGCGGGGGTCGAATGACCAAAACACAAGGGTCGCCTAAAGCCATCGGATGTATTGTATAATAAATATGTATTTTCTGATGGCTTTAGGCAACCCCTGTGTTTTGGTCATTCGACCCCCGCCGGGGTTGTGACCCACAGGTTGAGAACCGCTGCTGTAGACTCTAATAGGTATTGCATGCCACACAAACACCAACTGACATCAAGGGATACACATATATGAAGAACTCACAGAGGTACAAAAGAAAAACTCAGGCCATGGCTAGTTGGCTCAGTGGCCTGGTGTGTGGAAGTTCCAGGTTCAATTCCCAGTCAGGGCACATAAGAGAAGAAACCATCTGTTTCTCCACCCCTCCCACCCTTCTCCCTTCTCTTTCCCTCTCTCTCTCCCCCTCCTGCAGCAATGACTCAATTGATTCAAGCACATTGGCCACAGGCACTGAGGATAGCTCCTTGGAGCCTGCACCTCAAGTGATAAAAATAGCTCAGTTGCAAACATGGTGCCAGATGGGCAGAGAATAGGCCCCAGACTGGGGTCACTGGGTGGATACTGGTCAGGGTATATGCATGAGTCTATCTCCCAAGAAAGAAAAAAAGAAAGAGAAAGAAAGAAAAGGAAAGGAAAGGAAAAGAAAGAAAACGAAAGGGAGCAAGAGGGAGAGGGAGAGAGAGAGAGAGAAAAGAGGGGGAGGGGAGGGGAGGGGAGGGGAGGGGAGGGGAGGGGAGGGGAGGGGAGGGGAGGGGAGGGGAGGGGAGGGGAGGGGAGGGGAGGGGAGGGGAGGGGAGGGGAGGGGAGGGGAGGGGGCCCTGGCCAGTTGGTTCAGTGATAGAGCATCACCCAGTGTGTGGATGTCCCACGTTTGATTCCCAGTCAGGGCACACAGGAGAAGCGCCCATCTGTTTCTCTACCTCTCCCCATCTCGCTTCTCTTTCTCTTCCCCTCCTACAATCATGGCTCAATTTGAGCAAGTTGGCCCTGGACACTAAGAAAGACTCCATGGCCTGACCAGGCAGTGGCACAGTGGAAAGAGCGTCGGACTGGGATGCAGAGGACCCAGGTTCGAGACCCCGAGGTCGCCAGCTTGAGCGCGGGCTCATCTGGTTTGAGCAAAAGCTCACCAGCTTGGACCCAAGGTCGCTGGCTCCAACAAGGGGCTACTCGGTCTGCTGAAGGCCCGCGGTCAAGGCACATATGAGAAAGCAATCAATGAACAACTAAGGTGTTGCAATGCGCAATGAAAAACTAATGATTGATGCTTCTCATCTCTCTCCGTTCCTGTCTGTCTGTCCCTGTCTATCCCTCTCTCTGACTCACTCTCTGCCTCTGTAAAAAAAAAAAAAAGGCTCCATGGCCTCCACCTCAGGCACTAAAAAGAGCTTGGTTGCTAAGCAATGAAGCAATGCCCCAGATGGGCAAAGCATCGCCCCTAGTGGGCTTGCTGTGTAGATCCTGGTCAGAGCACATGTGGGAGTCTGTCTCTGCCTCCCCTCCTCTCACTGAAAATAAATGGAATGGAATTGGAGGAGTGAAATGGAGAAAGGGAATGGAGAAAGAGGAAGGGAAAGAGGAAGGGAAAGGGAAAGGGAAAGGGGAAGGGGAAGGGGAAGGGGAAGGGGAAGGGGGAGGGGAAGGGGGAGGGGAAGGGAAAGGGAGAAAACTCAGGGACTCAGTTATCACAACACAGGGTAATACAGACCTGCTGGGGACAGTGATGACGTACCTGTGCCAGTCATCAGTACTGTATTTACCTCATGAGCAACAATTTATTTTAGAAAAATTTCTTATTACATAAAAGTAATGCTCAAAATTTGAACCTCAGAGCAACTACTATTTAGTTTTCATATATTTTATAAATGTGTTTAATATAATTGTATAAGAGTATCAGAAGTGTAAAGCTAAGTTATTTTGTAAATATTCTAAGTAAAACCACTCAGAAGCCTGACCTCTCAGACATTACCTCTTCACCTTCATAGCTATTTATTCTCCTCTCCTTCAGGGGTCATGTGCTCCATTCCAAATGCTGATTTTTTAAAAGGCAAAAAACTTCTGTGAACACAGTATTATCTTGATTGCCTAAGAGACTTTTGTTTTCCTATTACCAATTATTGCAAAATTTTTCCTGTCCTGTCAAAATCAAAGTTCACCTGAAGTGAAATCTGGATAAGCCTTTTCTTTCCCAGATGCCCGCACCGCAGGCAAACCTGCTCTCCTCTGGACACCAACATGCCTCTTTTATGCCATTCACATTCTACATTCCACACAATCACCTCTACAGTAATGTTAACTTCCTTTCTTTATTCTCGGTTTTAGAAGAATAGAACTGTGTCCTCATTCCTTTTTTATTATAAACAGAGCCTATTATATGTTTCTCAATATTTACCGATGCACAGTAAAACCATTTTTGTGTATTTATCCATTTAACCCTTTAAGTAGTACAAACGTTCATGTACGTCCTTGTGCCTCCTGACCATCCACAGTACCACCGTACATGGATAAGGCAACATTAAAAAGAGGCCAATGTATGTTCTTCTTGTTTCCATAAACTGGTTATCAAACAAACACATGATTTTAGGTTAATAAAAGTGTAACTGGAACTAATTTCATTTTTTTAAAAAACTCAACTCCGGGGGTCAGTGAGCATGAAAATAACTCACTACTTAAAGGGTTAAAATATCCTAGACCAGCTATCCTTACTAAGCTATTTATAATGCACACCAAATGCATTTGCAATCTTTAAAAAAAATTTCTTTTTATTCATTTTTAGAAAGAGAGGAGAGGGAGGGAGGAAGAGAGGGAAGGAAAGGAGGGAGGGAAAAGAGGAAGGAGGGAAAGGAGGAGGGAGGGAGGGAGGGAGGGAGGGAGGGAGGGAGGGAGGGAGGGAGGGAGGGAGGGAGGGAGGGAAGGAGGGAAGAGGGCAAGAGCAAGAAGCATCAACTTTCATATGTGCCTTGGCCAGGCAAGCCCAGGGTTTTGAACCAGCAAATTCAGGATTCCAGGCTGATGCTTTATTTACTGTGCCACCACAGGTCAGGCTAATCAACTTCTTCTAAAAGCAAAGAAAAGACTAAACTTAGGCCTGACTGGGTGGTGGCACAGTGGATAGAGCGTCAGACTGGGATGCGGAGGACCTAGGTTTGAGAACCCGAGGTCGCCAGGTTGAGCACGGGCTCATCTGGTTTGAACAAAAGCCCGCCAGCTTGGACCCGAGGTCGCTGGCTCGAGCAAGGGGTTACTCGATTTGCTGTAGTCCCACAGTCAAGGCACATATGAGAAAGCAATCAATGAACAACTAAGGTGTTGCAATGAAAAACTAATAATTGATGCTTCTCATCTCTCTCCATTCCTGTCTGTCTGTCCCTATCTATCCCTCTCTCTGACTCTCTCTATGTCACTGTAAAAAAAAAAAAAGACTAAACTTAGGCCCAATATTGATAAATCTATTCTTCATTACAACTTAAATGATAGAGAAGTTGTGAGGGACAGCTGAGTATCGAATTGGTTTTTAAAACTGAATTAGGGAGGAGCCAAGCATAGCTTTTGGTTGCTTTGATCAAAGGTAATACAGCTATTATTTCTTCCTAAAATTGATTTGCCAGTAATTTTGGATTTCAAATTCCCAATGTAAATAAATTCAGATGACTCAATATTTGTTTCCCAACTGTGATAATCAACAACCATCATTTAATACATCTTTTATCCAAAATAGAAAGTAAAACCAAACTTGACAATGAAAATCACGTTACAGAGTCTAACTTTTTTTAGTTTTATTTTAGAAAAAAGTAATTAAGATATGAAAAGGTCCTATGATACACCAAAGTCATAGAGCTGCATATCCAAGATTCTAAATTAAGGATATTATCCTTAACTTCAAAATATTCTAGAAAGAAAGATTTAAAACATACCTGTCATCCAAAACAATAATAATTTCACCATGTTTAAAGGTAAGTTCATTGTCCTCAACGGCTTCAAAATCATATAAAGCTCTCACTTTTCTTGCACCTTTATTATTTAACTGAACTTCTGCAGAAGGATATAAGGGTTTTGTTTCTGTGTGCTGTTGCTTCTGCTCTTGCAAGGATAATTCAATAGCTAGGATGAAAAATTAAAATGCAAAAAAGGTAGCCTGAATTAATTCTGATTTTTAAAAGTTTAAGAGAAAATATTAGGTAATATAATAATAAGAACAAATCAAGTGAGTATTTTATTTGTCCAATTAGACTGCAAGCAGTTAACTTTCTTGAGGGGCAGAAAATCATGACATTTTTAAAAATAAAGGTTTTGCTCATTCCTGATTATAACAGTCTGTCATATACAGAAGCTATTATTTTTATAGCAAACAGCTTGTGACATTATAATATGGGTAGCTTTCCATACAGAAGTCTGAGCATATACTTCTGTGCTTGACTCATAACTTTATTATTAAAGAAAGGTGAAATGTAAGCTCTCCAAAAGTAGGACATTAAATACATATTATTGACAAAGATAATGCATTAATCTTATGTCAATTATTTTCCTTACTTTTCAGACCCTACTAGTGACTAGATCTTAAGTAAAATACTAGAAGTGTAGCCAGTTTTATTATAATTTTTCTTTCAATAAGTTGTTCTGTTTCCAGTAACACTAAGTTACATGTATTTGATGACTTACCTTTAGCTATATCTTCATCTTCTTTGTGTTTGTTTGATGACGTACCATTCTTGGCAGAAGCTGAGACAGTCTGTAAATGTACAAAATGGGTACAAGACTTAGCAGGATGATCACTTACAAAGCTTTCTAATGTGTAATCACTGGCTTATACACCTGAAACTAATAATGTATGTCGACTGTAACTGAAAAATTTAAAAATGATTAAAAAAAGAAAAAAACTCACAATTACCCTTCCAAAGAAAACAGTTCTCTAATTACTAATGTCAATTTAAAATAAAACTGATATTAACTGATGAATTTCATTTGAAAGTGCTCTTCTTTTTACATTTTTAATTTATTGTGTTGACATGGTTTCAAGTGTCCCCCTCTATAGAACACACCCTATCGACTGCCCCCCCCCGCCCCATGCAAAGTCTCTTTCCATCCCCATTTCACCCCTCGTCCTCCCTTCCCGACCTCTATCCCCCACTTTCCCTCTGGAACTTGCTACCCTGCTGGCTGTACCTATGTGTTATATATATATCATCTGGCTAATCCCTTCACACCTCTTTGATCCTGTTCCCTCTTCCCCTTCCCTCTGACAGCTGTTCCTTGCAACCCTGATTCTATTTCTATTTTATTCCTCAGTAAAGTTCTTTACATCAGAATTTTCAAGAAAACATAAACTCAAAAACATGAACTGGCTTATATATTGCATAAGTCTTAGTATCTGACACAGAACTCGGCATACAGAAAGTACTTAAATAAGAATCTCCTGACTTCCGGTTAAGATGACGGCAGAGGTAAATGCAGTCCTCAAATCCTCCCACAACCACATCAAAATTTCAATAAAACTATAAAACAACCATCATTTAGAACCGCCTGAAATGTGGTTGAATAAAGTCCTACAACTACGAATTGAAAGAAGAAGCCACATGGAGACTGGTAGGAGAGGCTGAGCCACGGAACGGGCTTGTCCCACACCCACATGCGGAAGGATACCTTGGCTCTGGAGGGTTCTCCCCAGACCAGAACCCCTAGTCCACAGTTTCAGAGCCAGGAAGAGAAGTCCCCATGACTCCTGGCTTGCCAGTGGGAACTGTGGCTGAGCGAGACAGAGAGCTGTTGCAGCCCCAGGCAGCTCTTAAAAGACCCATGCATGAACTTCCTCAGACTCACTCCCTCTGACCTCCAGCAGTGGGAAAGCAGCGTGAAAGGAACCAGAGATATACAGGGAGAAACTGGTTTGTTAGGCATCAGGGCAAGAGCTGGGGAGGGCACCTTTCCGTCAGACAAAAGTGCTGGCAGAGGCTACTGGTCCCTTCTGAGACCCACAAAGCTGACTGGTGAGTGCCTATTTGAGTTTCTATCAACCTTGCTCACACTGTTCCCCCTGCCCAGGTGATCCCCTGAGACTCAGCCCCACCCAACTTGTGGGCCCACCCAAGCTGTGGCCTTTCCATACAAAGGGCCTATCTTGCCTTATGCTTTGGACTTTTCTAAAATCTCTCAAACAAGCAGCAACTGGCCTCTGCATAGCCTACCTATACCTCTTGCTAAGTGGCCCCAGACCCGGCACCAGCAGCATCTGGAGTTGGTTCACAGTGTGGCCCTCTCCTGGCACCTCCAAGCCCAGTACAAGTAGTAGCCATGTGAATATCACCATGTAGCTCATGCTGGGTGGCCCCAGGTAGGGCACAGGAAGTGGCTGACCTTGCATCTGCCGGAAGGTCCCAGAGCCAGCATACCTGGTGGACAGCTTCAGACTATTCCAGAGTACATCCCTAACATCTCTACAAATGACACGCTTGAACGGCGAACTCAGTGAGCACCAAAGTTCCACTGAAGCAAGTCCTACTTCGCAGGGTCAACTCCTGAACAGCACCTCTTCTGCTCTAGTGGCAACCAGCCTTCAAACCTGATCAGCCTGGGCATCATCCCTCCCAGTGATGCCAACAGCAATCAAGGCTCAACTACAACAGCATAGTTCACACAACCCACACAGGAACACACCTGCAACAGCCATCTCAGGTGACTGGGGAGGCTATGCCACTGGGCCCTAAAGGACGTCTACTAGACAAAGCCACTCTCCAAGTTTGGGAGACATAGCTGTTCTACTTAATACATAGAAACAAACACGGGGAAGCAGCCAGAATGCAGAGACAAAGAAATATGTCCCAAATAAAAGAACAGAAAACTTTCGATAGACTAGAACTAAACAAAATGGAGGCAAACAATCTATCAGAGAGTCCAAAACACTGGTAATAAGGATGCTAAAGGAACTTAGAACATCAACAAAGTGATAAGCATAAGAAAGGATATAGAGGCCCTAGCTGGTTGATTCAATAGAGCGTCGGCCCGGCATGTGGAAGTCCCAGGTTCGATTCCCAGTCAGGGCACACAAGAGAAGCACCCATCTGCTTCTCCACCCCTTCCCCTCTTGCTTCTCTCTCTTTGTTTCTCTGTCTTCCCCTCCTGTAGCCATGGCTCGATTAGAGTGAATTGGCCTCCAGTGCTGAGGATGGCTTCATGGCTTCACCTCAGGCATTATGAAGAGCTCAGATGCTGAGCAACAGAGCAATGCCCCAGATGGGCAGAGCATCACTCCCTAGTAGGCTCACTAGGTGGATCCCAGTCAGGGCACACGAGAGAGTCTGTCTCTCTGCCTGCCTTCCTCTCACTGAATAAAAAACTAAAAAGAAAAGAAAACCTATTTAAAAAACTGACAGAAGCAGTAGAGTGTCGGCTCGGCATGTGGATGTCCTGAGTTCGATTCCTAGCCAGAGCACATAAGAGAAGTGCCTATCTGCTTCTCTACCCTTCCTCTCTCCTTTCTCTCTATCTCTTTCTTCCCCTCCTGCAGCCAAGGCTTCATTGGAGCAAAGTTGGCCTAGGCGCTGAGGACGGTTCCATGGCCTCCTCCTCAGGCGCTAGAATGGCTACAGTTGCAACTGAGCAACACCCCAGATGGGCAGAGCATCACCCCCTCGTGGGCATGCCGGGTGGATCCCGGTTGGGTGCATGTAGGAGTCTGTCTGCCTCCCTGCTTCCCACTTCAGAAAAAATTTAAAAATTTAAAATATAAAATATTAAAAAAATGACAGAAAATCTCCCTAACCTGGTGAAGGAAATAAAACATACAAGTCTAAGAAGTGCAGAATCCCAAAAAAGATGAACCCAAAGAATCCCATACACATCACAATTAGATTAAAGACAGACTGTTAAAAGCAGCAAGGGAAAAGCAGTTAGTTATCTACAAGGGAGCTCCCATAAGACTGTTAGCTGATTTCTCAACAGAAACTTTGCAAGCCAGAAGGAAGTGGCAAGAAATACCCAGTGATGGAAAAACAAGGACCTAAAACCAAGTTAATCTACTCAGCAAAAGTTATCATTTAAAATCAAAGGACAGATAAAGAGCTTCCCAGACAAGGAAAAACTGAAGGAGTTCATCACCACCAAACCAGTAATACATGAAATGTTAAAGGGTCTTCTTTAAAAATAATAAATAAAGATAAAAAATATGAACAACAGCCCAACCAGGTGGGGGGGGGGGGTGCACAGGATGGAGCGTCAGCCTGGGATGCTGAGGACCCAGGTTCAAAATCCCAAGGTTGCCGGCATGAGCATGGGCTCACCCACATGTGCATGGAGTTGCCGATTTGAGTGCCGAATCATAAGACATGACCGCATGGTCACTGGCTTGAGCCCAAAGGTTGCTGGCTTGAGCAAGGGGTCACTGGCTCGGCTGGAGCCTCCTGGTCAAGGCACATATGAGAAAGCAATCAATGAACAACTAAGGTGCCAGAACTATGAGTTGATGCTTCTCATCGCTCTACCTTCCTGTCTGTCTGTCCCTGTCTGTCAATCTCATTCTCTCTCAAAAAACCCCCACAAAAATCCCCACAATAAAATGGCAATAAATACATATCTAGCAACAATTGAATCTAAAACACAAAATAAATGAACAAGCAGAACAGAAACAAGTTCGTAGATACAGAGACCATTTTGACAGTTGCCAGGTACAAGGGGTGTTGGAGGGATGGGTAAAAAAGATGGAGGGATTAGGAAGTATAAATTAGTTGTTACAGAATAGTCATTGGGATATAAATTACAGCATAGGGAATGTAGTCAATATGAATGGTGTCAGATGAGTATGAGACTTACCAGGATGATCGATCACTTAAGTTATATAATGTCTAATCATTGGTTTGTACACCTGAAACTACTATCATACTGTATGTCAACTGTACTTGAAAAACAAAAAGTGATTCAAGAAAAAGTAATATTAAAAGAATCTTTCCTGATTGTACTTCCTTATCTAAACTGTCCAGTATCTGCTGATGGGTTGTTTGTTTTAATGTTTACTTTATTGATTTTAGAAAGAGTGAGTCAAAGACTTGTCTAATTTCCTTTTCCTCCTGAAGAGTATCTGCTTAAACCAGGGGTCGGGAACCTATGGCTCGCGAGCCAGATGTGGCTCTTTTGATGGCTGCATCTGGCTCGCAGACAAATCTTTAATTAAAAAATACAATGTTAGCCCTGGCCGGTTGGCTCAGCGGTAGAGCGTCAGCCTAGCGTGCGGAGGACCCAGGTTCGATTCCCGGCCAGGGCACACAGGAGAAGTGCCCATTTGCTTCTCCACCCCTCCGCCGCGCCTTCCTCTCTGTCTCTCGCTTCCCCTCCCGCAACCAAGGCTCCATTGGAGCAAAGATGGCCCGGGCACTGGGGATGGCTCCTTGGCCTCTGCCCCAGGCGCTAGAGTGGCTCTGGTCGCAACATGGCAATGCCCAGGATGGGCAGAGCATCGCCCCTGGTGGGCGTGCCGGGTGGATCCCGGTCGGGCGCATGCGGGAGTCTGTCTGACTGTCTCTCCCTGTTTCCAGCTTCAGAAAATAGCAAAAAAAAAAAAAAAAAAAAAAAAAAAAAAAAAAAATATATATATATAACGTTAAAAATATAAAACATTCTCATGTATTACAATCCAATTCCTACCACTCACGTTCATGGTTCGGGTGGCTAGAGCCAATCACAGCTGTCCTCTGGGACAACACCAAATTTTTATTGGATAATGAGTAACGTACACGGGTCGTTGTGAGGTCAGGAAGTAAACTTCCCTCCTTTTAATCAAGTAGTCAGCTAGCTAATTACAGAAACCCTTTTGAAGAAGAAGATGGCTAAAAGAAAAAAAAGAGGAGTATAGTACTTTATAGCAAGAATGGACAGAGGAATTCGCCTTTGTGGAGAGAGCATGTTCTGCAGTGTGTTTAATATGCAATGATAAAATTACATTGATGAAATGGTCAAATATAAAGTGGTACTTGACATACACCATACTATATATATTTGCATTGAAATATCCAGCGGGGGACAGCAGGAAGAAAGCATGTCAAGAGCTACTGTGCAGAGTGCAATCTAGTCAGCAGCAACTCCGTGTTTGGACCCAACAAGGTGACTGGAATTCCACTAGCTTTGCTGGTGCTTTAGCAATTGTGAGAAACAGAAAGCCATTCACAGATGGGGAGTGTGCCAAAACATTCATGCTTCATGTTGCCAATGAACTTTTTGACGACTTTTCAGATAAAGACAAGATAATCAAACGAATAAAAGACATGCCTCTGTTGGCAAGAACTGTTCACAATCGTACCATCATGATGGCAAATCAAATTGAGGCAACACAAGTGAAGGACATAAATGCAGCACCATTCTTTTCTCTCGCTTTGGATGAGTCAACAGATGTAAGCCATTTATCCCAGTTCAGCATGATTGCAAGGTATGCTGTCGGTGACACACTACCTGAGGAAAGTCTTGCTGTTTTGCCTATGAAAGAAACAACAAGAGGGGAGGATTTATTCAAGTCTTTCACTGAGTTTGCTAAAGAAAAAAATGTACCGATGGATAAACTTATTTCGGTGTGTACTGATGGTGCTCCGTGCATGGTGGGGAAAACAGAGAATTCATAGCGCTTCTTCGTGAACATGAAAAAAGACCCATCCTAAGTTTTCACTGCATCCTACACCAGGAGGAGCTTTGTGCTCAGATGTGTGGCAATCAGCTTGGTGAGGTGATATCGCTGCTCATTCGGGTGGTCAACTTTATTGTTGCCCGAGCTTTAAATGATCACCAGTTTAAAACACTGCTGGATGAAGTTGGGAATAATGTTCCTGGTCTGCTTCTGCACAGTAATGTGCGTCGGTTGTCAAGAGGGAAGGTGCTCAGCTGTTTTGCAGCTTGTCTGAGTGAAATCCAGACTTTTCTTGAAATGAAAAACGTCAAGCATCCTGAGTTAGCTAACACTGAGTGGCTCCTGAAGTTCTATCTTGTGGACATGACTGAACATCTGAAACAGCTCAATGTGAAAATGCAAGGCGTTGGAAATACAGTCTTATCTCTTCAACAAGCAGTGTTTGCATTTGAAAACAAGCTGGAACTCTTCATCGCCAACATCGAAACAGGTTGTTTATTACACTTTGAAAAACTGTGAGAGTTTAAAGATGCATGCACAGCAAATGACCCTGCTCAACATCTTTATCTCCAGCAGCTAGTGGGCTTCACATCTAATCTCCTGCAGTCATTCAAAGCGTGCTTTGGAGAATTTCGTGAGCACACTCGTCTTTTTAAGTTCATCACCCATCCACATGAGTGTGCAGTGGACAGCACCGACCTGAGTTACATCCCCGGTGTCTACGTCAGAGATTTTAAGCTACAAGCTGCTGACCTGAAGGCCTCAGACATGCGGGCGAATAAGTTCAAGACACTGAATGAAGATTTGGAAAGACTTGCACGACAGCAAGCAGAGCTGGCGAGCAAACACAAGTGGGGAGAAATGAAAAAACTTCAACCCGCGGATCAGCTGATTGTCAAAATTTGGAAAGCACTTCCCATCACATACAACACACTGCAGCATGTGAGTATTGCTATACTGACAATGTTTGGCTCTACGTATGCATGTGAGCAGTCTTTCTCACATCTAAAGAACGTTAAGACCAACCTACGATCACGTTTAACGAATGGAAGTCTCAACGCCTGCATGAAGCTTAACCTCACCTCGTATCAACCAGACTACAAAGCCATCAGCAAAACCATGCAGCACCAGAAGTCACATTAATGGTAAGAAGTACTTTATTTGTCATTGGTTAGCAACAGCATAACAATGTTATTAAAAAGAATTCAGAGGCTTATTGTACTGTAGAAGTGTTGGTCTTACATAAAATGCACACATTTACTTGTACTTAGTGTTAAACATATTGTATGGCTCTCACAGAATTACATTTTAAAATATGTGGCATTCATGGCTCTCTCAGCCAAAAAGGTTCCTGACCCCTGGCTTATACCTTCAAACCCATGCGAGATTTGATATCCTCTGAGAAGCCTTTAAACCTTTCTCTGCCTTTACCATCAAACTAGGAGGTCTGTCTTGGTGCTGCTATAGCTCCCTGAGTATAAGTGATAGCACTTCTCATATTGTATTGTAATTACTTCTCACATATGTCTCCCCTGCTAGTTGAGTTGGTTCTTACTCAGTGAGAAGTGTTATCATCACTATAGGCATAGAGCTACAAGAGAAATGGTAGCAAGAAGCCATGATAACTACTGGTGAGGAAAGGGAACAAAGACAACGGGTATTGTTCTAGGAACGCATATTAAGTCCTCTCTTACTACTCATTGTGTTTGAATGGTGGTGGCTATTCAGGCACAGTGAGGACTAAAAAAGGTCATACTTAAATTTAAAGGCATGGAAGACAGAGATGTCCAGGATTCTGAATCACCAACCAATTCTTTAACAGACTTTTGAGAATGACATGCAGAAAGAACACAGCAGAAAAATTCTTCCTTTTTGCTACTTATAAGACTTCTGTTCCAAAAATCTATTTTGCATCCTTAGACCTAGTTAGCTATAAAGATTCTTTGTCTCTTTAGTCTACAAAATATATATATAAACATAAATATATACTCTTCTTCTTAGTCTCTTTCCCCCAACTATATCATAATATTAACTAGAGGACAAGACCCACTGAGAGCAAAACCCAAGATACAATGTTTTTCTCTCACAGACCTAAATGAACTCCACTCTGACTCTTCACCCCTGCCCCCATCCTTATCCTACTAAAGCTATTCCCTATCTCCATATAAATTCCTAGTCTTATAGTTCAGCCCAACTGATATCCAAACCATTCCCTCCTCCAGGCATATTCACTTTTCAACAAACAGATCTTAAACTTTCTTTACCTCTTGAATACATTCCAGTCTAAGAATTCTACCTCTTTGCCTTCACCAGCTCAGTCTGTACTTACCTCTCTCTCCTGGCATATAGTCTTTGTACCCCTTATCCATATTTGTCACTTATAATTTAGTTATTTTTCACATGTATATAACTACCCTTCAAATTTCTTGAACATAAGGCTCTCTGATACATCTATGCCTTTCTATATAACTATTGAGTAGCATTAAAACAGATTATTTATGGTTAAGCCACTTCTCAAAGTCCTGATATGTAGTAAAAATTCACTAGTTAGAACACCTATTAAATATAAGGCACTATGCTAACCTTGAAAGTGGAGGTGAGTGATGATTAAAACAGACCTTGCCCAGATTTTATATAAGATACATACACTGAAAACAGTGGAGTCAACCATGGGTTTGAATGAATCTCTCACCTGAGAACTTGCTGGGGGAAAAGTAATTCCTTCTTCTTTCATAGATTTAATAGTTGCAGATATGAGACTAAACTGAGGGTCCTTTTGAAATTCTTCTGACCACTCCACCATTAAAGATTTCAGTTTTTCACATACTTTAGGATGAGCCTTTTAAAGAAAAGGCAAAGAAAAAAAAACTGTGGTTAAAATAAATACTTGAATTAATTAACAACAAAGAAAATTATCACCAAAATTTTCTTTTATCACATGAACATCAATAAAAGTCCAGCAATCCCTAGCCAACACAAGTACTTGATTTATGCCCATTTACCTTTTAAGGTAGTTATTTCTTACAAAAATTACCCTTTTTGAACATCAATTTCTAAGTCTTACTATAATGACAATAAATCTTTTATACTCAGAGGTAATTCTTTTTCATATTCAGTTAAGCTTTTTATGTCAACTAAACTAAAATTCTGAGATTTCTGCCACTAATTGCATGAGAATGGTAAATCACAGTTTCCATCTCAAATAAATCAGTAGTAACAACCGTATAGTGAAGACCACCCCCTCCACCTGGCTCTAAAATAAAGACTGCCTTTGCTCTCCATCTCTAATAGCAATCAGTACAGAATGTGGTTAGTCTGGATTGTGGAGTCACAGAAACCTGGATCTGAATCTCAGCTGTGTCACTTACTAACTGGCATGACCTTGGACAAGTCACTTAGTTTCTAAACCTCCATGTCTGCAGCTAATAAAATAAGAATGACAAGAGAATCAAACTTTTAAGTGTTATTAAGAGTTAAACAAGAAAGTATATGTAAAATGCTTAAAGCTGTGACTGCTAACTAACCATCAGTAGAAATACTAGCTATCATTATTAGCATGTATGCTCTGGAGAGGAAACAGTTTTTGGTACTGTAAATGAAAGCAGTTTATTTAAAATCAAATTTATCTAAATATGATTTCATAATGTAACTTATTAATGTTACATATAGTTAAAGTGACACAGAATATATGTAATTTTTAAAAGCTTAAATTTTTTTTTAAAATGTACCTTATTTTTTATCACAGCACGCACTTCTGTTGCAAAATCACGGGAACATACTTCTAAATGAAATATCTTTCCACAGTTTGCCACACAAGCCCCAAGAAGCTATTAATTAAAATAAAAATCAATATAAATATATTGATATTATCTTACTAAAATAAATATAAACAAAATCTGAGTTCAATAATAACATGACTTTTACTTACAGTTAATGCCTGTAGAGCCACATGAGGAACCTTATGATTTACTCTTTTCATTATGGCTTTTAGGCAATCTTTTGCTCTAAGAAAAAAATTAAAATGATCAAGTATGTATTCAGAATTTCAAATCAAACATTAAAAACATGAAATATATTATTACCAAATAACTTTAAATTTAAAAATAAAAACCTGAAAAATTTACTTCATTACAGGAACAAACCCATTAAATGATTTTACACAATCTTGGGTTCACAGACTCGTAGAAGTTTAAAAAAATAATTTAAAAAACTTGTTACAATGGTTATATATTCTAAAATCAAGAGCCAAACCATTTCAAAAAAGATCAGTCAACACAACTAGATCAGTGGTTGGCAAACCGCGGCTCACGAGCCACATGAGGCTCTTTGGCCCCTTGAGTGTGGCTCTTCCACAAAGTACCAGGTGTGGGCGCTACCTCGATAAGGAGTGTACCTACCCATATAGTTTCAGTTTAAAAAATCTGGCTCTCTAAAGAAATTTCAATCGTTGTACTGTGGATATTTGGCTCTGCTGACTAATGAGTTTGCCGACCACTGAACTAGATCATATAAAAAAAATCTTTTCATTTGTTCAAGATAGACTTAGCTTTCAGACAGCAAATTCTTAACTTGAAAAAAGGAGCAAGATTTACTGTCTTAGAAAGTTTAAATATAAACATGCATGAATGCACCTGGAAAAGCTGCGATGTTAAAACAAATGATGAGTCTTCTAAGCTTCTGAAGTATGATCATATCAGTTCAGCTTAACTGTTGCATCTCCCCCAAAAGCACCCTGTTCTATATTCACTTTTTTCATTATGGTATTATATTTATCTACATTATTAAGAGGCTTCCATACATGTCTTAAGTTACAAGAAAATTTCCTAAACAACTAGTCTATTCACAGTTAACATGTGTCTCTATTTTTTCCTATTTTGTGACAGAGACAGAGAGACAGATAGGGACCAACAGACAGACAAGAAGGGAGAGAGATGTGAAGCATCAACTCTTCGCTGCAGCACCTTAGTTGTTTATTGATCTCTTTCTCATATGTGTCTTAACCAGGGGGCTACAGTAGACGGAGCAACCCCTTGCTCAAGCCAGCAACCTTGGGTTCAAGCTGGTGAGCTGGGCTCAAACCAGATGAGCCCACAATCAAGCCAGCAACCTTGGGGTTTCAAACCTGGGTCCTCTGCATCTCAGTCTGACGCTCTATTCACTGCGCCATTGCCTGGTCAGGCAACATGTGTCTCTATTATGTCAAGGTTTTATGTATTTTCATTTATCTCAGGTTTGAGGTGAACTCTTTTCCATTTGCTCTTTTAGGATAAAGTTAATCCCATAAATCCTGTCATCATGATTTGTTTATTTTTATTCCCCCCAAAGTAAATTGTAAAATCCCATTTTCTTTTCAAAGTTACATCAAGAAAAGAGACACAGGTTATTAAGTCTTCAAGACACTTATCAGGCATAACTGAGCATCTTACCCGTTAGGAGTGCTTCCAACTTTGTCACATATGTCCATAATAAGACTCCAATCTTCTGCAGTGTTATATTCATTTGTGGCCTTTTCTATAAGATAGTAGCAACACAAAAATTAAGTCATATCATATGTTACTCTAAAATACCAAGAAAGGCACAGAAGTCACACTTTTGCTTTTGCCAAATACAAAAGAACTATGAAAAAAATTCTGAAACGTACCTTTACTAATTGCAATTTTAAATTGTATAATTAAATGAATTAAATTTTCTAAGGCAGTGGTTCTCAAACTTTTTGAAGTCGGGGCACATTTAAAATTCCATAAATAATTGTAGGTGCACTATTGTAGGTAGAGCGCAGAGCACATTCCTAGCAGCTGTGGCTGATGCCATGCTGTGAGAACACTCCAGCACCTGAAACCCTCCTAGGCACACCCAGGAGGGAGCTCGCCCGCTGTAAGGAAGTAACTCAGCGCCAACCAGGCAGCTCCCTGACCTTTTCAGCCACTAGCTATGAAGGACATGCTGTAACATCCTATTGGCTGAACCTGTGTATATAAGCTAGTTTACTTCCTGAATAAATAGGATCTGTATCACTGAACCTGGTCTCCGGAGTTGGGTCTCTGCATCTCCATCGTCCTCACCCCCAGTGGGCCTTGTCCACACACTACATACAAATTTCTGAGAAATATAAAGTCCAAGTGTGCTTTTATAGTAATTAAACAAAATAAATATGACAAAATTAAATTTATTCTGACATTAAAAAACATTTTTATGTTACATTTTTTGAGTTATACTTTTTAGAATTCATAAAGAAGATGGGTTAAAAAATAAAAAAACAACAAAAAAGTTATCTTTATATATATATATAGAGAGAGAGAGATAGATACATTCTTAGTAAGATTTAGTAAATTCGGCAGGTCCCGGCACAAATGTGTTAAGTTTTTTCATTCTTGTGTTTATGAGAAACATGTGCCTGATGTGTCCTAGCGAATTCTTCAATGTTTGGGCATATATCATATTCGAAAGGCAAACTCTCATTTCCTTGTCAATACATTGAAGAATTCCTCTTTTTTTACTCTTCATTGTGTTGGAGGTACAAAATCCTAATTCACATAAATAGGATGTTGAAAACTGTAGTAAAATATTCAAAGCTATTTTAGATACTGCCACATATTCTTCTTTTATAGAAATCCAAGAAGCTTCAAGGACAATTCCTTATGTTTAATCATCAATCCACGATCAGTGGATATAGCTGCCAGTTCTTCTTCTGTTAATGTTAAACCAAAATCACTTGATTTAGCACTTCACAGGAAGACATCACCCTGCAGGAGGGAGGCCCTGCACAAGTTATTCCATCGAGAAATAGATGAGAAATCACTCAATGGCTGTGGAAATACTGGCTATCTCCTACATGGACAAAGGGCATCAATAGAGCCACTTAACCACAAACTTACCAGTCAGAAACATCACTACACCAGGGATGGAGTCAACAAAAAAGCAGGGGAGCCTGACCTGTGGTGGCGCAGTGGATAAAGCGTCGACCTGGAAATGCTAAGGTTGCCGGTTTGAATCCCTGGGCTTGCCTGGTCAAGGCACATATGGGAGTTGATGCTCCTAGCTCCTCCCCCCTTCTCTCTCTCTCTGTCTCTCTCTCTTCTCTCTCCCTCTCTGTCTCTCTCTCCTAAAAATGAATAAATAAATAAAAAAATTAAAAAAAAAAGCAGGGGAAAACTAAGGGTGACACTAATGGAACTCCCTCTTCTTGAAGGAAATCTCAGAGGTACAGAAAAAGTATTTTCCACGAACACTGTGATCATATTAAGTGAATCATTTCCTGACCTACATTTCCACTTATCATTAACATCTCTCCATGTTCATAAGTATATTATACCAATATTGTTAATAGCTGCATAATGTACCATTCTATACAGTGGCCACAGTGCTTACAATATCTAGTGAGAAGGTATTAGCAATCTGTGGGTTTTAAATCCACCTAGAACCGACTTTCGTTTTTGTTATTCACTAGTACCTTTGTAATGATGCTCCACATAGAACAAATACAAAATAATTAAGAAATGTCAGGATTTCATGCTCAAACTTTCTATAGATGTGTCAGAGCATAAACACGTTATCTTGTCTATCGTCTATCGCTACCACTTCTCTCCCTACCACCAACACTCAGAAAGAATACAGGATCCATCATGGCATGAATTTTTTATTTTGTTTTGTTCACTATTTTTATTTCAAGTGGATAGAACAGTATCTGGACACAAAACAGGTACTTGGTAAGTATTTTTTCAATGAATGAATGAATGAATGATACTGGCTGCTCCCCCATATCCCATCACCCGGGTACAATGGTTGTAACGTGGGAAACAGTAACAAAGCTTCTGAGTATATTAACTATTAGAGTTTTTTATAATGCCCAATGTGGCCCCAGTAAGTCTGGGCAAAGTTCTGAACCAGCAAGAGCTTCACTGCTGAGCAGGCCAATACCCAAGGTGTTTCACAGGATCAAGCAGCAATAGCAACACTATGTGACAACAAGAGGCAACAGCACTAGTGGGTTTATGAAATTCCAGTTCTCTTTCTACTTAATAAAGAAGAATGATAATTCCTTTGGGAGTCTCAACAGGAGACAGGATAAATGGGGAAGGAAATGCCTCAAAAGGCAAAGCAAGACATGGAAACAACCCCAGTGTGCTTTGATGAAGGACTGGAAAACGATGTGGTACATATGGACAATGGAATACCATTCGGCCATGAAAAAGATGAAACTGCCATTTGTGATAAACATGGATGGATCTTAAAGAGTATTATGCTGTGAAAAAGTCAGAAAAAAACAAGAACTGTATGATTTTACCTCTATGTGAAATATAAAACAAAAAGTAACAAATGAAGAAACAAAATAAACAAAAAAACTCATAAATAGAGACAACAGAAAGGTGGTTCCTAAAAGGGGATGGTGTTGGAAGAGGAGAGGACAAAGGGGGTAAAGGGGGTCAAACATAAGGTATGGTAGGAGATCAGATTCTGGGTGGTGAGCATAGAATAAATAGAACAGCAATTTTCAACCTTTTTTATCTCATGGCACACATAAACTAATTATTAAAAATTCTGTGGCACACCAAAAAATATATGTTTAGTCAATTTGAAAAAAGAAAAATAGGTATAATTTTGATTCATTCATGCTGGATGGCTATTGTGTTAACTGTTGTCATTTCTTCATTTGACAATCTAAGAAAAGAGGTAAGTACCCCGGACTAAATAGTCAGGTATTGCATGTTTTAAAAATTCTTGTGGCACGTCAGTTGAAAATCATTGCAATAGACTACTGTATACAAATGTTGTATTATAAAGTTGTACACCTGAAATTGACATAATGTTATTAACCAATGTTACCCCAATAAATTTAATTGAAAAAAGAAAAACCCCAGAGAGCTATCTCAAAACCACTTCAGCCATGTGAGGACACAGCAGGATGACGACCATCTATGAATCGGAAAGTTGGCTCTCACCAGACATTAAATCTGCCAGCACCTTATCTTGGACTTCCCAGCCTTCAGACTGTGAGAAATAAATGTGTTGCTTTAAAAAAACAAATAAACAAACAAAAAAAACAAGGCAGGCAAGGGACTTCTTGTACAGTGACACATAGGTGACTATATCTTGAGTCTGAAGAACAAATCACATGTATTGCATATGACTTGCCAACGTCATGCTCACCTCTTCTCTTTGCTAATTATGATGGAGTTTTGTTTCTGCTGTACAGATCTATCATTTTTTAAAGGATCCTTCAGCACTGTGTTTAGAACTACCTGAATATTAAATATTCACCTATATTCTCCTTTATATATATGTTTTGTTTCTTTTATGGGTAAATCTTTAGTCTCCTCTGGAATTTCATTTAGCACATGGTGTGAGACAAGGACAGAAAAATATTTTTACAAAATTATCTGCAGTAGTTACAACATCTAAGAATCTATCCCTTTCTCTTTGAGACACCAGAATCACCAATTATCAAATTTTGACACATAATTTTGGCTGTATGATACACAGTTAAATGTGAAGCCTATGCAACACAGCCCCACAAACCCTTCCAATCATTTCAAAAATATCTAAGCAGAATATTTTTACCTAATTTTATAGAAAATTAAAAGTCCTGATTTGAATACTCTATCCAGCCCTCTACAAATAAAGGGCTCCTGATTACTCTTCATAAAAAGTATAAAATCTGAAGACTTTATAACAGCCTGCCAGAAAGCATTTCATTTTCCATGTGAACAAAATAACAGTTAAATTATGTACTGAGGAGTATTTCAAACTCCTGGAAAAATTTTAAATATTATAATTAAAGAACCATTCTTTTATAGCATGTCACTTTGCCCAGTATTGGAGCCCTATCTCACATTATCCCGTATCAAATGCAAAGAAAGTAAGGGAGTTAAACGAGCTCTCCTGGGGCCTACATGTTAAATTTCCAGGGTTTGGTGGGTGTGAGTCATAACATTTCATCACCAGGTTTTGATTACTATATAGAGAGAGCCTCATATACCCAGTGAAATACTTCAGAAAGATTCAAATATCAAAAAACAGCAGTCCATCATGAAGGCTCCCCTCCATGCAGTCCATTACGTTCAACGTACAGCTTTAAAAAGAATTCAAGTCTACCAATAAAACTTTTAATAAAATAGGCTCTATCGGTAATTTTAAAAATTAATTATATAAAACAAGAATGCCCACAAGAGATCTTTAAAGCTCCTCCAACTATGTTTGGAAATAACATGAATGATCTGCTTCCAACCATGACAGAGTATCTGGTACAAAATTTACTATTCTATCCAAAAAATATGAGGCAACTGTGTTCAGAAACGAGTAACAAACAGTCAGTGCAGGTCTGAGACCTTTCAGGAAAGGAAATTTGAAGTGAACTTCACAATGGCCCTAGCTTTCTGCTAGGAACACTTATCTGTCCCAACAAAAGGAAAACCAGCCCCAGTAGAGCAGCTGGGAGACAGAGACCAGATTTTTGAGAACGTGTTCCTTGCTGATCAAGGGTTCCCCTAACCCCCAACTCACACAGGGTGAGGCTCTGTGAGGTCTAGCAGCGATCACCTAGCATGGGGCTGAAAAGAAGAACAGTGCTGGGAGTCTTTGGAATTCCTGCCTGGCACAAACCGAATGTCTGTGCCCCCACAAACTTCTTATGTAGCTAACCCCCAGTGTAGCTGTATTTAGACACTGGGCCTCTGGTGAAGTTACTAAGGTAAAATGGGATCATAAGAATGGAGCCATAATCCAGCAGGATTAAGTGTCCTTAGAAGAGACACCAGAAAGCTCCCCCCCCCCCATACACATACAGAGGTTATGTGAGCACACAGTGAGAAGGCAGCCATCTGCAATCCAAAAGGAGAGCCCTCAACCCTGTCAGGGCCTTGATCATAGACTTCAAGTCTCCAGACCTGTGAGAAATAACTTTATGTTGTTTAAACCACCTAGTACATGGTACTTACTTATGGCAAGCCAAGCAGATTAGTACTCCACTCACCCAGAGGAGAAAGAGCATTTCGGGCATTCAGTTCAAATCCCAAAAAGGCCATACTTGAGGAGTAAAGGCCCCTTAGTTCACTATTAGCATAGGCCTGCTTCACAAAGAAAATCAAGTCTGACAAAAACCTAAAAGATCCTGCAATAACATAACCTGAAAGAACAAAACTCAGCACTCCAAGAAGACAACATAATCTAGCCTCCTTACAAAGAGTAACTACAATGACCAGTATAATATAAAAAAAATCACTAGATATGCAAAAGTGTCCCACAAGCAAGATAAAATTAATAAAAATAGATAATTGCATAACCTGAATGTTAGAATTACCAAAAAAGTACTTTAAAGCTAGTATTATATACTTTTTCCAGAACTTAAAGCAAAATACGGTCATTACCAGTGAGTAGATAATGACGGCTCAGAAGAGAAATGGAATATACAGAACTGAAAAGGACAGTATCTCTAAAAATATTCACTGGGTGAGCTTAAGAGCAGACTGAAGATTACAGAAACTATTAGTGAACATGAAGAAAAGTCAATAAAAGTAATCAAATTTGAAAAAACAGAAAAAATATTAAAAAACTGAATACTGCCTCAGTCTATTAGTTTTTTAAACTTGCTCTGGAACAAATTTCCTGCAAATTAAGTTGGTTTAAACAGTGTTTTTAAACAGCAGGTCTGAAGACCAGTTTGCCAGAAACTTTGTGCCAGTCCACAAGAGTTAACCACCCTGATGTTATATGAAGATTATAGACCAAATGATCTCAGTCGAATTCGCTTATGTTCAGGGTAAGTTCTGCCTTAGCAGTCTCCAAAATAATTCTATTTTCACCAGTCCCCAAGTAAAAAATGTTGGAAACCACTGGAAACATCACCTGTTATTAATTCACAGTCCTGAAGTTCAAAATCGAAGCAGACTTACAGGTGTTCTATGCTCAAGGTATTACAAGGTTTGTTGGGAGATTGATGATATTTTACTAAAACATGGTAACTAAATTTATGCATATTGAAATTATACGAAGTGAAGTCTTTCTGTACATTAAAGCAGAGTTTAAATCTTTCTTCAAACGTACATGGAACTACCAAAAACTAGAAATAATCTAGAACAATATACACAGTATACTCACTGATTACAATGTTTTTATTAGAACAAATGTAAAACCCAATTACGTAGAAATTAACAATCAGAACATAATTCATATTACAATAGAAGGCAATATAAAAATTTACTATATTAGGATACTTCATATTAATATCTGGGACGTGACTAAAGAAATGCTTATATTTTAAAGGAAAAATTGTTTTCATGTGTTAATAAAAAAAAATCCTTTTAGACCTTAAAATTATAGAATAACATGAAAAACTGGCAAAAAAATTTTAGAGCAGAAATAAACTAGAAAATAGAAAGCAAGTAAATGAGTAAAATTCATTTTGGAATCTAACAGGAAAATACAGCTGGCAGCTTTAACTAAAGATATAAAAATATTCTTTCTTTGGATTATAAACTAAAAAATTATTTGAAAATGTAGGTGAGTCTTTTTTTCTAGTTTATAAATAATTCACACATGTTTACACTATTAAAATAATGATATACACTTGTTATTAAATTTCTACACCTTATAATTCTTATGTAAAGATAGATTAAAATATTTAAAATACCCAATACCTCAATCTGCTAGATTATAAAGATTTTTCAACTGCTTCTCTGACTCCAGTGATAACAACCACACTTACCACTGCAGAGTACTTGGGTTTAACATACATTTTCTCATTTAATCCTCCTCTCCATTTAAATGTTTTGATTTATTTGGGTAAATTTTTATTGATGCAAATCTTCAGTTTGCTCTGGGGAAAGCAGTAACATAAATTCTACTTTAAAATAAACTGTTCAGGCCTGACCTGTGGTGGCGCAGTGGATAAAGCGTTGACCTGGAAATGCTGAGGTCGCCGGTTCGAAACCCTGGGCTTGCCTGGTCAAGGCACATATGGGAGTTGATGTTTCCAGCTCCTCCCCCCCTTCTCTCTCTCTGTCTCTCCTCTCTCTCTCTCTCTCTGTCTCTCCCTCTCCTCTCTAAAATGAATAAATAAATAAATTTAAAATATACTGTTCATTAGCTCCTAAAATAAAAACCTATTTACAGCTCTAAGTACTGAATGATAGGTAACAACTGAATTTAAAACAATAACAACACCTAATAGCTTCAAAGTATTTTACATATGTAAAATCGCTTATACTTCAATGACTTAAGAATTCCTCATTTTATAAATTTGGAAACTGACAGAGAAATTAACTATTCAATAGCACAGGTCATACAACTAGTAAGTGGTGAAACAGACTGTTACCTGGGCAGTCTGCCTCAGTGTATACTCTAAGTGTGAGGACTATACTAAACTGCCTCTTGTTCAAAACTGCTAAATTAACCCTTCCCAACAGGTTGGTTTTCAGTTTCCCTAAGTGTGAACATTTTAAACATACTGAATAGTTCAACTCTTGTTTATAAGGAAAGGACCAGCCAAATGCCATGATTAATCTGATTTATTACAGCATTTAAAAATAGATCTATGTAAGAGCCTCTTGCTCTGGGTGAATACAGAAGACTGACTGCAGCTCCTTTTCCATTTCACTTGTCACCACCACCATTCTGGGGGTGGGGAGAACACAGAAGATTTGGGATAGCTAGACACATGGGGCAGATAGGAAGGAGGAGGAGAAGGATAAAAAAACACATCAAAATTACCCTTTACTGCCCTTTAATAGTGCAAACCATCTCTTAGTAAGGCAAAAAATATAGGACCAGCTTTATACTCCTGCAAGTTCACTTTCTTCTTAGCTAGTACTTCCAGATGTCCACTGTAATCCTGTGAGGAGAGCCATGCCCATCCCAACTCCATAAAGCAGGATGCTCATTTCCATAGCACCCTGCCATTAGGAAGCAAGGCGGAAGCAAAAATGCAGTCAGTATAATTTGTTTTGAAATTGAGTTAACGGGAAGCTTCATGTGCAAGACACTTACTGATAGCTAGAGAAAAATGAGTCTCCAAAGTAGCCACTCAGTACCAAAACGTCACAGACGGAGAATCAAAAGCTATTAGGCTGGGCAGGTGATCACATGACCTCTGCAGATATGAAGAAATTACGCACACTCTGTGTGTAGATGCAGCTTACACATATCACCCATAAACAATGAAGACCAGCCTCCCCTACACCCAGCTCTGAAATTTACTTACTAGCTTAAGGCCTCAGCTCTGAGTCAAATTTGAATCCATGTTCTCATTTGTAAAATGAAGATTAAAATGGTTGCCATGCTTAAAAGAGGAATTATGGAAATTAAGTGAAAATAAAACTGGATGAAAAACTAAATAGATACTTAAAAAGAGGACATTTATTTGGCAAATAAATATATTTAAAGGTGGTGCCCAACATCAATAGTGATCAGATAAAGACATATTAAAACCACAATGCAATAACACTCAAATGGTAAAATTCTTAAATCTGTACTATCAAATACTGGAAATTTCTGACCTGAAATTCAAGTAATATGAGCTAAAAATAATTTCAGAATGTCAATTTTCAGGGGGCAATGTCTGATATCTGTTATACTGACCTGCTTAGGTTTAATCCCTATATTAAATACAAACCTTTATTCACTATCAAGTGTGAAAATATATCAAGAAAATACGAACTAAAATTGGAGTTGGGAAGGCCTGTTGAAGGAGCGTTCACACCCTACCATTGATGTCAATTACCTCCCCCCCCCAGCAGGAAGAGACATACCATTCATCTTCAAGAAAGGTGTCTCTACTACTCTGGAAGAAGGAAGATTTTCTCAAGCCCAAGAACAAGCCCAGCCAATGGAAACACCACAGTTCAACCAATGAGAAGCCATCATCACTCTGAACTCCTATATTCCACCAATGAACTTTCATTTTTCTTTTGCTAATGACTTCCCTGTCTCACCCTCCTTCCTATAAAAACCTTTAATTTTGTATAACTCGTATAAGTATCTCTGTTCTTGCTAGATGAGATGCTGCCTGATTGATGAATTGTTTAATAAGGCCAATTGGATGTTCAAATTTACCCAGCCGAATTTTTTTTTTAACACAGCCTAATAAAGCAATAATGTTAAAAAAAATAAAGTTCTTACCCTTCAACACTCCACCTCAAGTGGTTAGTACTACTAGCAAAACCAAAACACTGAGTGCTCTGGATCTCTTTAAGTATTTAAGTAGAGCTTTTTTTTTTTTTGTATTTTTCTGAAGCTGGAAACGGGGAGAGACAGTCAGACAGACTCCCGCATGCGCCCGACCTGGATCCACCCGGCACGCCCACCAGGGGCAATGCCCTGCCCACCAGGGGGCGATGCTCTGCCCCTCCGGGGGGGTCGCTCTGCCGAGACCAGAGCCACTCTAGCGCCTGGGGCAGAGGCCAAGGAGCCATCCCCAGCGCCCGGGCCATCTTTGCTCCAATGGAGCCTTGGCTGCAGGAGGGGAAGAGAGAGACAGAGAGGAAGGAGGGGGCGGTGGAGAAGCAAATGGGCGCTTCTCCTATATGCCCTGGCCGGGAATCGAACCCGGATCCCCCGCATGCCAGGCCGACGCTCTACCGCTGAGCCAACCGGCCAGGGCCTTAAGTAGAGCTTTTTAAAAAAGAGAATGTTAAGATAATTCATCTTATGACATATGTGTGACATATGAAAATAAAAGAAGCTGCTCCTGATAACAATAAAAGTCCCTTTTAGCTCGAATGAACTAAAATTGAGTCACTACATTTCTCATGTTGCAAATTAAAACTAATAAATGTTTCTTGAGTTTGTAAGTTTTCAGTTACAAAAAAATTTCTGTAACAATTTTTTATTCTCTATGTTACCATTTAAAAATTATATTAAATAATAGGGATATTGTGAATAACAAAATTTTTAAATCCTTATTTCTCTTCTTGCTTTTATCTAAGACCTATTAAATACAACTTCTGAAGTTCACTAAAAGTCAGTCAAAACTGTAACTGCTTCCCAGGATCTTCAATTTTCAACATTCCTTAAAGGAAACTAAAGAAAGCTCTCTTTGAATGAACAGCGATAGCTGTCACAATTAGGTCCCAATAGTAAAAAATGTTAAGTGTTCCACAGATATCAAAGGAACAGAGAAGTGCTTGTCCCTTAAGCATAAGTAGTTACAGGTCCATTAAGAAAACGTTAGCCTGACCAGGCAGTGGTGCAGTGGATGGAGTGTCAGACTGGGACACAGAGGACCCAGGTTTGAGACCCTGGGGTCGCCAGCTTGAGCGCAGGCTCATCTGGTTTGAGCAAGGCTCACTAGCTTGAACCCAAGGTCGCTGGCTTGAGCAAGGGATCACTCAGTCTGCTGTAGCTTCCCACCCCCCATCAAGGCACAGATGAGAAAGCAATCGATGAACAACTAAGGTGCTGCAACGAAGAATTGATGCTTCTCATCTCTCTCCCTTTCTGTCTGTTCCTATCTATCCCTCTCTCTGTCTCTGTTTCTGTCAAAAAAATAAAATAAAATACATTAAAGCCCTGGCCAGACAGCTTGGTTGGTTAGAGCATCATCCTGAAGTGCAGAGGTTTGATGGTTCAATCCCCAATCAGGGCACAAAAAGGAACAGCTCGATGTCTCTGTCTGTCTGTCTCTCTCTCTCCCTGCCCTTCCTCTCTTGCTGATATCAACAAATAAAAATTTTTTTTTAATATTTTTAGAAAATAAAATAAGGGTAGTCTAGAAGATGGGAGCAATATATATTACTTCAAAAGAAGACCTAGCAGTGGCGCAGTGAATAGAGAGTCAGACTGGGATGCGGAAGACCCAGGTTCGAGACCCCGAGGTCGTCAGCTTGAGCATGGGCTCATCTGGTTTGAGCAAAGCTCACCAGCTTGGACCTAAGGTCGTTGGCTTGAGCAAGGGGTCACTCGGTCTGCTGAAGGCCCACGATCAAGGCACACATGAGAAAGCAATCAATGAACAACTAAGGTGTCGCAACGAAAAACTAATGATTGATGCTTCTCATCTCTCTCCATTCCTGTCTGTCTGTCCCTATCTATCCCTCTCTCTGACTCTCTCTCTGTCTCTGTAATAAATAAATAAATAAATAAATAAGACCTAAAGATGCCAAAAAGCCAAGGTGAAACTCAGTCCTAAAAAAGAAAGAATAAGAGGAAATAATATTTGGGCAATACCACAATGTCTCAGGTTTCTACAAATAATATTCTCACCAATGTTGCTGACTGGCTATTTGAAATTAAAAAAAAAAAAAAGACTGTAAGCAAAAACACTTTAAAATGAAAAGTAAAAAAGCCAAGGTGGGAGAGGACAAAGGTTAGATTTGGGTAAACAAGGTAACTAAGAAGGAAAAAAATAACAGGAGATAAATGATATGTCTTTAAATTCTGTTTTGAGATCTCGGTGATAGATGCTTAGAACCATCAGTTGTCAAGGAACTGGTGTTTGATACTCCTCATGACATACTTAAGAACATAACATGTATTCTTTTAACATTAGGAACATATCTGAGGTCCTTTCATTAAAGCGTGTTTTCTAACTGCCAGTCCGTGGACCAGTCCACCAGATTCTTTGTGCCAGTACACAAGAGTTAATCACCCACATTTATGAAGATTATCAAACCAATGATCTTAGCTGGATTTGCTTATGCTCACGGTGATTTCTGCCTTAGCTGTCTCCAAAATAATTCTCCTATTTTCACCAGTCTCTGAATGTAAAAAGGTTGAAAACCTCTGATTTAAACAAACAGAAAAGCAACACAGAGACACATCCACTGAAGTACACTACTGCAGTATTATTCTAGTGTATATTCACTTATAGAATGATCATTTTCTTGCCTTTCTGTCTTACTTTCAAACCATAATCTAAGATCAGTATTAAATGTTATCAAGGAATAAAAATTTATATTTTAAATATCAACATCATCCATTCATATGAGTGGAAATATAAATTACAATCTTTTTTCTCTAAAATTCTAAAAAACTCTAAAAGAAATTGATTTTTATGATTTGACCAATGTGATCAGAAACCCACATGAAAGAACAAAGGCCAAAAACATGTAAGAGTATCAAAATGAAGAAAAACAAGACACGGACCTGCCCTACAACCTATAAAGGTCACTGAGATTAGAGTGTGGTATTGGCGCGTGGCAGCTAAAGAAAACAGTGTGGAAGAACAGAAAGCGCAGATGCTAGCCTCATAAAAGGAAACGTCCTGTATGAAGGAGAGTTCTCCGGAACAGTGGGGAAAGGAAAGACAACTCAATAAATGGTGATTAGAGAAACTGGTTATTGTCTAGTGTCAACTGATGTCCAATCAAATCCTTCATTGGATCTCACACAAAGATTGAGTCTAAATGGATTAAAGATCTATTGTGAAAATAAAAAACTTTAATAAAACTTTCAGAAGAAAATATGACAAGATCCTTATATATTCAGAGTAAGTAAAAGTAATGAAGAGGCAATTTATAGAAAAAGAAAACAGAATGACCAAGAAATATATAAAAGATGCTCAACTTCACTAGAAATGAAGTTGAAATTAAATGAAAACAATGACCTATTTCACACCCATCAAACTGGCATACATTTAAAAATCTGACAATACCCAGTGTTAATGAAAATGTGGAACAAACAGGGCCTTCACTTCCACAGCCTGTGGGAATAAAATATCCCACGAACACTCGGAAGGGTAGTTCTGCACACTCTAGTATTTTGCAACTCTGCGCTATCTCCACTTTTAATTTTTATTTATTTATTTATTTATTTATTTTAGGGGGGAGGGAGAGAGGAAGAGATGGGGGGAGAGAGAGAGAGAGAGAGAGAGGGAGAGAGGGAGAGAGGGAGGGAGAGAGGGAGGGAGGGAGGAAGGGAGAGAGGGAAGGAGAGAGGAAGGGAGGGAGGGAGGGAGGGAAGGAGGGAGGAGCAGGAAGCATCAACTCCCATATGTGCCTTGACCAGGCAAGTGCAGGGTTTCGACCAGCGACCTCAGCGTTCCAGGTTGACGCCTTATGTACTGCACCATCACAGGTCAGGATATCTTCACTTTCAATACGGAATTTCTCTTTAAGGTACAATCCCTGGTGAATCTCTCAGACATATGAACAAGAAAACATGGATAAAAATGTTCACTGCAATATTGTTCGTAATACAAAAAAACTGGAAAAAACCTCCTGTCCATTAACGGGAGAATGGGTAAGAAATGTGGTATACTGACACTGTGGAACACGACACAGCTCTTAAAATTAATGAACTAGAGCTAGAAATATCATTAAAAATGCTGAATGACAAGCTGCAAATAAAATGCAAAGAATAACACTTTTATGAAGTTTAAAAACACACAAAACAATGCATATAGTATATTTGTACACATAGTACACAGAGTTGACCATTGATCAGCAGAAATTTGAATTGCATGAATCTAATGCAGATCTTTTTCCATCATTAATTTGAAAAAACTTGCAGACAAACCATATAGTCTAAAACAGATATAAACTTATAGTAATGAGAAATACAGTACAATTTCTCTTCCTTATGGTTTTCTTAATAACATTTTTTCTCTAGCTTTACTATAAAAATACAGTATGTAATTTTTATAGTAAAGCCTTAGGTCAGTTTTCCTAACCCCATGTTATTCAAGGGTCAACTGTATAAAATAGTTTATGGCTTTTTGGAGAGAGTTTAACCCTGAGAACGGAGGCAAAAGAATAAGAACCTCATTGTATTCAAGAATTGACTTAAGTACATGTTATAAAATTGAACATATAAAGTAAATTTGTATTACTTAAGTGCTATCCATATCTATTTTTGTATTAGAGTTTTAATAAAATATAAAATAAAGATAAAATCCCAGCCTGACCAGGTGGTGGTGCAATGGATAGAGTGTCATATTGGGATGCTGAGGACCCAGGTTCGAGGCCCTGAGGTCGTTGGCTTGAGCACGGACTCATCTGGCTTAAGTGTGGGGTCACAGATATGACTCCATGGTCGCTGGCTTGAGCCCAAAGGTCACTGGCTTGACCCCCAAGGTCACTGGCTTGAGCAAGGGGTCACTTGCTCTGCTGGAGTCCCCCAGTCAAGACACATATGAGAAAGCAATCAATGAACAACTAAGGTGCCAAAACAAAGAATTGATGCTTCTCATCTCTCTCCCTTCCTGCCTGTCTGTCTCTAGATAGATAGATGAAAGAAAGAAAGAAAGAAAGAAAGAAAGAAAGAAAGAAAGAAAGAAAGAAAGAAAGAAAGAAAGAGAAAGAAAGAAAAAAAAAAGAGAAGAGAAGAGAAAGAAAATAAATCCCAGGTTACCTCATTGTCAAGTTCCAACATAACACAAGCCAAAAACAACATACTTGCATTCAAATATCACTTGGAAAGCCTCCTTTGAAGGTAAAAGTTCACACTTCAATCCGTGGGACACAAGTAAATGTATCTTTAAGGAAGGAGATACCAAGGTTGTTGAAAAAAAGGAAAGGTCTATCAGTGAAATAGTAAATAGCAGAGGTAGAACCTGGCAAGAAAGATTGCCTGGACTAAGTAAGGAAAAAAAAGATATCCAAGAAAGAACCAGAGCAGGGGTAGTCAACCTTTTTATACCTACTGCCCACTTTTGTATCTCTGTTAGTAGTAAAATTTTCTAACCACCCACCGGTTCCACAGTAATGGTGATTTATAAAGTAGGGAAGTAACTTTACTTTATAAAATTTATAAAGCAGAGTTACAGCAAGTTAAAGCATATAATAATAATTACTTACCAAGTACTTTATGAAAGATTTTCATTAAGTTTGGCAGAATAAATCTTTATAAAACAACTTATTATAGCCTGACCAGGCAGTGGCGCAGTGGATAGAGCATCGGACTGGGATGCGGAGGACCCAGGTTCAAGACCCCGAGGTTGTCAGCTTGAGCACAGGCTCATCTGGTTTGAGCAAACCTCACCAGCTTGGACCCACGGTCGCTGGCTTGAGCAAGAGGTCACTTGGTCTGCTGAAGGCCCACGATCAAGGCACATATGAGAAAGCAATCAATGAACAACTAAGGTGTCACAACAAAAAACTGATGATTGATGCTTCTCAACTCTCTCCGTTCCTGTCTGTCTGTCCCTATCTATCCCTCTCTCTGACTCTATCTCTGTCTCTGTAAAAAAACAACAACAACAAATACCCAGAAAACAATTTACTATAGTTAAATCTATCTTTTTATTTATACTTTGGTTGCTCCGCTACTGCCTACCATGAAAGCTGGAAAGCCCACTAATGGGCGGTAGGGACCTGGTTGACTACCACTGAACTAGAGTTAGGAAACAGAACAGACAAATCATGCTTTGGGAACCAAGGTAATGAGACTGGAATAACTGGTACAGAATATAAAGAAATGACATTCCTTTTAGCATTAACCATTACATCTTCCTTCTGTGGCTCTGTCTTCCATGTTTCACTTTCCCCTTGGACTCACATAAGAAGGCTGTACCAACCAGACTCCACATCAGGGATCCTACATTCCACTTTAAGATGCGAGGCTAGGGAGTGTGTTTATTTTTGGTTTTCCCTCAGCACAGCTTCAAAGGAATTTTATTTAACAAAACAAAAAGCAAATCCAGATTTGAATAAATCCAGTAAATATTTAAAGTGTTCTAATGCTATCATTCTTAGCATACCAATCAGAGTTCGTAGGTTCTGACTCTGAAAAAAAAAAAAAAAGGAACTTTCTAGCCTTTGACCTGCTTCCATTTGACAAATTATATACCATCATCAACTTAGACATTCTGACTCACTACAGCTTTTTCTCTGAAATCTGAGCAAAGGGTTTCTTACCCATGTGAATAAGTTCAGAAAGATTGCTCACCCCCTGGTGAGATTCTGTACAAACCAAAAGAACGTATCAAACATGTAGTAAGAGGTAAAGTTACTTCCTACAGGTAGAAGTACTGTCAGAAAAGTGGGAGAGAAAGAGGATAGAGCAAACACCTTTACAGAGGAAGAGTTGGAAGGAGCATTTTGTCTTCTCTCTGGGGGAAATTACTGTCTTAAATAAAGGGAGCATGTAAATAAAGCATGTCATGTATTTCTAGCACTACGATAATCACACTATAGGATAATTACCGTTTTTATGTGTGTATGCGTCTTCCATCAGACTAAATACCCTGAGGGCAGAAATTCAGTCTATTTTTTTTTTGTCCCCAGCACTTAATAAATGTCTGACACACAGTAATCATTCAATGCACACTTGTTGAATGAAAGGTGAAGAAAAAAAAAACCAAAACAGTAAAAATCTGACTGAACCAAAGAAAAGAGAGTAACTACAAAAAGACAATGACAGCAAAGAAATAAACTATAGACATCCAAGTTAAATAATGACTTGCTTGTATTACTTAACTATTTCAAATTAAAGGCTAAATTATGAAAAATGCAATATATAATTTTCCTTCTATAATAAAGGTTAAAGAACAACTTGAACACCTGTTATTTCATTCCACTTTTTCTGTTAATTCCACTCGTCTACAACAATTACAGATGGGCCTCAATCAAATTCGCTTTCACCTTTAAACTGCCTTTTGGATACTGACTTAGTTATACTTGAGTTAACAAATAAGTACTTGAAACTTTGGTTAACAGCACTGCCCATGAAATGAACCATTCAAGAAGTATTTTTATGACTGAACAGTAGTGCCTCTCTAACCACACTGTGATCCACTAAACCAGGCAGAACCTCAGAAGCCACTGAAGGGTTAGAAAAGCTTAGCAGCCAGAGCAACTCAGCCTACTTTTAGAAGTTTTCAATTAGAAAACAGTCTTCCAGGAAAGATTTCCTTTTAAGAAAGAGTTCCAGTTTTCAAATTTGAAAATCATTTGTCTAATTCTGTTTTGCCCTTCTTGTTTTATTTCAGTAGGACAAAATGAAGTCTTCACACCAACAATAAAAAATACAAGTCTCACTGTATTTAAAGGAAGACATCACTAGGTATCACAAAAGCAGAAGTTTCCTAGATTTATACCAGTCGTCTGTGTTAAACTACCAAGAAAAAGAGTTGAATAAAATTATGAAAATACATACTTGAAGACTGACTAGGGTCAAGATATAATTATAAAATGTTTTAGCTTTCTGGAAATGGAAGCTACTTACATATCGTATTTGACTTGTGAACACAATTTGGGAATCCCATATTATATCAGAACAGGGTACTCTCTGGTCTTCTCATGATCAGAAAATTGTAATATGAAATGGGTGGGTCACTGCTATAAAGTGACCTATCTGTGTGACTGGTAATTTTCAGTCATGTATTTTGTTTGTTTGTTTGTTTTCATTCCACCAAGTTCTAAAAGTCTACCTAGGGTTCTGTTAACTACTGCTACAAAATATATTACTTGGCCAGTTTGTTTCACTATTATTCTGGTGTCCAAAATAAAAAATAAGTTCTCTTATCCCATCCATCTTTTTCTCACTTCGTAATTACTGAAATAAAAGTGCTCTTACAACCTCAACAAATATTAGTTGGTCTGCAATGTTTTGAGACCCTACACTTGCACCATCCACGGATAGCGAGTAACCCTTTTAACCACTCTACAATAAGTAAGTCCTGAAACTATGCTATCAGGGTTTGAATACACTTGTGAAATAGGGTCTTCCTACTGAATGTGGGCAGGTCAACGTCTCTAGTGTTGGGCTGTCCTAGACAGCAGGATCTCCACTTTTGCATCACCTCCTAAAAGGGCAGGGGGTGCTTAACCAGCTCTAGAGGAAGCAAGAAGTGTGTATTGTCAGCTCCCCAATTATTTAATTAGTCCAGACTCCAACAAGCCCCAGGTCTTCTCCATTCCTGCGCTTGGCAAGGGGAATGGCCCTCTCTTGGGGTCCCCAACCTCGGTTGGGCAGAAGGCACTCCCAGACCAGCCGAAGTTACCCTCCCAGCGACCAAGCAGCGGCGCCGCCCCTTCTCTCCCTTCCCTTTGGCTTTCCAGTCCCGGGAGGCGCCACCGCCCACTTTCTGGCTCCACGAACACCACCCCGGGCCCCGGAACCAACGCTTACCCACGTCTTGTTCGAAGGGGTTGGCGGCGAACAGAGGCATCTCGCCGACAGCTGAGCCCTAGTCGCTGCGGTCTGGCTAAGCTGGGCAGCTGCCCCGGGATAGGTGACCCGAGACCGCGGCTTCCTATATGGCTCGGCTTCCACTGCGTCCTCCTACTTCCGCCACCGCACCTGTCCGAATGCCGCCTGACGGGCTAGCTCCGGCTCCGCGCTCCGCCTCCAATTCCCGCCAGCCGTGGACATCCTCTGAGAGCCCCTGTCACTGCGGGCCGCCGGGAGGAGGGGGCAACGCTTGTTCTAATTTCCTGTAATAGTCAGGCGTTTGCCGCGGGCAGCTGTCCATCGCTAGGACCCCGGCAAGTCACGGGGCGGAGGACCTTCAGATGCCGGAAGTCGTCGCGCCTAGAACTAGGCGACGCTAGTCTCAAAGCCACAGTGCCTGCGGCGTCACTGAGGGGGGCGCGGTCGTCCGGGATTTTCTGCGTGGGGTTTTTGGGTCAAACAGCTAAATATTTGGTTGTAAGGGACAAGCTGGTTCCTCTAGGCAGGCGTGGACCTGCAATTTCGTTCACGTCACAGTCCTGTTACATGGAAACGGGAGGAGCCCGGCGAAGAGGTGGCATTGAGGATAGACAAAGAGTTTGGCTCTTCTCTCCACGGTTTATGGTGTTGCACTGTCCTGGTGGGTGAACCCCAGGGGAATAGTCAGTCTGGAAAGGGGTAGTCAAAGTAACTTTAACTCTGTGAGAACTCCTATTGGTTTCCATCGTATAGCGGCCTGGAAATACTGCTGGACTCTGGGACTCCAAAGAGGAGTGAGATCGCTTCAGGGCTTTTTGTTGAGGATTAAGTGCAAAGAGAAAGGAGGCACACAACTTCAAGTTGCTGACGGTAGCTTACACAGGACAGTATATGACAATCCTGATGTACTGTAGTCCCCCGGCCCCTTATCCGAGGGGGATGCGATCCAAGAGCCCATTGGATGCCTGAAACCGTGGACATTACCTGTTTTTTTCTGTACATATGCACCTCTGATAAAGTTTATAAATTAGGCACAATAGATTATTAACAATAGTAAAGTTAAGTTATACTGTAATCAAAGTTATGTGAATGGCTTTGGGTCCATTATTAAGTAAAATAGGATTACTTGAACACAGCACTGTGGTAGCACAAGTTGATCTAATAAAGAGGAAGCTACTACGTGCCTAATGAGGAGTTAGCACACAGCTTGGATATGCTGGACAGAGGGATGATTCATTCCCAACCAGCTGGAGCAGGATAGCTGAAGATTTTGCGATGCTAAGCAGAACCGCTTGCAATTTAAAACTTGAGAATTATTATTTATTTCTAAAATTTTTCATTTAATATTTTCAGACCACAGTTGACCACGAAACATTGAAACCACGTAAAGCAAAACCACTGATAAGGGTGAACTGTATAGTTAGAGTCACAAACTCATATTCCCATAGGATTCAGTCAGGTATCTAAATGAAAGTACAGGCACCTCTCACTCAAACACTCCCTCTCCTTCTTAACCTTGCTCTATTTTTTCCTAGCATTTTACCACTTTCTAATATGTAATTTATTTATTACATTTTCTGTCTTCCCTCTTAAGAATATAAATTCCATGATCAGTTTTGTTTGCTGCTGTATCCTCAGCATCTAAAACAATGTCCAGCAAGTTAATAGATACTCAACAAATATTTTTTAAATGTAGCCATTGATAGATACGTGAATTCCAAACTGCCCTCTTGATGTTCCGCTTATCTGTCAGACCTCACCCTTACTGGACTATTGACCCTGAGACAGAGGAATTCCAAAAAGTTGACAACCCGCCCCAAGGAGGGGCTCAGGACATACCAGGACTATTGATTCAACACCCACATGCTCAAAGCCCCCCAAGGAGAAGCATTCCGGACATACCAGGACTTTTGCCTCAGTATCCCCTCAGGCTCTCCCAAACACTATATAACTTGCCCCTAGTCTGTAACTGGTGCTCTTCTCCCCCAGGAGAAGTGCCCGGCAGGGTTTCTTTCTTCCTTTCAATAAAGCCTGTTACTCTGGTCTTTTGGACTCCCATGGATTACAACAGCCATGATTAACCAAACAGCTTATATCTGAAGATTATAGCTACTAGTAAACTTTAGCTATTTGTTGAAGTGTGGACTTTACTAGAGCTCTAATTTTAAAATAATATGTACATGTTAAGAATTACTTCAACATTTTAGCAATGGGTCAAACCAAACCCATTTTACAATCTCTGGAACAAAGACTTGATACATAGAGAAGAGAATCCTTACACATGGAATAAAAGTGGTTGCTTTTTATACTATAAAGAGAGGTGCACAGATAAGAAATATTTGCCAGTGAAAGAAGCTGGTTTTCAAAAAAACCCCACATTTAACCTAGGATGTTCAAAGTATGTGTTGGGCAGATAAAATATATTATGCTCACTTTGTTAAAGATGGCGCTGCCCACATGGAAGTTGTCACCCAGGTGATATTAATGTGTGTTGGGGGCGGGCTGTGGGCAGGCAGAATCCTTGTAGCCTGGGGCTTGGTTTTAGGACTAAGCTTTTCTCACCCTTTTTGATGTGGGGTGGTACAATCCCATCATGCCCCGGATAAGTGACTTTGTATGATATTAAACACTTCCCTATTTTGTATATTGGATTAAAGGTTTTGGTTTCTACACTATAAAATGGGAGCAGAACAGGAGCTTGCTCTCTTGGTTCCTGAGATTAATATTAGAGGAGAGAGCAGAGGAGAGCAGAGAAAGGCCACGTGGAGGAGGCCAGGAGAGGCAGCCAAGATGGCGGAGTGTTGAGTGAGAAGCCAGTTAGTGCAGAGTTCATGCAGGGAGAAGGAAGGAGATGGGGAACATAGGTGAATAAGTCTGGTGAGCTAGAAACCTTTGATTCTAGGAAACTCAGATAAGTCAGTAGCTTTGTGAGCACTGAATGTGAGTGGGTTTTGGAGCCCAGTGTGTGTTTTTACTTGCCTGCCGGGTGCAAGCTAGGGTTAAAGATGATGGCCCACCAGTTTTTGGCTCCGTTGTTTCTTTACCGACTGTCCGAATCCAATGTGAACCTGCATGGGCCAGGCTGCTGTGATGTTAGCCACAGCCACTGGCTTTACAGTATGTTTGGAGATGTGATGGATTTGTCTAGGATTAAGGCTTAGTGTTGCAATGGAAAACAAGGCTAGATGAGATAAGAGGAAACCGATTGGGAAGAGTCCTAAATGCAAGCTAATTTTTAACAAATTTTAGAATATAATAGATTTTGAGCAGCAGAATAGTGTTTCTAAAAAGAATTTCCAGGTTCTAATCTGACATCAGTGTGCATTACATGTATGAAGAAGCAGACCCAGTCAAAACAGTTTAGCTTCATTTGCAAGCCATAAGAAGAGATCATTAGAGGAGCTTGCATTGAGATTAGCGCAAAGGATTGAAGCTTAACCTTTGAAAAGCATTCACATTTTAAAGAGATTCCTTTAGCTCCTCCTCATCTTTAATGGCCAGCATACCCAAGAATCTGTAGGTATTTCCCTTGTTGTGTGTGTACTCAGTCTCTTGGTGATTTCCTCCCAATAACAAAAAAATTTAAGTCAATAAGAGCCAGACCTTGTGTTCTAAACAAGAGGATGCAAAGATTGTTACTTTAACAGAAAATAATCTCAAATTTAGTTAAATTCTGTCTCTTTTGGGTTTTCTTGGTTTTGGATTTATACTCAGCAAATGTATGATATTCTTACCTCACACCACTTTCCCTGAACATAGACCAATATCCATCCCCAGGTATGTTCTTTCCTTTCTTGCCAGTACGTATGAAACTTCACCCTAGTTATTTGTCTAGAAACACTGGAGGCAGTTGTAGCAAATCTTGAGAAAGTCAGATCTTGGAAGGCATCTTCCTCAGGTGACTTTTCTGCATTGTCTTCATGCAAAGGGAGGCCACTCCTCTAGCAAGGGCAAGTGCACTGCTTCTGTTGGTCCAGAGGATAGAAGTAAATCTGTCAGCTCAAATTTCTCAAGAGGATCCACCCCATTCTAGACCTCGATCTTATTTATCCCATTTGGGAGCTTGACTTCAGGAGACATGCTATGGGTTATGAATTCAACCTTCTTTTATATTTTGCTGCTCTCTAGGTCCTGAGTCTGATTTTTTTTTATTTTTTTATTTTTTTATTTTTTTTACCACAGTCGATGTCCCTCTGGCTACAGTAAATAAAGCGTACCCTCCCTCTTGCTCTTTACTGCTTTCTCATTTTTCTCTTTGTGTTTCAGTTTGGGCAATTTCTCTCTCTCTCTTTAGGATGAGTGATATGTTATTTTTTGTGAGTTTCCAAAACATTTGGTTTGAGTATTTCTAATAAACTTTTTTGGGGAATAATTTTAGATTTACAAAAAAGTTACAGACAGTACAGTTCTCATTTATCCCTCATTACCCTGTGTCTCCCATTGTTAACATCTTATGTTTCCATAGTACATTTCTCAAAACTAAGAAACATATCAATTCTTTGTTATTAACTAAACTCTAGACTTTATTTGAATTTTACCAGTGTTTGCATTAATGTCCTCTTTTTTTTTTTTTTCAGGATCTATTCCAGGTGTGTCAGGGGTCCCCAAGACCACTCCGTTTCCATGATTTGCTAGGATTCATAGACTCAGTATATGGTCATCTTCATGACTATGACTTATTACAACAAAAGGAAATAAAATAAAATCATTAAAAGGAAATAACATGGGGTGAAAGCTGGAGGCACAAGCTTCCAAGAATCCTCTCTGATTCAAATCACACAGGTCTTGCTCAATTCTTCCAGCAGTGAGTTATGATCACTCACATGAAATTGTCTACCCGGGAAGCTTATTGCAGATTCAAAACCCAAGGCTTAATTGGGGGCTAGTCACAAAGGCACCATCTCACTAATATGCACCCAGTTTCTAGACTCTCAGAAGGAGAGCAGATGTTCAACATAAACTACATTGTTTGTATGGACAGTTTAGATACTATCTTATCTGAACTGGTCTTATCAGTAAATTGTGGAAACTATCTTAAAAACCTAAGTTCCCAGATGCCAGTCAAGAGCCAACCTTACAAGCAGGCCTTTCTAAGTCTCAGGCCTGCTATGTTAACTCTTTTCTGCATACCAGGGTACCACATCCCATTTAGTTGTCATGTCTCCCTAGTCTCTCTGGCTTGTAACTGTTTCTTAGTCTCTCCTTGTTTTCCATGTTCTGGACAATCTTGAGAACTGCTGACCAGATAGATATCTTGTATACTATCCCTTAATCTAGGTTTGTCTCAGACCTTTCGCATGCTTAGATGGGTGTTACGGGGTTTTAGAAAGAATACCATAGAGGTGAAGTGTCTCATAACATCAGTGTAAGGGGTACAGGATATCCATATGATATCTGGTGAGGGTAACTTCTCAGCACTTAGTATATGTTGCGTTTGTCAAGTTCCTCCACTTTCAAGTTAGTATTTTTCCTTTTCCCTACTCTAAGGAAGTAGATCATTGAGTCTAGCCTATCCTCAAGAGAATTAAGCTTCACCTTCCATAGAGAGAAGTACCTAAATATATTATTGGAATTCTCATTTTTAATATTTATTTTATTAGACAGAGGAAGGGAGAGAGCAGGAGAAAGAGGAAAATCTGTTCCTGTATGTGCCCTGACTGGGGATTGAACCAGCAACCCCTCTGCTTCAGGACTGATGCTCTATCCTGGCTATCTGGCCCAGGCAATATATTATTGGAATTCTTCTGTAAGGAAATTTGTCTCTTCTATTTACTTACTTATTAGATTATTTATAGCAGTACAAACTCACATATATTTATTTTATACTTTGTGCTGTAATCCAGTAATAGGTTTGTTGTTTTTATGTAGTTTTTGCTCAAATTGTCCCAGTTTTGGCCACTGGGAGCTCTTTCAGTGGACTTCTAGTTCCTTTGATGTGTTCCTATTGTTTTTTCCTTTAGCATACCTTTACTCTCTTGCAGTACAGGATACTCCAGGCTCATTCTGTATGTTCTCTGCGCCAGTCTTAGAATCAACCATTTCTCAAAAGAACCCTGGTTCTGAAGGTCTTTTTAAAAGCTACCGTAGAAGATTTGTAGCTTTCATGGTGTGCCATGAGTAAGCTGGATAACCTAAGTTTGTTTTTTCTTTCCTGCAGCACATGAAGAGTAATTAACAACAACCAACCAACCCACCATCCTTAATAATTGCCTTTACCTTTTTCAAATGCTAGAGCTGTTCTAGAAGCCAGCACTTGCCCTTCTACCTTTACCCAACCCCAATTTACCACAGTCTAGTAGTTGTGATGCTACAGAATTAGTTCTTAAAGTTTGGCATCCTTCACAAGTGGTTCTCAGGCTTACCCCTTCCCCTCTTAGGTGAGACAGAAAGGCTTAAGGGGAATGGAGTTGGGTATTTGTCATCCCTTAGGTTGATTAGGCTCTGCTAGAACTGTAGTTGTTAGGCTCTAGTAAAATACTTTCTCTTGAGGTCAGCCCTCATTAAAAATAGAATGCTTATTTCAAAATGGCTACTTTCCCCCTCCCCCTAGCGGAAGCTAAGGGGATTTTCTCTAAACCTTCACTCTGAGAACCTGGTAGGGCTCCTAGAGGCAACACTCACAAAAATTTGGGGGCCTGCCTATGACTGAGTCCTCCTGAAAATTTCAACTCTTAGACTTGTACACACTGAGCCTCAAGCAATTTGTCACTGACAGTTTGGGTTTTTCTACCCCCAGACCCCCCCACACACACACTGGTTCCGTGGACATTTCTGCTCCAGTAAGTTGTGATTCTCTATGTCTGACCTTCTGTCTCTCCAATTTGGGGAACAGCTGTTTGCCCTTTAACCTCAGTTTTCTGATGGATCTAAGAAGACTTGTTGATTTTCAGTTCAGCTGAAAATGGATGGGAGTGACAACTTCTAAGCTCCTTAGATGCACCAATAACCAGAAGTTGGCTCTTTTTCTCTTCTCTGTCATAGGTACCAAATGTTTTGGACCATGTACTAGAAACCTCAGAATAAGCTCTAACTTTGCTCCTAATTTTCAATTTTTTTAACCTAATTTTTTTACTTCTTTCCTCAAATTCTCTTTTTGCTGTTTCCCTCCCTCCTCCCTTCCCCTTGGGATTACCTTCATTCTATGTTAGGTTCTTGTTTCCTCCATGCCTTCTAATTCTTCCCTTTGAAAAAGAGTACTCACTACATTGTACACTTGAAACTAATACTGTATGTCACCTGTAACTGAAATATACTTCTCACAAAAATTAGGGGATATTTCAAAATGAACATGAAGTGACAAAAAAAAAATCCCCTAATTTTCATGAGCAGTATGTAAATAAATTGGCCTAACTTGTGGTGGCACAGTGAAAAAAGGGTTGGCCTGGAATGCTGAGGTCACCAGTTTGAAACCCTGGGCTTACCTGGTTAAGGCACATATGGAAGTTGATGCTTCTTGCTCCTCCCCCCTTCTCTCTCTCTCTCTCTCTCTCTGTTCTCTCTAAAATAATTAAATAAAGTAAAATCAAACATTAAAAAAAGATATCAAGAAAATATTTTTTAAAACCACATTGAAATAACACAACTCACCTATTAAAATTACTAAAATATAACTAACTAAATATTACACATGAGATAGGGCACCCATCTAGGGGGATGGAAGGGCTGGGACCTACTTCTTGCTCTGTTACCTGAGTCATGAGTCCGTAGGCTGCATCTATCCCAAAGAGGAGGTCTTTTTTTCTAAAGACATTATATGAGCTAGCATAGTCCTACACACACACACACACACACACACACACACACACACACAACCAACTTAAATATCCTTTATAGTTTGGTTCCCTTAGACAAGAACCTTATGAATTTTGCCTGCCACAAAAAGTTGAATCTAGAATGTCATTGTCTTAGTAAATAACCCATTCTTCCTGCTTAGTAACCTTATTTTCCATGGTTTGAAGTTTCAGTTTTTGAATTTAGATGAAATTTCAGATCACAGCCCTGCCACTGACTATGTGACTTTGGAAAAATACTAAGTTCTAGAAACCTCAGTTTTCTCATCTGTAAGTCTATACTTCATAAGTTTGTTGTGAAGACTAAATAGGATCATGAGAGCTTTTCATACAGTAAGTGCTCACCAGTGCTTAATACAGCATTTACAAAGGAAATTTTGCAGTGATGGTTGTGTCTTATATTTGCATTGCTCGATACAGTAGCCACTAGCCACCTGTGGCTATTGATCACTTGAACTCTGGCTAGTGAAAATGGAGAACTGAATTTTACTTTTTATTTCATTTTAATTAGTGTCAACTTAAGCCACATGTGGCTAGTTGTTAATATTAGCACAGAACTAGAGAACATTCTAAAAATAAGTTGAAGGCGAAATAGAAGTGTCTTTTGTTTGTATTCCTTGTGCCTTATGATATTTCTCTTTCCAAATATTCATGTTTTCCTCTTCCACTTATCTTCTTTTACCTCTTTTTATTTTTCATATCTGGAAATTTATTTATTCTCCAGAAGCATTCCTCAGTTGGTCCCATCCACATCTTCCACTTCTCTGAAACTTTTATCAAACAAATGGTCAACATTGCACTATTTAACACTTAATATTTCTCTAAACTATCATGTGTGTTTGTTTTAGCTCCCCAAGAGCACAGCATAAAAATCTATGTGGTTTTTAAATGCTCCTCTAAGCAGTTAGCCTATTGCTTAGAATACTGTAAACACTACATTAAGGGCTGAATATTTGCACACCACCAAAATGTATATGCTGAAATCTAACCCTCAATGTAATGATATTTGGAGGTGGGGCTATTGGGAGATAATTATGTCATAAGAATGGAGCCCTCATTAATGAGATTAGTGTTCTTATAAGAAGAGGCCATAGCTAGCTCACTCTCTCTCTGGCAGACTGTAACCCAGAAGAGGATCTCACCTGAACCCAACCTTGCTGACAGGCTGATCTCAGACTTCCAGCCTCCAGAACAGTGAGAAATTTGTTGCTTATAACCACCCAGTCTATGGTTTTTGGTTATAGCAGTATGCACGAAGACACACTGAGTAATCCTATATTGCACTGATTTCCTGTCCTTGACCTCTCTGCTTCATTCCTCCTGCCTGCCAATCACTACCACCACTCTCCAAATGTTGGTTGAAAAGAACAAAGTGCCCAAATAACCAATAAAATACTTACTACGTTTTCTTCCCTTTTCTACCTTTGTGTTACTTGATCTTCTCTGTTCCTGCCCAATGAATAAAAGGGTTTTTCAGGTACATTACCCTTTTCATGTTTCATTTAGTAAATATTGGGTGCTTACTATTTGCAAAATGCTAGTGGTAGGGGCATGGGTTGATAATAGGAGACATAAAAATTATATTATAGCCCCTTAATGCATTGTATTAGGATGGAGAGAGTAATTTAGGAAAATAATTAATGGAAGATCAAGAAAAAGGGAAATACTGCCTGACCAGGCAGTGGCGCAGTGGATAGAGCATCGGAACTGGGATGCGGAAGGACCCAGGTTCAAGACCACGGGGTTGCCGGCTTGAGCGCGGGCTCATCTGGCTTGAGCAAAAAAAAAAAAAAAAAAAGCTCACTAGCATGGACCCCGGGGGTTTACTCGGTCTGCTGAAGGCCCATGGTCATGGCACATATGGGAAAGCAAGCAATGAGCAGCTACAGTGTCGCAACGAAGAACTGATGATTGATGCTTCTCATCTCTCTCCGTTCCTGTCTGTCTGTCCGTCCCTATCTATCCCTCTATCTGACTCTCTCTCTCTATCCCTGTAAAAAATTTAAAAAAAAGAAAAGAAAAAGGGAAATACCAAGTTCTGACTGAATAAAGATCAATGGCATTTTGGTATGAACCCATTTAAAATACTTTGGTTGCCTAATTGAGGATGGACAGCCCTACAAATTTGGTGTTAGAAATACTTCTGATTGTAATATAAAATCTTATCTCAAACCAAACTCTCACAAATCAAATAGATTGACTCCTTAGCAAAATGAAAAGAGGCCTGACCTGTGGTGGTGCAGCAGATAAAGCATCAACTTGGAACGCTGAGGTCGCCAGTTCAAAACCCTGGGCTTGTCTGGCCAAGGCACATATGGGTGTTGGTGCTTCTTGCTCCTCCCCCCTGCTCTCTCTCTCTCTCTCTCTCTCTCTCTCTTTCTCACTCTCTCTCCCCACACCCCACCTATCTAAATATGAATAAATAAAAATATTTTAACAAATGAAAAGAGAAACTATGTATGGACAGCCTAGAAAAAAATCATTTTGGAAATCATCTTATGAAAAAGATAATATGGAAAAAATAAAGAATAAACAGATGTTACAATAGCATTAAAAGGTTATGTTGTAGAAGGAAAATTACATACAAATTCAGGAAATTATGTATGTGCACACATGTGTATGTGCTTTAAAGAAAATTACCGAGATGAAAATTTCTTAAAACCCCACAACTAAAAAGCTCTAGTTTCACAAGACATCTAGCAGAATTAGTTGATTCTGCTAAGTAACTCTGTTTACTGGAAATACAACTGAAAAGTGAACTAATGTAATTACACTAAAACTTAGATTAATTTCTTCTACTTTATAATTTATTTAGAACTGTAGAATTATTTTTCCCTCTGCCGCCGTTATTCCCTTACACTTCACAGTAGGTGGCGACATTGCTGCACTCCTGGAATCAATCAACATGGCTTTAACTATGAAACCTATAGGCAAACTTGGAAACAAATTTCAGGGACCTAATTAGGCCAAAATTAAAAACAGTCCTTTCCGCCTGACTGGGCGGTGGTGCAGTGGATGGAGCGTCGAACTGGGATGTAAAGGACCCAGGTTCAAGACCCTGAGGTTGCCAGTTCAAGCGCGGGCTCATCTGGTTTGAGCAAAGCTCACCAGCTTGGACCCAAGGTCGCTGGCTCAAGCAAGGGGTTACTCAGTCTGCTGAAGGCCCACAGTCAAGGCACATATGAGAAAGCAATCAATGAACAACTAAGGTGTTGCAACGAAAAACTGATGATTGATGCTTCTCATCTCTCTTTGTTCCTGCCTGTTTGCCCCTATCTATCCTTCTCTCTGACTCTCTGTCCCTGAAAAAAAAAAAAAAAAATACCAGTCCTTTCCATCTACCTTAAAAAATCATATAAATAACACCTCATTATAATATAACATTTTACATATTCTACATTAATAATTTAATAAAAAGTATTTGTTGACTAATTTCACCAGTGAATGTCAATAAACCATCATATACTATTGTTGACTGCTCACTAGTTAACTCGTGTTTGAACTTGTATTAGCTATTTCAATTGTTGAAACTCAGGGTAATATAGGACTATTGTATTTGTGACTCTTCGCCCTGAGGGTCGAAGTTCAAAAAACAGCACACCATTCTATATTCTCATGGGACTCCTTTCCTTCCCACTCCTGGCGTGAGACCGCAACTTCAAAATCGAAGGTATGAAAAACAAAAACAATCACAGTGTCCAGCAGTCTAAACTTGGACTATCTTTTAACCCCTCGCAGTTTAAACATACATATCAAGGATATTGTAAAATCTTTCTTCCTCGTGTTCAATCCAACTAGAACATTTAAAGTGTGTGCTTCAAAAGAAAAGTGTGGTGAAACCAGATATATTTGCAAAACATGTTGCATACCATTACCCGTAGGTGATTGCTATACAGTATACCACACCAAAAAAATACTAAAATATATAATATGTATAAAATATAATATGTAGCAGATATGTACAAAGTTTCATTTAAATTCATTATGTATAAAGTATACTGAAGTTTATTTAGATTGTTTCACTTTCATACTCAATTATGAAAAAAATAGCTGATGAAATGAGATAACTTCTGCGTAAAATTGCCAGTCAACAATATGTTACAATCCATATTCACTTAATTTTTATCATGAGAATTTAATAACTTGTCTCCCTTCAAGTTTTAATGTAAATACAGTATTTATACCTAATTTCATGTGTGCTGGTTATTCAACAATATTTATTATACTTCTGATGACCAGAACACCAAAAGGTACAGACAGAAGGGCAGTTTCCTGGGTGGGGCACTAAAGACAGGTAAAATCTCAACAACACTTGAGATTTAAAATATTGCTTTGAGCCAATACACAGCCATATTTACACATGATATGGAGTAGTCATTTTTAGTTGTCTTAAAATTTACCTCTTTGAGCTTTAAAGGGTATAACCTAATTTTAATATTCAGAATTTATTCAATATTGATACTCAGCTATATCCTCCCTAGATCTTACCTTTGAAAATCTTTTTTTCTGTAAAATACAGAAAAATCATTTTTAAAAAAATGTAATAGTCTTTATATCCCATCTAGTTTGGTTCCCTTTTCTGATCCTTTCTGTGATCACTGCAGTCTTACTTGAAGCGAAACATTCCAAGTATAGATGTAACGTGGTTTTCTATCAGGTAGGATTGTACTTCTATTTTTGGTTTCCAATAATTTCTTGAAGATACCAAGCATGAGCTAATTAATTCCTTTAGAAATCAACTTCAAAATTCTAAGATTCTTTTATATATGCCTTCTAACTCAGCATTCGTGCAGTTTAGGTTGGCTTTCCCAAATGCCTTATTCTTTTTTTTTTTTTTCAAAGCTGACATCATATTTATTTCTAAGAACAGTTCAGACCAGAAGCAATCTAATAAGCTTTCATTTGGAAGGGCTCTCAACCTCTCATGCTTCAATAAAAGGGTATTTGTTCATTACATCTGTATTAAAAATGTACTGAGCACTTACTATGTGCCAGTTAATGTGTGATCCAATGAATGATACCTAGATAAATAGACAATGCCCCTGTATGTGAGGGCTTATAATCTGCAGAAAAATTAAAATGCACAAATACTTAAATTTTTTAAAGGATGAATCAAGTTTTGTGAGAGAACAGAGGAAAGAAAGATTTGTGTGGACTTGATTGGGTGGGATGAAAGCTTCATGGAGAAGGTTCTCTATGAGATGTGCATAAAGGATGATTAAATTTTAGCTAGCAGACATGAGGGAAAAATAGCTACTGAATTTGTTCTAGTGTCTAGGCACTATCCTAAAGCATAATAGCTAATTTTTATTGAAGATATTCCATGTGCCATATATGATGCCAAAGACTTAATATGCACCAAATGTCTTATTCTTTATGTTAGTTGAAGTTTATCTATATTTTCTAGTTAATGGCAGTTGTCAATTCAAAAAACATTTAAATATTTACAAAAAGAATAAGAAACCACACTTGTTGCAGGAATTCATCAGATCCTCCACAAGTATATTTGTGCTCTTATAATATTTTTATAGCTCTCAGATTAAACATGAAGACAAGATGTTCTAAAAAAGCATTTAGTTTTGTTTGTACCAAAAAAGTTATATGTATATCAAATAATACCTTTCTAATATATCAAAATCTATGACTTCACATCTTTGTATTACCTGCGCCTGGCTCAGTGGATGTGCAAACAACTGTTGGTTGAATGAATGCACTGGAACGGTCTTGGTGTTCTGAACCCCCTGATTCCACCCACAGGCAGGCTCCAGTGCCCTGTTGGAAGCTTGCCTGACTATCCTCAAGCCCCATGAGTAGTCTTTCTAGGCATCCTCCTCCTACTTTTTCTTGTTCCACTCAATGTCTCTGATTTCTATTCTGGGCATTGTTCCCAGCATCCTCCTCTCTCCTGTTCCCCCTTCTAATTGCTGCTTTGGGTAATAAAACCAAATTCAACATTCTCACCAGTCTGACTCTCTGCCAGGCTTGTTCCAGCTTTGGTCTCCGGTCTGTGTTTCATATCCTCTTCAAATCCTCTTACCCTCACACATTAACCCAGCCCCAGCTCAGCAAGAAAAAATGTGTAAGTACAAAACTGAATTTGAACATTTTAAACAATGAGATTATTAACAATTCAGTAGCTGAAGTCATTGCCCTAGAAGGGAATCTATAAAGATGATGGGCCTAATTTAAAAAAGAATAGGGGAAGAAGCTGCAATTATCATAGGGTCAACATAATAAAGAACATATCCAAGAGATAACAGTGCAATCACTATAGCAGAGTTAGTCAATCTTTTTATACCTACCGCCCACTTTTGTATCTCTGTTAGTAGTAAAATTTTCTAGCCACCCACTGGTTCCACAGTAACCGTGATTTATCAATATAAAGTAGGGAAGTAACTTTACTTTATAAAACTTATAAAGCAGATTAAATTAAAGCAAGTTAAAGCATATAATAATAATTACTTAGCAAGTACTTTATGTCAGATTTTCGGTAAGTTTGGCAGAATAAATCTTTTTTAAAAATATTTTATTTATTGATTTTTAGAGAGAGGGGAGAGAGAAAGAGAGAGAGAGAGGGAGAGAAAGGGGAGGAGCAGGAAGCATCAACTCCCATATGTGCCTTGACCAGGCAAGCCCAGGGTTTCGAACCGGCAACCTCAGTGTTCCAGGTCGATGCCTTATCCCACTGTGCCACCACAGGTCAGGCCCAGAATAAATCTTTATAAAGGCCCTGACCTTTTGGCTCAGCGGTAGAGTGTCGGCCTAGCGTGCGGGGGACCCGGGTTTGATTCCCGACCAGGGCACATAGGAGAAGTGCCCATTTGCTTCTCCACCCCCCCCTTCTTCTCTCTCTCTTCCCCTCCCGCAGCCGAGGCTCCATTGGAGCAAAGATGGCCCGGGCGCTGGGGATGGCTCCTTAGTCTCTGCCCCAGGCGCTAGAGTGGCTCTGGTCGCGGCAGAGCGACCCTCCCCCAGGGGCAGAGCATCGCCCCTGGTGGGCGTGCTGGGTGGATCCCGGTCGGGCGCATGCGGGAGTCTGTCTCTCCCCGTTTCCAGCTTCAGAAAAATACACACACAAAAAAATCTTTATAAAACAACTTACTATAGTTAAATCTATCTTTTTATTTATACTTTGGTTGCTCTGCTACCACCCACCATGAAAGCTGGAACGCCCACTAGTGGGCGGCAGGGACCAAATTGACAACCACTGCTCTATAGGAAAAGATCAGGGGCAAGAATTACAAAGAGATTTTTTAGGAGGGAGAGGGACATTGTACTACTTCTGTTATCACTACACATGGTTAAATTGCTTTATTCAATAATAAATTAATTTAAACATGATTGGATACTAAAGTGGAATTACCATAAGTAGCAAGTGACATTGCTGAAGGGCAAGAAAAGCAAGGTAGTGGTGGGTCACTATCCACAGTAAGGAATTTAAGATTTTTTAAATAGGGAAGATATTCAGAAGAAATGGAAAAGAAATTTACTTTTTTTTCTATAAAACCATAGTCTAAAAACTGTGGAAATATTCTTTATGATTCTAGTTACATGGTACCTGAAGAAGACTAGAATGACTTTCAAAATAACCCAGAAAGGCATCATCAGAATGAGAAATTATACTGGGGCCTACTATTTAAAAATCTGCCAAATGATTAAGAAAGGTAGATGTATGACCAAAGTTTATAAACTGTAGCTCATACATATATGGCAGAATTTTTCAAAAACACTGTCACATATTATTTCATTTGCTTATAAAAATATAGTGAAAATTAAGCATTGTAATCTTTATTTCAAAAATAAACAGCATATAAAACTATGAAGGGAATTGATAAAATGATAATATACCACTTAACTGAATATTAATGTATTATAAGTGCAGATAGTTCTTTGTAGTTAGTAAGAGATACTTTTAAGACAATGAGCATAACTAGTGACCATTAAATATTTTACAATGGACAATAAACTTGACATAATTTTTTAAAACTCAGTATAATAAAGATCTCAAAGTTAAGTGGTTGTAAAGAAAACTAAGATCAATTTGTAGATGATATATTCAAAATGAGTTCTTAGAAGAAAATAAAGGACTATATTCTTTCTTTCCTTTTCTTTTCTTTTAATTAAGTGAGAGGTGGGGAGGCAGACAGACAAACTCCCGCATTTGCCCTGACAAGGATCCACCCTGCAAGCCCCCGACCAGGCGATGCTCTGCTCATCTGGGTCCTCTGCTCTGCACCACGCAACCGGCTATTTTAGCACCTAAGGAGAGGACCTGGAGCCATCCTCAGTGCCTGGGGCCAAACTTACTTGAACCATTCAAGCCCTGGCTGAGGGAGGCAAAGAGAGAATGAGAGAGTGAGAAGGCTAGGGGGGATGGGTGGAGAAGCAGATGGTCGCCTCTCCTGTGTGCCCTGACTGGGAATTGAACCCGGGACTTCCACACACTGGGCTGACATTCTACCACTGTGCCAACCAGCCAGGGCTGGACAATATTCTCTCATAAAACATCTCCATGGTCTGAGTCAAATCTTAGATGCTAAAAACTATCACATAAATCCAAATATATCTCTGTATTTTCCTGAATACTCTATATGGAAGTCTTAATCCACTACCAAATTACTATGTTAAAGCTAGCCTTTAGTTACAAGATTAACATCTTCCGTATTCCACTTAAAATGAAATAATCTTTGCTTCCCAAAATTAGCACACTAGCGGAATCCACATAGCAGTTATTAGAGAAATGGCAAATGAAACCCTAAGTGTAATTAATGACTGATTTTACCACTCCTAAACTCAACACATCTTTTCCCTATTTTTGCCCCCACTAGAGAATAAAATGTTTGTGCTCTTTGTGTTCATGAAAGGTTCTGGAGTTTTAAATATAGACTAGTGAAAAATACATCTTTTTCTTTAGCTAGTCTCCAAATACTTATTGTTTGTTGTTGTTTATTGACTACATCTAGCCTACCTGTAGTATTAATTAGGCTGTGAAATGGAGTCAAAGCTAGAGAAAGGAAAACATAGTTCCGAAGTACTCCTTCATAATATTGTGGTTGACATTGTTTGTAGTTATATGACATTAATGAAGTGTTCATATTTGTTTCATAACAATCTTTCAAATGGGACTCGTTAGCTAAATCAAAGAAGGTTTGCACCTCTGACTGGTAGCTAATTCTTAGCGATAGCAAATATCGCCTTCAAGCACAAGCACACCTTTGATATGTAAACCAGCAAATCTCATTCTGTCCCTTTTATCAGGCTCCTGAAGTCCAGGACACTACCCTCTGCTCTAAATCATCCCAGGGCCAGGCACCAGACAACCGGAGACCACGCCTGTAGCCCAGAGCCCACGGAAATTATTCAGATTATCTGATCCTAAACATGATTCTGCTGCTTCCCCTGCCTCATGAATTCCTTCCCATGAAAACCACAACACAGGCTTTCGCCCACACTCTCCCCTCGCTTGTTCTGCTTCCTAACTGACTGGTGCTTTCTGCAACCCTGCGTGGTACGGCATGCCCACTCCTCCTGGGGATAGTAATTAACCAACTACTTTTCTTAATTACACTCATCTCCTGACCTGTTGGCCTCACCACACCTCAATAAAAACTAACTCCCAGGTATATTTTAAAAACGAGAGATGCAAAATGCAAAGAATATATACAGTGTGTCCGTAAAGTCAATGTGCGCTTTTGACCGGTCACAGGAAAGCAACAAAAGACAATAGAAATGTGAAATCTGCACCAAATAAAAGGAAAACTCTCCCAGTTTCATACCTATTCAGTGCAGTTCGATGCGGGCGGGCTCACACACAGATTCTTTAGTGCTCCTTAGGTAGCTATCCCGTAGAGCCTCTACAGACTCGTCACTGATTGATGGCCTACCAGAATGGGGTTTCTCCACCAAACTGCCGGTTTCCTTCAACTGCTTATCCCACTGAGTAATGTTCTTCCTATGTGTTGGCGCTTCATTATAAACGCGCCGATATTCACATTGCACTTTGGTCATGGATTCAAATTTAGCGAGCCACAGAACACACTGAACTTTCCTCTGTACTGTCCACATCTTGACTGGCATGGCCGTGGGCTGCTCTGCTGTATACACGGTGGTATGTCATCTGCGCATGCGCACATGCTGCCACATCATCCTACAGAAACTGGGAGGGTTTTCCTTTTATTTGGTGCAGATTTCACATTTCTATCGTCTTTTGTTGCTTTTCTGTGACCGGTCAAAAGGACACCATGACTTTACGGACACACTGTATAAAGAAGTTGATTTTGGACTGCAATTTGAGGAACTCAGTGCCTGAGTCCCTTCAAGGAGTCTGAGAGATAAAAAATCAAGCTCAATAAAAAGGTCCTCTCGGAGTACAATAGTCCACTGGATTTTAATGCATCAGAGTATAAAAAGACTTCCTTGTAGCTGATCTTTGAGACTACCACTTATCAAATATTGGTACATTATTGTATCATTGAAAAACATTGACAGTTATCTGGAAAGCTTTTAAAATACATCTCCCTTTTCTCACTACATATAGCATCTGCAGGAGGCCAAGTTTCCTTCGCATAGTCGAACCAAAATGACATTGAATGTAGAAATAGTAGAATGCAGCTGTCTTCTATTAGCCAGCTCTTACAGAGACTGGAAAAAGTGAGAGGTAGTCTTTTCACTAAATTTGTTTCATTTGGAAAATAAATTTATTTTTCATAAAACTACTATTTAGCCTGACCAGGTGGTGGCGCAGTGGATAGAGCACTGGACTGGGATGCGGAAGACCCAGGTTCGAGACCCTGAGGTCGCCAGCTTGAGCGCGGGCTCATCTTGAGCAAAAAGCTCACCAGCTTGGACCCAAGGTTGCTGGCTCGAGCAAGGGGTTACTGGGTCTGCTGAAGGCCCTGCGGTCAAGGCACATATGAGAGGGCAATCAATGAACAGCTATGGTGTCGCAAAGAAGAACTGATGATTGATGCTTCTCATCTCTCTCCATTCCTGTCTGTCTGTCCCTATCTGTCCCTCCCTCTGGCTCTCTCTCTCTGTCTCTGGAAAAAACAACATCAACAAAAAACCCAAAAAACTATTATTTAGAATAATGTAATATGCTTATTATTATATTTAAATGCTCAGTCAATAAATCTTTACAATGTTTATCAGTTTTAATTTAAAACATGTTAAATATCAATAGATAGAACCTACTTTTGAGAATGAAAAGAGGTCGTGATACCAAAATTTTGAGAACCACTGGTGTAAAAGAATAGCAACAGGTAAAGCTGGAAAAGCAACGAAAGCCACACTGTGAAGCAACGTGGGTTGGAGGCTGAAACAGATTTTTTTCACCAAGGTAATGAAGCTTTGAGCAGAGAGATAATAGTAGGATGAAAGGAAATTTTAGGAAGAGAACTGTAGGACAGTTAGAAAAGATGTGTCTGTTTCGTGTGTTTTGGTGGAGAAGGAGACAATGTCTGAGGCAGAGAAACAAGGCAGGAAGCTCAGGGAAATCCTAGACACAGGGTGATCGAGGTCTTGATAAGAATAGTAAGAGAATGAAAATAATAGGTAGTATTTGCTAAAACTTATTGAGTGCTTACTATATGCCAGGCACTGTGCAAAACACTTGGTATGGATTATCTGATTGTCTTCTCAGCAGTCTCCTAATCGTTAACTTTATAAATTACATTTTAAAAGATGAGAATACTGAAGTAGAAAGAGGCTAATGTAATTCAGCCAATGAGGGATGAGGCTGAGGTTTGAACACAGGCCGTCTGACTACGGAGCCACACTGTGAGCAGAAGAATCAGCACAGCGTAAAGGAAGAATCGTTTCAGGCATTGGGTAGTGGGACAGATGTCTTAGGTGTCCTCTCCGATCCCCTTACTGGGCAGTGTATCCATCCCCAGCCACCATGAATAGAGGCTGCTGCTGCACCTTTGGGCGAGTCTTGCCTTTGGCTAACAGGAGATGATTAGCAGGACTAGGAGGCTGTGGCGATGGCTCACCGCAGATCGGTCGCTGTGCAGGTGTACAGGAAAGCCTCTGTACAAGTTTTTCCCTCTTGCTCCTGGCTTGCTTGAAGGCTCCCAGCGCGGCTCGGCGAAGAAGCCGAGACTAGACTTCTCCTGAAACCAACCTTTGTCTGGCTCCTCCCCCTGCCCTCTCCTGCTCCTCTCACTGCTCCTCCCCCTGCCCTCTCCTGCTACCTTGATTCCCTTTAGTGTCTTGGGAAAGCTCACTCTCAGGAAACCAACTGTGTCTGAGTCTCTGTCTTGGGTTCTGCTTCCAGGACCCAGCTGAGACACTGAGGAAATTCGTTCTAAAATACCTTTTCAAATTCTCTTCTTTTTGTGAGTCTCAGACATTCCACTGTCTCTGAGATGGATTATAATATAGTCTCTCATTAACTTGGCTTTTTTTTTTTTTTTTTTTTTTTTTTACAACCAGGTACCTCAAGAAACCCATTAAACATTAGGATCTGTGACACATGTGTTCCAAATCACAACTTCAACTAGAACCTTCAGTGCTTTCTTTTCTAATCAAACTATTGTGGGCACTCAACCCTCCTCTTAGAAGAATCACGTGAGGACGGACACTCCCGGGGCTTTATATCCCTCCAGCACCTCGCATGGTATTGGATACTTTGGAGATATACAATAAAGATATTAAGTAAAAAAAAAAATCTCAGAATTTATGAAGTCATGTTCCTGTTACCTTTACACCGAGGAACATCTTTCTGAGAATCTAATACAGGCATACCTCAGAGATGTGGGTTTGGTTGCAGACTACCCTATTAAAGCAAGTATGGCAATAACGGGAGTTCTAATCTTTTTGCTGGGGGAAGGGCTTGTCTTTAGTTTACTAAAAAAACCCACACCCCTGTGAGGCACAATAAAGCGAAGAACAATGAAACTGGGGTCTGCCTGTGTCGTTCTCTTTCCTGCGTGTGAGCTCACCTGGGGGAGCTGACGAAGAGCTCAATGGAGGGCTCCATCTCTCCTTCCCACCCTCCCTGTGATTTTAGTTCTAGAGGGCTGACGTAAGGTTAAGAGTTTGCATCTTAAGTAACACCACAGGAGATTTTTTTTTTTTTTCTGTATTTTTCTGAAGCCGGAAACGGGGAGAGACAGTCAGACAGACTCCCGCATGCGCCCCACCGGGATCCACCGGCCCGCCCACCAGGGGGAGACGCTCTGCCCCTCCGGGGCGTCGCAATGTTGTGACCAGAGCAACTCTAGTGCCTGGGGCAGAGGTCGAGGAGCCATCCTCAGCGCCGGGGCCATCTTTGCTCCAGTGGAACCTCGGCTGCGGGAGGGGAAGAGAGAGACAGAGAGGAAGAAGAGGGGGAGGGGAGGAGAAGCAAATGGGCGCTTCTCCTGTGTGCCCTGGCCGGGAATCGAACCCGGGACTTCTACACGCCAGGCCGACGCTCTACCACTGAGCCAACCGGCCAGGGCACCACAGGAGATTTTTATACAAGAAGTCATTGGGCTACACTTTGAGAAACACAGCTTTCAAATATTTAAACATGACATAAATCTGCCTATTCATACACACACACACACACACACACACACAGTCTGAGAAGGACACAACCTCTGTAACAACCATGAACACTGTGTTTTACCCATAGCTGTCATCATAAGAAGTGCAGGCCAATTTAAGGATCTCAGAACATTTTCAGACTTGCCAAGTTGCATTGAGATTCCTTCCTTAGTAAACAAGGAAATGATGAAAAATAATGCTTCTGACAAGTTTTGAACTTATATATGTCTAACATCCTACACAGTGTATCATTAGATGCCTTCTAACATGCTATTAGTGCTCGGGGCCTTGGTAGTCCCGGCACACGTGGGCCCAGTGATTTGTACAGCCTTCAGGCAATCCGCCCTTCCACCCTTCAAAAGCAAAACACAGTAATGAATGCTTTTGAAGTGTCTCTCAGGTAAATGACCTCTGCCACCTAGAAAGCACTATTAAACTGATGTCTGCTCTGGGAAGTTGTTGCTGCAACATTATTAATCGGTTGGTGAGCATGATGACTGTGTGAAAAAGCCAGAAGTTCTGAGGTGTCTCAGAGGGGTTAGTTCTCCATACTGGACGTCAGTGATTTACAATAAACCATGCTGCTGAAAGGCTCGTGACAACCACCCCCAGCTTATGCACTGTCTCTCCTGACATAACAGCCCTAAAAAGCCTGTGAGTAGGGCGGCCTGCTGTAGCATTGCTCCGAGAACGGCGACAGCGCTTTTCCTGTCTCATCAGTAAATGTGCAGTGCCAGGGCTTATCTTACTCCCTGCAATAGTCACTAAATTTTAAGTGTCTACTTTGCTAACATTTCTTCTGAAAACATAACTTTGTAACTTAAGATACGGAAAAGTTTCTTTCCCAGCGGAGAGGAGTAAACTCCTAACAGACTGAAACTCCGACCAGATAACAAAATATAAAAACTAACTACCTGAGAGTTCTGCAGAGTGAGCAAAAGGCAGCACATTTTGAAAAGAAATTAAAATTTGGAAGACATGATCAGCATGGGGTGAATTTCCTGCGTTTTAGGGTGTTTTGTTTTATTTTGTTTTGTTTTTCACAGCTTAGCTCTAGGGTAGACTACATGTGTGAGGAAGCATGTGTGAACAGCCAAAATGGAAAGAAAGACAGCCATCTTTCTGCCCTGAGCAGCCCACAGAAAGAATCTGGGGTAAAAAGAGCTTTCAGGGAGTAAGACAGAACCCCTGAAAAGAGACAGCCTAACAAGGAGAATCCCAAATTCTTAGGTATAAATTCTGCCCAAGGCAGAATTGAGCAATACATACATAGGCAGACTGCATAGTTCCCCTTAAATAAGATATCTGAACTGAGATTTGAGCCTCGAACCCACTATAGGCAAGAAAGAGCTTGCAGTTTTAGTCTAACCAATTACTAACCTGCTTAAACAAAATCTCAACATTCTTTGGAGAAATATAGAAGAATCCAGAGTCCAGAGCCCATAACACAACTTACAACATCTAGGATATAATCCAATTTTTTTGACTTTCAAAGAATTAGGGAAATGAAGTACTTAAGAGAAAAGACAATCAGAAAATCTAATCTCAGATGACTCAGATATTAGAAATACCAAAGACTTTAAAGCAGTTACTGCAATTATGCTCAATGTGGTAAAGAAAAATATAATTACAATGAAAAAAAAAATGCTGAAATATCAGCAGAGAAATAGAAACTATAAAACAAAGAAAATGGAAATTCTAGAACTGAGCAGTTTAATATCTGAAATAAAATTTTCACTGGGTACACTTAATAGCAGAATGGAGATGACAGAGAAGTCAAGGACTTGAAGATAGATTGATGGAAGTTATTTAGTCCAAAGAACTGAGAGGAAAAAGATTAAAAATAAAAAGAACAGGCCCTGGCCCCTGGATGGTTGGCTCAGTGGTAGTGTGTCAGCCAGCATGTGGAAGTCCCAGGTTTGATTCCCGGTCAGGGCACACTGGAGAAGCAACCATCTGCTTCTCCACCCCTCATCCTCCTCCTTCTTTCTCTCTTCCCCTCTCACAGCCATGGCTCGATTGGTTGGAATATATCAGCCCCAGGCATTGAGGATGACTTGTGGAGCTTCCCCTTCAGGCATTAAAACTAGTTTGGTTGTGAGCATGGCCCTAGGTGGGCAGAACATGGGCCTCAGATGGGATTTGCCAGGTGGATCCTGGTTGGGGCACATGCAGGAGTCTGTCTCTCTATCTTCTCTCCTCTCACTTGGAAAAATAAGAAAAATAAATAAATAAGTAAATAAATAAAAAGAATAGAACTGTAGGGATCTGTGGAATCATATCAAGCAGTTGAGATTATGTGTAATTCATAAATATTTATAATAACTGACAAAATTAAAGGGAGAAATAGACAATGATAGATGTAAATTTCTCTCATAAATTGATAAAAAAAACTAAAAGAAGTCAGTCAAGACATTTATTTAAACAACACTATTAACCACCTTGAATTACTTTGTAGTGTTGAATATTTATATTAGAAAAGAAGAAAGGTCTAAAATTAATTACCTAAACTTTTACTTAACATGCTAGAAAAAAAGTAAATTAAGTAAAAGGAAAGAAAAACTTAAAAGTACAGTGTGAGAGAGAAAAATTTACAAACCAGTCTCACTCATGAATTGAAATGCAAAAACCCTAAACAAAACCTTAGCAAATCATATCCAGCTAAAAAATATAATGCAGATAATAAAACAATTTGGTTTAACTTCAAGAATACAGGTTTAATTTACCACTTTAACAATATAAAGGAGATAAATCATATGATTATCTCCATAAATGCAGAAAATGCATTAGATACATCATTTATTTGTGATAAAACTTTTAGAAAACTAGGAATAGAATTTTCTAAACTTGACAACAGATAGGTATAACATGAAACATCTTATTTTCTTCACAAAACAGTGAAGCCTTACTTTTGACATTAAGAAAATGGCAAGGATAGCCACAGCAACCATTTCTATATAGTAGTGTACTGGATGTCCTAGGCAACACAGAAAGGCAGAAAGAAAAGGAATAGAGATGAAAAGAAAGAAATAGAAAGTTCACAGTTTTGCAGGTGATATAATCATCTACATTAAAAGCTCAAAATAATGTACAAATTAATTTTTTTAAGATTTTATTTATAGGACCTGACTGGTTTGTTTCAGCAGTAGAGTGTCAACCTAGCATTTGGAAGTCCTTGGTTTGATTCCAAGTCAGGGCACATGGGAGATGTGACCGTCTGTTTCTCTCCCCTCTCACTCCCCCTTCCCTCCCTCTCTCTCTTCTCCTCCCAAAGCCATGGCTCAATTAATTCAAGCACATTGGCCTCAGGTACTGCAGTTGGCTCTGTGGAGCCACTGCCTCAGGCACTAAAAATAGCTAGTTTGTGAACATGGCCCCAGATGGGCAGAGCATTGGCCCCAGATGGGATTTGCCAGGTGGATCCCAGTTGGGGCACATGTAGGAGTCTGTCTCTCTCTCTCCTCCTCCTCTCACTTGGAAAAGAAAAACAAGAAAAAAAGGGTTTTATTTATTGATTTTACAGAGAGAAGAGAGAGAGGAGGGTGGAGCAAGAAGTACCAATTCATAGTTGCTTCATTTCAGCTGTTCATCGGTCACTTGTTGTATGTGCCTTGACCGGGCAAGCCCAGGGATTTGAACTGGCAACCTCAGCATTCCAGTTTGATGCTTTATCCACTGCACCACCACAGGCTAGGCATGTATGGATTAATTATTGGAATTAATTTCAACAACTTAACAAGGTTACTAACATCAATATTAATTGCATTTCTATAAACCATCAACAAATGGTTCAAAACGAAAAACTTAAAAGATAATTTTTAACAGCATTATAAATATGAAGTATCTAGAAATAAATTTAAAATAGAGTTATAAAATTTTTAAGATACAGTTATAAAATTTTATATGGAGACATTTAAAAAAATACCATAAACTATTTGAGAGATGCCATGTTCATTGATGAAAGAGTCAATATCGTAAAGATGCCACTTTTCCCCAAATTGATCTACAGGTTTAATGTAATTCCAATCAGTACCTCAGGGAACTTCTTTCGGTTAAATTTAAACAAACTAATCCTAAAATTCAAATGGAAGAGCAAAGGTTAGTAATAACTAAGATACTTTTGAAACATATGAATCAAGTGGAGCAACTTGGCCTACCAGTAATAAAATTAACTTACAGTATTTAAAATGGTATAGTATTTGCACAGCTATAGGCAAAAGACCAGTAGGGAGAATTAAGAATCCAAATATGATTATTTGATGCTTGACTGAGACTATCACATCTTGCAAATAAGCAAGGAAATACTGGCTTTGCAACAAATGGTGCTGGGACAATTGAATGACAATGAGGAGTAGGGTGAAGAATAGCAACCCCTACTTCACACCATACACATAAAAATGGCAGGTTACAGACCCAGTAGAAAAATAACAATCAAATTCTTAGAAGACAACATTGGATAATATCTTTATATTATAAGAATGGAGAAAGATTTCTTAAAGCAAGGAAGTACAAAAATAATAAACCAACTACATTCAAGTTTAGAACTTTTGTTCATCAAAAGACACTATTAAAAGTGAAAAGAAGCCTGGTCAGGTAGGTCAGTTGGGTAGAGTGCCCTCCTGATACACCAAGGTTACGGTTTAATCCCCAGCCAAGGCACATATGAGAATCAACTAATGAATGCATAAATTAGTGGAACAACAAATCGATGTCTAGCCCTCCCTCTCCCTTCCTCTCTCTCTATAATCAATAAATAAATTTAAAAAAATTTTAAGTGACAAGAAAACCTATAAACTGGGAGAAGATAATTGCAACATATATAACCAACAAAGAATTAGTACAAAATGTACAAAAATTTCTGACTCAATAAAGAAAAATACAGATGGTTCAACAGAAAGATGATTAATAGAAATAACCAGAAATTTCACTAAGATGAAGCTGAAATGGCTCATATACATATGAAGAAATGTTCAAACTTTTTTGATAATTGCGGATATTCAAAATGAAACCACTTCACATACCAGATTGGAAGATGCAGATCACTAGCCTAATTTATTTCCTTTGCAGAACCACTTCTTGTGATTCTACCACTTTGGTGTTCATTAGAAATTCGACATTGTTTTTAATTCCCTTCCTCACAAATAAGTGGAAAGAATCTCACTTCACATAAAGAGCGTGCTACTTTTCGTGTTTTTACCCTGCTCTCGATTGCTATGTGGAGGGAAAAGCATTGCCATGAACCATAATGACTTTTTCTTTCTTTCTTTCTTTCTTTCTTTCTTTCTTTCTTTCTTTCTTTCTTTCTTTCTTTCTTTCTTTCTTTCTTTCTTTCTTTCTTTCTTTCTTTCTGAGAGAGAGAGACAGGAAGGGAGAGACATGAGAAGCATCTTTAGTTGTTCATTGATTGCTTTCTCATATATATGGTGCCTTCACTGGAGAGTTCCAGCCAAGCCAGTGACCCCTTGCTCAAGCCAGCAACCTTTGGGCTCAAACCATCAACCATGGTATCATATTGCCACTCCCATGCTCAAGCCAGATGAGCCCGTGTTTAATTTGGGGACCTCAGACTTTTGAACCAGGGATCTCAGCATCCAAGGTCGATGTTCTATCCACTGCACCACCACCAGTCAAGCTTCTTTCTAATTTTAACCTACCTCTGTGGTGTATTTATTTCTAGACTGATGGTATTTTCTGTTTAAGCACTTAACAGCTCAATATATATATCAAAAGCATTTCATAAAGAGCTTTATGACTTCATTGTGTTCTTCTACAATATTGTGCTGGGCAACAAACTAGTCGACTTCTTAATTACGTGCCAAGATTTTGCCTGAACTATGTTCCCCATATAAATCTGAAGTCATATTTTTTTTTCATTGGTAGGGACTGCTTTTCCAAACCTACAAAGATTTCTGGAGTGACAACTTCAGGTTGCTGGTATTTTAATATGAATTAATTTATCAGAGATTCTTCTCCATAACAGAAACAAAGGGCAGCATGAAATATAAAATGGACACCAGGGGATAGACATTTAGGTGATAAAAAGAGAAAGGGAATCAATCAGAAAGTAACCATAGAAGCCACAACAGGGCACCAGCTTCACAGTTTGCTGGGCCTTACTGTCAAATCCCATGTTCAGGTTCTACTTTGTTGCCTAATAATCTCCCTGAAAATATTCCAGAGGAAATCAGCTATGTTTAAGTGCTAAATTTATTTGTGATAATAGATGTAAGTTTCCCAGACACATATCTGGAATCTTCAAGCACTATTATTTTGCAAAATTTTTAGTAATATTTTATATTTTATCATGTAGCATACCAGTGTTCTCGGTGAAAACAATTCCTGGTTCTTATTAGCCAAAAATTATCTAAATTTTCCTCTATGAAGAAATTCCCTAATATAAAGCACTCAGTATAAAGCAGGAAACAATTTTGGACATTAGATAATGACTATAGTGATATGTAGTCATGATGATACACCCAAGACCTTACAAAAGAATCTCGGTTCAGGTCCCTCGAAAGAGGTTATTTCTGATTGATCAAGGAATCCCGATTATAGCCTCCAAGTCCCTGCACAACCTGGACTTCTGTTCTGACTCCTAAAGTAGGTTACTTTCTTCATATATGCTTATGTTCTCCACGTGATAAGTGAATTTATTTCCATGTTACCATTTTGTTATAAAATATCAAACCTACATCACACAGCTAGATGTGAAAAATCAGATCAGAATTTTATAAAGAGTACTCCTGAAGTGCCATGTTTATTTCATAATATACCCTAATGAGTCAAAGTTAAACCATCTGTCATTTTCAAAGAAGGATTCAAATCTATTTTTACCTTGCATTCAAGAGAAAACCTACAAGGCTTATGATTTGACCTGTCCATAGCAAGTCATAATATTGAACACACAAGTTTCAGTCTTTTATGCTAGTTTGATAGCTATATTGGAACAGTGTGAATGCATTAAGGAGCGGCTCTCGGTGTCCATACCCATGTCAAGGTAGTCATGACCTTTATTATTAGAGGGGCATCACATATTTCCAAACCTCTGGGAATGTCTTATCTTCTGGATTAGATTTGCATGATACATTCAGCTAGACTAATTGTAAATAAAGCAGCAAAAATTACTAAAAGGTTTTCTATCACTAACGTCTATAGGAAATAAAGTAGTTAAATTAAGCCTCTTTTTTACTGAAATTATATATACAGCACACCGTCAAATAATATCATTTTGTTCAACGTGCTTCATTATAACATTAATGAGTTGAGGTAAGAATTTAACTCTTGTTTATGTTAATTTGCCTATGGCAAAATTGGTTTCATTATACATGCTTCGCTTAAAGTCACAGACCCTATCAATGACATTAAGTAAGAATTTTATGTAATCTCTTTGCTTAAATTCAGCCTCAAGTAAATACAGATTCTCCTCACCTTATTGTTCTAGATTTTGTATTATTTAGAGTAACTTTCTCAACATTATATTTGCCATTATTACTTTCTACACAAAAGTTATTGATCTGACTGTGGTCATGTGAGGAAAGGCTACCTTTTAACATCTAAATTCTTTGGTAATAGCTTTATCTTTTAAATTTTTCTTTTTTTTAAAAAAAATATTTGTTTTATTGATTTTAGAGAGAAGAAGGGAGAGAGCAGAAGAGAGACAGGAACATCCATCCCTGTACGTGCCCTGACCAGGGATCGAACCGCAACCTCTGTGTTTCAGGATGATGCTGTAACCAAGAAAGCTTTCTGGCCAGGGCTGATAACAGCTTTATTAAGATATACTCACACACAATTCACATATTTAAAGTGTATAATTCAGTTGTTTTTAAAATATCACAGATATATGCAACCATCATCACAATTAATTTTTAGAAGCTTTTCAGCACTCTGTAAAGAAATCATGTCCCGCCTGACCAGGTGGTGGCGCAGTGGATAGAGCGTCGGACTGGGATGCGGAAGGACCCAGGTTCGAGACCCCGAGGTCGCCAGCTTGAGCGCGGACTCATCTGGCTTGAGCAAAGAGCTCACCAGCTTGGACCCAAGGTCGCTGGCTCCAGCAGGGGGTTACTTGGTCTGCTGAAGGCCTGCGGTCAAGGCACATGTGAGAAAGCAATCAATGAATCAATGAACAACTAAGTCGCAATGCGCAACAAGAGACTGATGATTGATGCTTCTCATCTCTCTTCGTTCCTGTCTGTCTGTCCCTGTCTATCTCTGCCTCTGTAAAAAAAAAAAAAAAAAAAAAAAGAAATCATGTCCCCATTAGCTGTCACTCGTCAGTCTTCCTGTCCTCTTCTCCAACCTTAGGCAATCATTAATGTACTTTCTGCCTCTATAGATTTGATTATTCTGAACATTTCATATAAATGAAATCATATAATATGTTCTCTTTTGTGACTTCCATCTTTCACTTAGCATAATGTTTGCAAAGTTTATCTATATTGTAACGTATAATATTTATTTAATGGCCAAAGAATATCTATTGTATGGAGATACTACATTCTGTTTATCCATTCATTATTTGATGGAGGTTTGGGTTTTTCCCACCTTTTGGCTATTGTAAATGAATAAGTTTGTAAATGTAAATTTTTTTTTTAAATGTACAAATTTTTGTGTGAGTCTATGTTTTTATTTTTCTCAGGTATGCATGTAGAAGTGGAATTGCTTCATGTTTAACTTTGTTTTCTTTTCTTTCTTAAAAAAATTTTATTTAGACAATTAATTTTAATGGGTGACATTGAACAATTAGAGTATATATATTCAGAGAGAACATCTCCAGATCATTTTGACATTTGATTATGTTGTATACCTATCACCCAAAGTTAAATTGTCCTCTGTCACCTTTTATTTAGTTTTCTTTATGCCCTCCACTACCCCAACCACCTCCCTCTCCTCCTTTCCCCTCCCCCAGGTAACCACTGCACTCTTGTCTATGTCCATGAGTCTCAATTTTGTGTCCCACCTATATATGAAATCATACAGTTCTTAGTTTTTTCAAATTTACTTATTTCACTCAATATAATGCTATCAAGTTCCATTCATGTTGTCGTAAATGACCTTATGGTATCATTTCTTATGGCTGAGCAGTATTCCATACTATATATGTACCACATCTTCTTTATGCAATCATCTATTGAAGGGCTTTTTGGTTGTATTCATGTCTTGGCCACTGTGAACAATGCTGCAATGAACATGGGGCTGCATGTGTCTTTATGTACCAATGATTTTGAGTTTTGAGGGTATATACCAAGTAGAGGGATTGCTGGGTCATATGGTAGTTCTATTCTTAATTTTTTGAGGAACCACCATACTTTCTTCCATAATGGTTGTACTATTTTACATTCCCACCAACAGTGAATGAAGGTTTCTTTTTCTCCACAGCCTCTCCAACACTTGTTATTACCTGTCTTGTTGATAATAGTCAATCTAACAGGTGTGAGGAGGTATCTCTTTGTAGTTTTGATTTGCATATCTCTAATAGCTAGTGAAGATGAGCATCTTTTCATATATCTGTTGGCCATTTGTATTTCTTCCTGGGAGAAGTGTCTGTTCATGTCCTCTTCTCATTTTTTTATTGGATTGTTTGTTTGTTTGTTGTTGAGTTTTATGAGTTCTTTGTATATTTTGGATATTAGGCCCTTATCTGAACTATTGTTTGAAAATATCATTTCTCATTTAGTTGGCTGTCTGTTTATTCTGTTGTCAGTTTCTCTTGCTGAGCAAAAACTTTTTAGTCTGATGTAGTCCCATTCATTTATCTTTGCCTTCACTTCTCTTGTCTTTAGAGTCAAATTCATAAAATGCTCTTTAAAGCCCAGGTCCATGAGTTTAGTACCTATGTCTTCTTCCATGTACTTTATTGTTTCAGGTATTATATTTAGGTCTTTGATTCATTTTGAATTAATTTTAGTACAAGGGGACAAGTTGTAGTCAAGTTTCATTCATTTGCATGTGGCTTTCCAGTTTTTCCAGCACCATTTGTTGAAGAGGCTTTCTTTTCTCCATTGTGTGTTGTTGGCCCCTTTATCGAAAATTATTTGACCATATGTGTGTGGTTTTATTTCTGAACTTTCTATTCTGTTCCATTGGTCTGAGTGTCTATTTTTCTGCCAATACCATGTTGTTTTGATTGTCGTGGCTCTATAATATAGTTTGAAGTCAGGTATTGTAATGCCCCCAGCTTCATTCTTTTTCTTTAGGATTGCTTTGGCTATTCGGGGTTTTCTATAGTTCCATATAAATCTGATGACTTTTTGTTCCATTTCTCTAAAAAAGGTCATCGGAATTTTGATGGGAATTGCATTAAATTTATAAATTGCTTTGGGTAATATTGCCACTTTGATTATATTTATTCTTCCTATCCAAGAACAAGGAATATTTTTCCATCTCATTGTATCTTTTCGATTTCCTTTAACAATGCTTTGTAGTTTTCGTTATATAGGTCCTTTACATTCTTTGTTATGTTTATTCCTAGGTATTTTATTATTTTTGTTGCAATTGTGAAGGGGATTATTTTTTGAGTTTGTTTTCTAATATTTCATTGTTGGCATATAGAAAGGCTATGGACTTTTGTATGTTAATTTTGTATCCTGCGACCTTACTGTATTGGTTTATTGTTTCTAGTAATCTTTTTGTGGAGTCTTTGGGGTTTTCAATGTATAGGATCATATCATCTGCAAAAAGTGATACCTTTACTTCTTCTTTTCCGATATGGATGCCTTTTATTTCTTTCTCTTGTCTGATTGCTCTGGCCAGAACTTCTAGCACCACGTTAAATAAGAGTGGAGACAGTGGACAACCCATCTTGTTCCTGATTTAAGGGGGAGAGTCCTCAGTTTTATTCCATTTAATATGATGTTGGGTGATGGTTTATCATATATGGCCTTTATCATGTTGAGATATTTTCCTTCTATACCCATTTTGTTGAGTGTCTTAAACATAAAGTTGTGTTGTATTTTATTGAATGCCTTTTCTGCATCTATTGATAAGATCATGTGGTTTTTGTTCTTTGTTTTGTTGATATGGTGTATTATGTTAACCGTTTTACGTATGTTGAACCATCCTTGAGATTCTGGGATGAATCCCACTTGATCATGATGTATTATTTTTTTAATATGTTGTTGTATTTGATTTGCTAGTATTTTATTTAGTATTTTAGCATCTGTATTTATTAGAGATACTAGTCTGTAGTTTTCTTTTTTTGTGCCGTCCTTGCCAGGTTTTGGTATGAGGGTTATGTTGGCCTCATAAAATGTGTTTGGAAGTATTGCTTCTTCTTCAATTTTTTGGAAGACTTTGAGTAGAATAGGAATCAAGTCTTCTTTGAATGTTTGATAGAATTCACTAGTATAACCATCTGGGCCTGGACTTTTATTTTTGGGGAGGTTTTTAATAGTTTTTTCTATTTCTTCCCTGCTAATTGGTCTGTTTAGGCTTTCTGTTTCTTCATGACTCAGTCTAGGAAGGTTGTATTATTCTAGGAATTTATCCATTTCTTCTAGATTGTTGAATTTGGTGGCATATAGTTTTTCGTAGTATTCTACAATAATTGTTTGTATATCTATGATGTCTGTGGTGATTTCTACCCTTTCATTTTGGTTTTTGTTTATATGAGTTCTTTCTCTTTTTTTCTTGGTGAGTCTTGCCAAAGGTTTGCCAATTTTGTTGATCTTTTCAAAGAACCAGCTCCTTGTTTTATTAATTTTTTCCACAGTTTTTCTGTTCTCTATTTCATTTATTTCTACTCTGATTTTTATTATTTCCTTTCTTTGGCTGGTTTTGGGTTGTCTTTGTTCTTCTTTTTCCAGTTCATTAAGGTGTGAAGTTAAGTGGCTTACTAGGGCTCTCTCTTGTTTGTTCATATAGGTCTGAAGTGATATGAACTTTCCTCTTATTACTGCTTTTGCTGCATCTTAGAGATCTGGTATGTCGTATTGTCATTTTCATTTGTCTGTATATGTCTTTTGATCTCTGTGCATATTTCTTCTTTGACCCATTCTTTTTAAAATTATTTTTATTTATTCATTTTAGATAAGAGAGAGAGACACAGAGAGAGAGAGAGAGGGAGAGAGAGAGAAGGGAGAAGAAGCAGGGGGCATCGACTCCCATACACGCCTTAACCAGGCAAGCCTAGGGTTTTAAACCGGCGACCTCAGTGTTCTGGGTTGATGCTCCATCCACTGCACTACCACAGGTCAGGCCAATGACCCATTCATTTTTTAAAAGTATGTTGTTTAGTTTCCACATTTTTGTGGGGTTTTTTCCCTCTTTTTTGCAGTTGAATTCTAGTTTCAAGGCTTTATGATCAGAAAATATGCTTGGTACAATTTTGATTTTTCTGAATTTGCTGATGTTATTTTTGTGGCCCAACATATGGTCAATTCTTGAGAATGTACCATGTATACTAGAGAAAAATGTATACTCTGTCACTATGGGATGAAGTGTCCTGTGGATATCTATCATATCCAGGTGCTCTAGTGTTCCGTTTAAGACCAATATATCTTTATTGATTTTCTGTTTGGATTAATGATCTAGAGCCATCAGCGGTGTATTGAGGTCTCCAAGTATGATTGTATTTTTGTCAGTTTTTTTTTTTAAGTCAATAAGTAGCTGTCTTATATAATTTGGTGCTCCTTGGTTTGGTGCATATATATTAAGGATTGTTTTGTCTTCTTGATTCAGTGTCCCCTTAATTATTATGAAATGACCATATTTGTCTCTGAGTACTTTTTCTGTCTTGTATTCAGCATTATTAGATATGAGTATTTCTACACCTGCTTTTTTTTGGATGTTATTTGCTTGGAGTATTGTTTTCCAGCCTTTCACTTTGAATTTGTTTTTATCCTTGTTGCTTAGATGTGTTTCTTGTAGGCAGCATACAGTTGGATTTTCTTTTTTAATCCATTCTGCTACTCTGTGTCTTTTTATTGGTGAGTTTAATCCATTTACATTTAGTGTAATTATTGACACTTGTGGGTTCCCTATTGCCATTTTATAAATTGCTTTCTGTTAGGTTTGTATCTTGTTTGATTCTTTTCTTTTGTTTTTCTATCCTTTGTTTTTGTTTGTTTGTATTCCATACTTCTTTCCTCTGTTGCTACCTTTTTTTAGTCATGTGCTTCTGTGGTGGTTTTTTCGAGGGTAGTTACCATTAAGTAATGAAAAAGATACCTACCATATTCATTGTAGTACCCTATCTTATGAGTGTTTCTGAACTCCATCGTCCTTTGCTACTGTTAATCTCCATCCTCTCTCCTTTTTTTTGTTTTGTTGTCACAGTTTAAATTTGGTGTTATTGTGTTCTTAGTGGAGTTTTTACTTGTGGTTTTGTTTTGTTTTGTTCTTTGTATCTGGTTGGAAAACCACCTTTAGTATTTCCTGGAGTGGGAGTTTTCTGATGATAAATACCTCATCTTTTCTGTATTTGTGAATGTTTTTATTTCTCCTTCGTATTTGAAGGATAGCTTTGATGGGTATAGTATTCTGGCTGAAAGTTCCTCACTTTCAGGGCTTTAAATGTTGGGGTCCACTCTCTTCAAGCTTATAGAGTTTCTGCTGAGAAATCTGATGATAATATAATAGGCCTTCCTTTATATGTTGTATTCTTCTTTTCCCTGGCTGACTTGAGAATTTTTTCTTTGTCTTTGTTTTGTGCCAATTTTATTATGATGTGCCTTGGAGTAGGTTTGTTGTGGTTAAGAAAACTCGGTGTTCTGTTTGCTTCTTGAATTTGAGGCTTTAGTTCTTTCCACAGGCTTGAGAAGTTCTCGTCTATTATTTGTTTGAATATATTCTCCATTCCATTTTCTCTCTCTTCTCCCTCTGATATATTTATTATTCTTATGTTATTCTTTTTAATGGAGTCAGACAATTCCTGTAGGGCTTTCTCATTCTTTTAATTTTTGAGTCTCTCTCTTCTTCTCTCTGTTGTGCCTCAAGTTGCTTATCTTCTATGTCAGTAATCCTACCTTCTATCTGGCCTGTTTTATTAGCTAAGCTTGTTACCTTGTTTTTCAGTTCATGAATTGAGTTTTTCATCTCTGTTTGATTTGTTTTTATAGTTTCAATTTCCTTGGTAATATATTCTTTGTGTTCGTTGAGTTGTTTTCTGAGCTCCCTAAATTGCCTTTCTGTGTTTTCTTGTATATCTCTGAGTATTTTTAGGTTTTCTATTTTAAATTCTCTGTCATTTAGCTCCAAGATTTCCAATATATTAAATTTTTTCTCCATAGATTTTTCCACATCTATCTGTGCTGCTTCTCTATTTTTTTTGTATCCATGATATTCAATTTCCTTTTTCTTAATGGCATCTGAGGGTGGTCTTATTGATAGCACTAATGAGAATTAATAAAGAATAAAAAGAAAAAAAGGAAAAAATTTTGGAAAAAAATAATAAAAGAACAATAATAATAATTTATTATTTCCCCTCTTTTTTTTTTCTCTGCCCCTCCTCTTCTCTCCTCCTTAGGAAAATATCATGATGAACTGTGAATTATATTATGCTAAATGGAACAAAAACTGCCTATAATGGAGGGCCTGAGTTGGGGGGAAGTGTTCAAGGGACAAAAAAGGAGGTAGGGACCCACAAAATGCAAAAAGGGAAAAAATTTGGGTCAAGTATAAAATGATTTGCTTGTAAGTGATTGTCGACTAAGAGATATAATGAAAGGGATAAAAGGGAAACAGGAAAAGAGAAAAAAAATATTACTATTGTATTAAGTGGAGCAAAAACTAAATAGAATGGAGTGCCTGGGTTGGGAGGAATGCTAATGAGTTAAAAAAGCAAAGTAAAAAGCACCCAAAATGCCACAAAAAACAAACTTGAGTCCCAAATAAAATCATTTTTTCGTGATTGAGGATTGAATGAGAGGAAAAGTAAAAGGAGAAAAGAAGAAACTAATAGAGAGGGAGAAAAAAAGGGGGGGGGAAGGAAAAGAAGAAAAAAGAAAAAAAAACAAAAAGAGAGAGAAAGAGTTAAGGGTTTTGGAGTGTAACCCTCATGGAGAGTAAGGAAGAAGAAAAGAAATAAAGTGGGAAATGTAACATTTATGGGTAGTATAGTTCAAGAAGAGGAAAGAATAAGATGGGCAGAGAATAAAAGGACCAAGGTGGAGGAAAAAGAAATAATAATAATAATAAAGGCCAGACGATGAAAGAAACAAAAAAAAAATAGTGGAACAAGTTATAAAGTCTGTGGATTTTTCTTGATTTTGAGAGGTTAACTTCTTCCTTTTTCTTTCCTTTCCCTCTTCCTGGTTGGTGACTCTGTATCCAAGGCTCTGCCCATGTGGCACACTTAGGTAGAGATTTGCAGTTGCTGTGTCTCTATGGCAATGTCATATACTAGGCCTCAGTCTCGTTTGTAGTTGAGGCTTGTTAGTATTTGCAGGCTCCAACAATGGGAGAGTCCATTTTCCCGGAGCCTTTCTTCTAGTCTCTCCTTCCTGAATTAGCAGCCTGATGATCCAGCTATGAGTCTGCCACTGCCTCTGCCTGGGGAGTAAGAGGCTCAAAGAGCTGGCAAATCCCCACTCTATCCTTACTCAATGCAGGGCTCTGGGTAAGGCTCTGTCAGTCAGAGCCGCCAGCGTAATTAGTCGGGGCTGGGAGCCAATTGCTCTCAAGGTGACTCTCTATGAGCCTCCAAGCCTGTTCAGCATGCCTAGCATTCTGTGGGACCACTCTCCTCAGGCTTTTTGCACTTTGTAACCTGCTTTGGCTGGGAAGAAGATGCCCTAGTCACTGCCTGCAGTACAGGAGGTCTTAACATCTGCCAAGCCCCTCTTGTTAGCGTATATCCCTGAGTATGAAAGCTCTGCCAATCAGCAGTTGCCCCCACCCGTTTAGCAAGAGGCACTAAAAAATATCATGCCTCTTGTCTTAGATTGTTGAACTGAGAGAGATCTTGTCAGTTAGAGCCGTGTAGGTCAGTTGGGAGATGAGCAGACCGTGGGTTAAGCTAATTTCAGTGATTGGATCCGCCGATCTGCTCCAGAAAGGACTGCAAGCTGCCCGTGTGCCCTTCCCCTGAGGATCTGCTCCAGGAAGGACTATAAGCTGCCCGCGCACCTCCCCAAGACTTGATTGTTAGCTTGAATGGCTGGGTGACGCACCCCGCCCGCCCAGAGAAGCTCGGGCGTAGGGAAGTTTGTTTACGCACACTCCCCGCACACCACTGGCAGCTGCTGCTGGAGGCGTGGGTGTTAGCTTGCATGGGCTGATTCGCCGCAGGCAAACTCTTTCCTCGGCTTGAGTGAACATCTGTGTTGCAGCCTAGCTTTCTCCACACCCTTAGCCCCCCGACTCTCAGTTCCAAGTGAAAGCAGCCATTGCTCAGGTTAGTGAGGAAGGCAGAGTGTTCCTTTCTTCGTCTTATTTCCTTCAAGGTTGATTATATATTTAGTCAATTTTTTGCTCGATCATACCTTTGTTTTCAGTATGTGGGACTCCCAGATGCTCCAAGGATAGATTTTTCTGTCTCTGATTGATGAACTTGTTGAAATTTTGGGGAGATTTGTCGGTTGCGCTCCTCACGGTGCCATTTCTCTGACCTCCTCATCTTTTCTATATCTGTGAATGTTTTTATTTCCCCTTCATATTTGAAGGATAGCTTTGATGAATATAATCTTCTTGGCTGGAAGTTCCTCTCTTTCAGTACTTAAAATATTGGGGTCCATTCTCTTCTTGCTTGTAATGTTTCTGCTGAGAAATCTGATAATAGCCTAATGGGCCTTCCTTTATATGTTATATTCCTCTTTTCCCTGGCTGCCTTGAGGATTTTTTCTTTGTCGCTGGTTTGTGATAATTTCATTACAATGTGTCTTGGAGTAGGTCTGCTAGGTTAAGGTAACTTGGTGTTCTATTTGCTTCTTGAATTCGAGGCTCTAATTCTTTCCTCAGGCTTGGGAAGTTCTCATTGATTATTTGTTTGAATATGTTTTCCATTCCATTTTCTCTCTTTTCTCCTTCTGATATACCCATTATTCTTATGTTGCTCTTTTTGATGAAATCAGACAATTCCTGTAGGGCTTTCTCATTTTTTTAAAATTCATGAGTCTCTGTTCTCATCTCTCTGTAGAATCGCTAGTTTCCTGTCTTCTATGTCACTAATTCTTTCCTCTATCTGGCCTGTTCTATTAGCTAAGCTTGTTACCTCGTTTTTCAGTTCATGTATTGAGTTTTTCATCTCTGTTTGGTTTCAATTTCTTTGGTGAAGTATTCTTTTTGTTCATTGAATTGTTTTTTGAGCTCTCTAAATTGCCTTTCCATGCTTTCTTGTGTTTCCCTGAGTATTTTCAGGACTTCAAATTTTAATCTCTGTCATGTAACTCCAAGGTTTCCAAGCAATTGAAATTTTTTTCTAGAGATTTTTCATCATCTGTCTGAGCTACATCTCTGTCTTTTGTATCCATGATATTGGATTTATTTTTCCTTAATGGCATGTGAGAGTAACCTTCTTAATAACACTAATAAGAGATAATTTTAAAAATAAAATAAATATTGAAAAGATACAGTAAAAAAATTAAAATTTTATAATGATAAGTGGAAAAAACCTACAGAGAACAGGGAGCAAGAACTGAGGGAAAATGACAGAGATAAAAATGAAGTAAAAAACACACAAAATGCCACAAAAATATGAATCCAAAATAAAATAATTTGTTGATAAATGATGATTAAATGAGAGCAAAAGAAAAGAAAAAAGGAGAAAAAAAAGTTAAGGTTTTTGAAATGAAACCTTCATAATAAAACAAGAATGAAAGATGTACCAACTATGGATAATGAAGTTCAAAGGGAAAAGGAAAGAATAAAAAGGAAAGAAGATAAAGTGACCAATGTGAAAATAAAAGTTATAAAAAGTGTAATTTTTTCCTGGTTTTGAGAGGTAGCTTCTTCCTTTCTTTCTCGGCAGGTGGCACTGTACTACGGATTTTGCCCCTGTGGGGCTCTTGAGCAGAGGTTTGCTGTTGTGTTGCTATGGCAATGACATAGGCTGGGCCTCAGTCCCGCTGATAGGCGGGGCTTGTTAGGGCTTGGAGGCTCAGACAATGGGAGTCTCAGTTAGTTTTCCAGGTATCTCTTTCCACGTCTCTCCCATCTGAGCTAATAGCTTGGAGACTTAGCTGTAACGTTCTGCCCAGTCACTACTTGCAGAGCAAGAGGCTCTAAGAGCATTCAGGTCCTTCCTCTAGCACCATTCAAAGCACAGTTCTGGGTGAGGCTGTGCTAACCAGAGCTACCAGCGAGAGCAGGCAGGGCTGGGAGCTGATTGCAGATCTGGCACCTTTCTAAGGGTCAGGGGACAGGTCTAGCACATCTCAGCATGCCGTTGGTGGGCTGGGAGCTGATTGCAGATCAAGTGCATTTCTAAGGGCCCCCAGGCATGTCTAGTACCCCTCAGCACTCCGCTGGTCTAATCTCCACATGCTTCTCCCTTGCACACTGTTTGGTAGCCCACAGCAAGCCACCTGCACGCCCAGCCCTCATGACTTTCGCAGTGCACACTAAGGTCTGCTCCCGCCCACTTAGGCGCACAGTGCCTGTGATCTCAGAGCCGGGAATGCAGAAATGCGCTTTGAAACCTGTATCCACTCACAGAGGCGCCTGACCCAGGCAGATCCAGGCCTAAGAATCCTGGCCCTTGTGCATTTCCTGTGTTGTTGGTCACAGAGCCTGGGATACACAAAGATGCTGGCTATGTCCACTGCTGATAATCTTGGGCTAAGCCCTCCAGCCCGTGAGCAAAGGTGCCCATGTCAGAGGTGCCAGGTGGAGCCACTCATATACTGCCCACTATCATGGACCCAGGAGTGCACAGAGCTGCTGGCACCAGCGCCGGCTCCCTCGGGCATCCTGCACTGGCAACCTTTGTTGGAGTCTGCCGCCTGTGCTCGCCTGCATCCACGGTCTCAGGCCAAGCTGGTGCACTCTCTCCTCTGTTTGATCCTCCACCCTAACCCAACTTCTTCCCTCTGCCCTAGACCCTCCACTTCTCTCTGTTCCAGATGAAAGCGGCCCTTCCTCAGATCAGTGAGGAAAGCAAAATACTCTGTTCTTCATCTTATTTCCTTCAGAGTGGATTATATATTCAGCCACCTTTTCACCCAATCATACCTTTGTCTTATGTGTATATTTCAGGTGTTCCTGAGATATTTTTTCTGTCTTTAGTTGTTGAATTTTTTGAAACTTCAAGGGGAGATATCGGGAGCACCCATCATGGCACCATTTCTCTGATGCCACTGTCTTTTTTTTTTTTTTCAAGAGAGAGAGCAAGAAGGAGAGAGAGACAGGGACAGACAGAAGACAGACAGGAAGTGAGAGAGATGAGAAGCAGCAACTCACAGCTGCTGCACCTTAATTGTTCCTTGATTGCTTTCTCATATGTGCCTTGATAGGATCTGGTGATGGTAAGGGGTTCCAGGCAAGCCAGTGAGCCCTTGCTCAAGTCAATGACCTTGAGCTCAAGCCAGTGACAACAGGGTCATGTCTATAATCCCACACTCAAGCTAGTGACCCCACGCTGAAGTGCTGGTGAGCCTGCACTAAAGCCAATGACCTCAGGGTTTTAAACCTGGGTCTTCAGCTTCCCAAACCAACATTGTATCCACTGTGCCACCGCCTGGTCAGGCATTCCATGTTTAACTTTTGAGGAACTGTCAAACTGTTTTCTAAAGTAACTATAATATTATACATTGTCATCAGCAGTGTATGTGGGATCTGATTTCTTTATATCTTGTCAATACTTTTCATTAACTATGTATTATAGCCATTCTGGTGGATGTGAAGTGATATCTCTTAATGGTTTTGATTTGCATTTCTTTGATGACTGTTGATGTTGAATGTCTTTTTATGTGCTTGTTAGCCATTTTTATATCTTTGATAGAGACATATTTACTCAGATCCATTGCCCATTTTTAGTTGGGCTATTTGGCTTTTTGTTATTGAAAGGAGTACTTTATATATTCTAGATAAAAGTCATGGTTCAATATATGAATTCCTAATATTTTCTCCCCCTCTCTCAGTTGTTTTTTTTCACTTTCTTGACAGTATTATTTGACATATGAAAGTTCTTAATTTTGATGAAGTTAAATTTTCTATTTTATTATTGTTGCTACTCATGTTTTTGGTGTCATATGTAAGACAGCATTGCTGAATCCAAAGTCATAAAGATTTACTCCTATCTTTTCTTCTTTTCTTCTAAGTGTTTATTTTTTTAGCTATTACATTAGGTCTTTGATCCATTTTGAGTTCATTCATTTATCATAGAAACCCTTGTGTAAATCTATTATATTTTTAGGCTTTAATTTTATGAGGCAAACAGGGCAAAGCCTAACCACCTTAAGCAGCCAATTTTAACATAGAAGACACCAAACATACTGATAGACACTTCAAAATATTCCACAGTAATCATTAGCACTGACATTTTACATCCAATGTGCCCATTCTAGAGCAAAACTAAAGTTTTTTATTGTCCTAAATCAATCTATATTCCTAAATCACTGGGAGTTTCTAAGAAAATGGATTAACTTGAGAATGAGATGATGGTTAGCAGTCTTCAGATTTATATATTTATCTTTAGCTGATTGTCTAAATTGTTAAATACTGGATTAACTTCTACCTGTAGTAATTAGAAACTAAGTAATTTGACCAATTCTGCTGAGAACAACTTGAAATGCTAGGAAAATGTTAAAACCAAACCAAAAAAAAATAAGTAAATAAAACAAAACTCCAAAATAAATTTGCTTGAAAACATTACAGGTCAAATAAAGACTTTAAGAACAATATCTAAGAAAAGTGGGAAATATAAAAAAGTAAGCTTGTTATTTGTAGTGACTTTCTCTGTGGAAACATTTGCCAATTAAAGAAGAAAAACCAAGAGTTTGATAGTACTTCCAATAGCCTCATGGGGGTAGGATGATAAAAGTCAGAATCCAAGATCTGCAATGATCTGCAAGGGAGGAGTAGCCATACTAAACCACTTCCCATGTTTGGGTTGAAATCTCAAAGGGCTGATCCCTAAAAAAACTAGTGAACAAAATATATATCAGTCCTCACAGGGACTAGGTTTCATGTTATCTTAATCCCTAGAATTTGATTAAGGTTATTCAGGATTGCTAATATCTCAAAGTTTGGCAGAAGGAAATAAATTTGCTATGCAGTATAATATTATTGTGGGCATCAAATTATTTCTATAAGCATTTTCAAATACAATGTTAACACACAATAAAAATTTACCGGTTACCCCAAAAGATATGACTTTGTAATTGAGAACCAGCAGAAACAATAGATGGTTTAGGTCCATTAGGGTTATCAGAAATAAACTTTAAAATAAGTATGTTTACCATGTTCACAAAGGTAAAAGATAAGATTGAAAGTTTGAGTAGATATATCAATAGAAAATAAAATATTTAAAAATATCAAATAGAATCCAAAAACTAAAAAATTAATAGCTGGAATTAAAACTCAGTTTAGATACATTAGAACAAAAGACATAGTGAGAATGAAGCACAAAGAATCAAAAGGATGAAAATTACAGGAGAAAGTGTAAGAGTCCTAGAAAATAAAGTGTGAGAAGAAAACATAGATACAATTGAATCCAAGAGAGAGACTAAGAAGAGACATAGCTAAAGAGATAATAGCTGGGAATTGTCCCAAAAGTAATAAAAGATTAAGTTTAAAATTCAAGAATTCCTATAAACTGTAAACATAATAAACCAGAACAAACCCACACCTAGGATCATCACAGAATAATTTGAGAAAAGGAAAGATAAAGAAAAAAAATTTTTTTTAATTCACCAAGGGTATGGAGAAGACAGCAGGAGGAAAAGAAGACAGATTGCTGTCAAAGGAGTAATAATTAGATTAAGCGCTAACAACTAACTTCTCAACAGAAACAATGGAAGCCAGAAGACAATGGTATAACATCAAGGCACTGGAAGAAAACGACCAAACTAGAAATTCATGCACAGTGAAAATATTCTTCAATAATGAAGGGGAAATAAACAGAGAAGTTTAGTTACATGCATATCTACACTAAAAGAGATATTTTAGGGTATTTTTTTTTGGTAGTTTTCCAAAATCAGAAGTGGGGAGGCAGTCAGACAGACTGCTGCATGCGCCTGACCAGGATCCACCTGGCATGCTCACCAGGGGGCGATGCTCTGCCCATTTGGGGTATTGTTCTTCTGCCGTTGGAAGTATTCTAGCGCCTGAGGCAAAAGCCATAGAGCTGTCCTCAGCACCCGGGCCAACTTTGTTCCAATGGAGCCTTGGCTGTGGGAGGGGAAGAGAGAGACAGAGAGGAATGAGAGAGGGAAGGGTGGAGAAGCAGATGGGCACTTTTTCTGTGCACCCTGGCCAGAATCAAACCCAGGACTTCCACACGTTGGGCTGATGCTCTACCACTGAGCAAACTGGCCAGGGCTTTATTCTTTAGGTAAGCCAGGGTAGTCTTTAGGTAAAAAAAAGAATAATCTCATTTGGAAATGTAGATAGCAGTGAAAGCAATGAGATTTAAACATTTGGGTAAATCTAAATGAGCATTACTGCATAAACAGTAATAATGACATTAGTCTTTAAAATATGGAGAAAATAAATAACATTTTAGGAGGGATAAAATATTGTTAAAGTGTTCTAAGATTCTAGCATTTTCTGGAATGATAGTGAAAGTACAAATATCATATTTTGATAATCACAAATATCAAAATAATTATGATAGGCCCTGGCCAGTTGGCTCAGCGGTAGAGCGTTGGCCTGGTGTGCGGGGGACCCGGGTTCGATTCCCATCCAGGGCACATAGGAAAAGCGCCCATTTGCTTCTCCACCCCCCTCCCTCCTTCCTCTCTGTCTCTCTCTTCCCCTCCCACAGCCAAAGCTCCATTGGAGCAAAGATGGCCCAGGCGCTGGGGATGGCTCCTTGGCCTCTGCCCCAGGCGCTAGAGTGGCTCTGGTCACGGCAGAGTGACGCTCCAGAGGGGCAGAGCATCACCCCCTGGTGGGCAGAGCATCATCCCTGGTGGGCGTGCCAGGTGGATCCTGGTCGGGCGCATGCGGGAGTCTGTCTGACTGTCTCTCCCCGTTTCCGGTTTCAGAAAACTACAAAAAAAAAATAATAATAATTATGATAATCACTAAAAGTCTAATAAAAAAGTTAATAATTTCTCAGCTAATCACAGATCAATGGAGACTGAGTTCATTGATTAACTGGAAATTTGATTGAGCAAGAGAAATTAGAATGAAGCATATATTTCAGAAGACAGGGTCCCATTTTGGGTAATCATAATTTGACTTACTGGCACTAATTTAGGATTCTTTTATTTATAGCTATTTTATCTTTTCATTATAATTGCTAAGAAGCCAGTTGTTTCCCAAGGGATTTGTTTTAAAATGTAAAATCTTATGCATTTTATTCTAAACTCAAAATAAAATGGAATTAAACATGCAAAATAACTGAATGTCAAGTAACTAGTTATATAGCCAGCTCATTTACACTGATTTAGTAATTTGCTTGAACAGTTTGGAATTTATGTTAATTAAGGAAAGATTATTTTATGTTATACATTTACAGAATGACATAAATGTCTTATTTGCTCCTCTATAAATGTTATTATCTTAAGTTTTACTTCTTTCCCACGATTAGCCTCTTAGAGTAATTCCATATAAGGTTATCATTTCATTATACTTTTATTGTACTGTAATTGGAAGAACCTTCAACTTAAAATTTAAATAGGTATTAAAAACGCATACTATTCTCTTGCCTTCAACAAACTGTATAATACTCTGTGTAAAATGATATGACAACCACTATGACACATTTATTTCTTAAACATAAATAGGCTCTTACACCTTATAAACTTTTATATCTTTTTAGTGTCATTATGCTTTAATGAAATCTTTTAAATAAAAATATTTAAAACAAAATAGTCATGATATATGTCATAGTTTTCCCTGTATTATAAAGATTAACCAGTGGCATGGTTGTGTGCATTGGCTCTGAATCTCTCCCTAATCAATTAATTCTATGTGTGCAGTTTAAAGTTCCAATCACAGGTCAGAAGGTTCTGAGAGAAAAAGACATTTTATTGCTTGTCCACATTTCCTATATTCACCAACTAATTGTCAACTCTCTGAGATAAATAAAGATCTAAATTCCAGTTCCATCTTCATCACTGACTTGCTTTGTCAACTCGACTTTTCTAAGCTTTTCAGTTTCCCTCTTAGTAACCTCTCGTTGGCTTTACAGTGTATTAGAGTAATGTGATCTCTTGGGAGAAAAGGATTTCTACAAATTAAAAGTAATTTTTATTATCCTTCATGGAATACTTATAGCTCAAGTTTTTGGCTGAAAAATGCTTTAATGTTTCCCTGTACATGTTAAGGTCCTCACCGCAAAGCTAGGCTGAATGCAAAGCATGTGCAGAACTTGTCAGCCTAAGTACAGTATGTGGTGTTTGCCACTCATTGTTCATTGTTTCCTGAACTTGTTGCATGTAAGAGGCTGATTTCTAGTACGTATTCCCCTTTAACATTTGTTTCTGCTGTCATGGCATTTTTCCACCCAATATTTTTTTGTATACTATGAGTCAGAAAACCATCTGTCATGGAGAACTTAGTTTATCATACTTGGGACTTCAGGCTCAGCTGAAGCACCAAGGAGATTCTGGAAGAAGCAAAGGCTAGACATGAGTAGTTGCTAGCACAATTGAAAGTATTTGTTCTATTTTGCCCAAAGACTTAGGGGACTGCTACCTCAGCAATGAAAGGGTCTAGGTCTGTATAAGAGTTGAACTTGCAGGAGTAGGAGGTAAACTAAATGTTAAAAATAAATTAATTCTTGGCCCTGGCCGGTTGGCTCAGTGGTAGAGCATCAGCCCGGAGTTTGGAAGTCCCAAGTTTGATTCCCAGCCAAAGCACACAGCAGAAGTGCCCATCTGCTTCTCCACCCTTCCCCCTCTCCTTTCTCTCTTCCCATCCTGCAGCCAAGGCTCCATTGGAGCAAAGTTGGCCCCGGGTGCTGAGGATGGCTCCATGGCCTCAGGTGCTAGAATGGCTCTGGTTGCAACAGAGATGGACAGAGCATCACGCCCTGGTGGGCATGCCAGGTGGATCCTGGTTGGGAGCATGCAGGAGTCTGTCTCTCTGCCTTTCTATTTCTTACTTTGGAAAAATAAAAATAAATAAATAAATAAATTGATTCTTTCTGACTTGTGGTGGTGCAGTAGACAAAATGTTGACCTGGTCCTGGCCGGTTGGCTCAGCGGTAGAGCATCGGCCTAGCGTGCGGAGGACCCGGGTTCGATTCCCGGCCAGGGCACACAGGAGAAGCGCCCATTTGCTTCTCCACCCCTCCGCCGCGCTTTCCTCTCTGTCTCTCTCTTCCCCTCCCGCAGCCAAGGCTCCATTGGAGCAAAGATGGCCCGGGCGCTGGGGATGGCTCTGTGGCCTCTACCTCAGGCGCTAGAGTGGCTCTGGTAGCAACATGGCGACGCCCCCGGAGGGGCAGAGCATCGCCTCCTGGTGGGCAGAGCGTCGCCCCTGGTGGGCGTGCCGGGTGGATCCCGGTCGGGCGCATGCGGGAGTCTGTCTGACTGTCTCTCCCCGTTTCCAGCTTCAGAAAAATGAAAAAAAAAAAATATTGACCTGGAACACTGAGGTCACCAGTTCGAAACCCCAAGCTTGCCTGATCAAGGCATATATGGTAGTTGATGCTTCCTGCTCTTTTCCCCTTCTCTCTCTCTCCTCCCTCTCTAAAATGAGTAAATAAAATAATTTTAAAAAGAGTTTAAAAATAAATTGATTCAAATAATACCACTAAGTTGGAATATACGTAAATCACTAAAATGTGAGTTTTACCATCACTGTCAAAAGAATCATTAAAGTAAACATTGAACTCTTTACAATGAAAAAAGGGGGTGTTAAAGGGTCAGATCAGTAAAGAAAGTCACAGAAGGCCCTGGCTGGTTGGCTCAGTGGTAGAGCGTCGGCCTGGCGTGCAGGAGTCCTGGGTTCGATTCCCGGCCAGGGCACACAGGAGAAGCGCCCATCTGCTTCTCCACCCCTCCCCCTCTCCTTCCTCTCTGTCTCTCTCTTCCCCTCCCGCAGCTGAGGCTCCATTGGAGCAAAGATGGCCCAGGTGCTGGGGATGGCTCCTTGGCCTCTGCCCCAGGCGCTGGAGTGGCTCTGGTCGCAACAGAGCGATGCCCCGGAGGGGCAGAGCATCGCCCCCTGGTGGGCATGCCGGGTGGATGCCGGTCGGGCGCATGCGGGAGTCTGTCTGACTGTCTCTCCCCGTTTCCAGCTTCGGAAAAATACAAAAAAAAAAAAAAAAAAAAAGAAAGAAAGTTAAAGAAACCAGACTATAAATGATGCAAATAACAAAAAAACCAGCATAGCCATTAGACCTAAGTAAAGGTCCGATTTTTGCCCTATGAGTGTATATGGCATGAAAAGAAATCTTAAACATGGGACTTTGACTTTGATTTCAATATTTAAGGTTAGAAAGTTCCAGGGTAAGAAACACTGTATGTACAATTAAAAGATCAAGCCTGGAAAAGTATTTCAATAAAGAGAATGCAGAGGGAAAGGAGGGCTTAGGGAAATACGTAGAAAACAGAATCAATTGACATTATCTAAAAAGAGATAAAGATATCAAAAGAGAAAGGAATGAGGGGCAAAAAAGAAAATTAAACATGTATAAGTATGCTGACAAGAAATGTGCATTAATCTTAGTGGTTTTACAGTGTTACTGCTGCTATGGTTTTTACAAAATGCTTTGAACAAGGATCAAGTCATAGAATTTCACCTTCTGTAATGTCTGTTTATGGAAGGAGTTTGCTAAGTAAGCACGCAGGATCAGTTAGAAGCATGCAAAGATACCATGATTCACCAAAGTTAGAGTCCTTGCAAGATTAAGTCCTAGTGGGGGGACACTTCTGTCTGAGGGAAAACAAAGCCGTGGGCTCCCCTGCTGGGATTACTATCCTAATTATCAGAGAACTATTGTTTCTTTCCCCTCTTGGGCATCAAATAGGCTGACCCCTTTAACTTCAAACAACCTCCCACTAGTGCTGAGAGCATTCTCTGCTGGCTCTCTCGCCTTCTCTAAAACCAAAGGCACTTGGCTGAGAGCCAGTTCTTAGTGATACAGTCCTTGGCATATTTCCATCAGCAATGAACTTTAACACACACACACACACACACACACACACACACACACACACACACACTCTTTAAATCTCCAGTCACATTTATTTTAGCATTAATTGAAAAAACAATGAAGAAAGGTTCTCGTAATTTTTTAATGTTGATTTCAATCTCTTGTCATTAAACTTTATTATAGGAAAAGCCTTCTTATGATGAATTTTTAAAAATAAAAATTCTAAAGCCATATCTTTAAGGATAGGAATCAAAAATGAATTCACTTTCAAGCACATTATTTATTACAAAAAACAGTAAGCCCTACTCTTAGCCAAATTTCCTCTGAAATAGACCACCATAAAATCATATCACATTTTAAATTATTTTAACAAATTTGTATGAGGTGTACATGTGTTTATTTTCCTTGGCTTTAAGCAGTATCTACCTCCATTTTTTCCTTTCAAGCAAAATTAACTTCTGTTATGAAAAACAGTTAACAATTTTAGATATCTGCCTCCTGAGAATGAAATTGCATCCACTATTGGGATGTTTGCATTTTATATTTTTGATAATTTATTTACCACCCACTTTGTTTTTTCTCTTCTTAGTACAGCTGTGTTCCCTCCACACCCAAATATGGCCTGAGTCCTGATCCACAAGAGTAAACTAACTTTATTACAACCATGTCTGGCCAACTCTTTCCTTCTCTACCAGGCTCCACCCTTCTCAGAGATCTTGGGTCATGGCTGAACTGTGGGGAGTAGCAAAGAGAGCTGGAAACCTGGAGCCTTGAATTCTAGTCTACCAATGAGATGAACTGTCTGTGTTATCTAATCAAGGCCAGTCACATCTGAGGGCCTTGGAAAATAACGAGGTTAGACTCTGTCGGCTAACATTTCTTCCCCTTCTAAATTCTGTGCTTTTAATATTTAATAATGCTTTCTAGCTTCACTGTTTCTAGAAAGGGGTAATAATCCAAAAATCTGAAAGCTGTCTTTCTGAAAAGAGACCATGTAATAAGAGAACTCTAATCATATTACTCACTCATTCATCACTCAACAAATGTATATTGAACAGTTACTATCCTTCAGGCACTATGCTGACTAGGCATTATGTTAATTAATTTCAATTATATTTGTTCATTCTCAAACTGTTTTTACTAAGGTGAAATTTACATAAAGGCCCTGGCTGGTTGGTTCAGTGGTAGAGCGTCCGCTCAATGTGTGGAAGTCCTGGGTTTAATTCCCAGTCAGGGCACACAGGAGTAACAACCATCTGCTTCTTGACCCATTCTCCTTCTCTCTTCTCTTTCTCTTTCTCTCTCTTTCTCTCTCTCTCCCCTTCCCACAGCCATGGCTCAATTGGCTCGAACCAGCTGGCCTGGGGTGCTGAGGATGGCCCTACAGCCTCTGTCTCAGGCTATAAAAATGGCTCTGGTTGCAAACCAGCAATGGCCAGAGGGAGGCAGAGCAGAGCCTCCCTTCTGGGCTTGCCAGGTGGTTCCAGGTCAGGGTGCATGCAGGAATCTGTCTCTCTGCTTCCCTTCCTCTCACTAAAAAACCAAAAAAACCAAAAAACCAAAAAAACACACACATAAAATTAACCATTTTAAAGTGAAGAATTCAGTGTATTTAGTATGTATACTCAGCGTTGTACACCACTACCTAATTGTTCCAAAACATCTTCACCCCTCCAGAAGGAAACCCCATGCCTGTTAAGCCATCAGTGCCCTTTGTCCCCTCTCTCAACTCCTTATTAACCACCAGTTTGCTTTCTGTATCAATGGATTTACCTACTCTGGATATTTTTATTTATTTATTTATTCATTTTAGAGAGGAGAGAGAGAGACAGAGACAGAGAGAGGAGAGAGAGACAGTGGGGAGGAGCTGGAAGCATCAACTCCCATATGTGCCTTGACCAGGCAAGCCCAGGGTTTCGAACCGGTAACCTCAGCATTTCCAGGTCGACGCTTTATCCACTGTGCCACCACAGGTCAGGCCTGGATATTTTATATAAATAGAATCATACAGCATGTGACCTTTTTTGTCTGGTTTCTTTCACTTACCATAATGCTTTTAAGGTTTATCCATGTTGTAGCAGGTATCAGCATTTCATTTACTTCTGGCTGAATAATATTCCATTATATATATTGTTATAATATATATAATATGACATATATTATATAATAAATTATTTTACATATATGTATGTCACCATTTGTTTATCCATTCATCTATCAACACACATTTGGGCGGTTTTCATCTTTTGGCTATTGTAAATAGTGCTGCTAAGAACATGTGTGTACATCCCACAGTTTTTAATAACTACTCAAATATGGCTCAAATATACAGTTTATGGCCAAACTTTTATAAATAGTTTTGGAAGCAGTTAACTGTTTTCCTGTACTGGATTCAATCAAAGTCACTATATTGTCATCTAATCTCTGACTTCTCTCATTCTTTGTTCCTGGTTTTACTACTCAATAAATTGAGAAAATATATAGAGTCTCTCTTAATCCTTGCTGTGTTCCTATAAATGTGTGAGTATAAAACTAGAACCCAACAAATGTCTTTATAACCAATGCCATATACAGTCATATAAACAAGGAGCTATTAACATCAGAAAAAGAAAAGATTATGTTTTACAAAACATTTCCAATGGATCAATTACCTACTGGAAAGGGGAATGAGATGAGAGTGCCAGGCTATTGCTACTCAGCTCAATTAGGGCAGCAAAGAAGTACTTTTTTTCTTTAAATTATAATTTATGGGAACCATTTCTTTTCTTACTTATATAATAATTTAATAAGAACTAGGTTTTTTACTTTTATTTTTATTATTCTGTTCAGAGGCCAAATTGCAAAAGCACTCACACAGATGCTATAATTTTTAGATACCACTTAATAAGTACCCCGTGCCAATGCCTGATCCACATATCCAAGACATCTGTGGTTTTATTCCAGTTTCTCTGCTTAAGCAGTCCTTAATGATGCGTGTACTGTTTTCTTTCTTAGACTCATTGCCTCCATGAAAATTTGTAAGAACTACAGTGGTTGGCAAAAACCAGTCCTCATGTTAATACACACACATAATCAGTGTTCTCTTTCTTATTCTCTTCTTCAACTGAAAGATTCTTCTTTTTTCTTTGATTAAGTGAGAGGCAGGGAGTCAGAGACAGACTCCTGCATGCACCCCAACTGGGATCCACCAGGCAAGACACCTACTGGGGGAAGCTCTGACAATCTGGGGCTGCTGCTCCGTTGTTCAGCAATGGAGCTATTTTAGCACCCAAGGCAAGGACACAGAGCCATCCTCAGCACCTGGGGCCAACTTGCTCAATCTGTTTGAGCCATGCTATGAAAAGAGAGAGAAAAGAGAGAGAAAGAAAGAAAGAATGGGGGTGGGGTGGAGAAGCAGATGATCACTTCTCCTGTGTGCCTTGACAGGGAATTGAACCCAGGACTTTCACATGCTGGGCTGATGCTCTACTGCTGAGCCAACCAGCCAGGTCTGAAAGATTCTGACTTTATATGGTTTATCAATTTAGAACTATTCATTTTTTAATATCTCATCATAAGTCCCGGTTTGAACTAGGTATAGGCTTAAAAATAATTTTAAAAATTTTATAAATTGACAGAGACATTGCTTTTGTGAGTCACTAAAAACCTATTTTTCTAAAATACTAGACTTAGTTATTTCTAGAGTGGTACATTTACTACTCCGGCCAGAGTTAATTCTTTCAGTCCAATAATAAATACATGTTCTCTTTACATACTCAAAGTGCTGCAACTGCCATTCGCCCGCTCAGTAGGGGAAAACAGTCAAATTTGTATTTTGAATTGAGTTCCATTAAGACTTTAGCTCAAATAGACAGAAACCAAATGATCATTTAGGTATTAAACTGAATCTGACTGCAGGTATCACTTAAGTTTATGATAAATTATTGGCATACAAATTTATGAAATGGTGTACACATAAGAAGCCGTGCATTAAATACAATTTTTAATGTTGAATCACGTAAAATATATTAAGAGATCTCAATATATTTTTTAAATCACTGTGGCATCTCTTATAGAGCAAACAAATCATCAAGAAAAATGAATTGCAGCCCTGGCCAGTAGCTCAGTGGATAGAGCATTGGCCCAGCATATGGATGTCCTAGGTTTGATTCCCAGTCAGGACACACATGAGAACCAACCATCTGCTTCTCTCTCCCTCCCTCTCTCCCTTCTCTACCTCTTGCCCTCCCACAGCCAATGGCTCAATTGGTTCAAGCATGGCACCAGGTGCTGAGGATATCTCAGTTAGTCCAAGCATTAGTCTCAGGCACTAATAATAGCTCAGTACTTGAGCCTCAGCTCTAGACAGGGGTTGCCAGGTGGATCCCGGTCAAGGCACATGCAGGAGTCTGCCTCATTATCTCCCTTCCTCTCACCTAAAAAGAAAAAAAGAAAGAAAAAGAAAAGTAAATTGTTTCTTAATTATTGATCTATTTTACAAAATTAGATTTTCATACTGTGTTCCCAAAGCAAGGTGCTAAAATATTGTAAGTAATAATACTTCCCATTTACATAGGTTTTTAATGTTCAAACATTTCTTCAGCAGTTATGTTCTACCTCTGTTACTTACACTCATAAAGGGAGGTATCTTAGGTCTTACTGCCCTATGGTTTGAGAACCAGCATCATCATCAAAGGAGTATGTTAGAAATGCAGAATCACAGATCTCACCCTAAACCCACTAAATTAGAACCTGCATTAAGAAAAGTCAAGTAGGTTTCTTGCCTGGGTAACTCACTTGATTAGAGCATCATCCCTATATATTAAAGTTGTGAGTTTGATCCTGGGTCAAGACACATACAAGAATCAACCAATGGGCCTGACCCGGCGGTGGCACAGTGGATAGAGCGTCGGACTGGGATGCGGAAAGACCCAGGTTTGAGACCCCAAGGTCACCAGTTTGAGCATGGGCTCATCTGGTTTGAGCAAAAAGCTCACCAGTGTGGACCCAAGGTCGCTGGCTTGAGTAAGGGGTCACTCGGTCTGCTCTGAAGGCCCACGGTCAAGGCACAAATGAGAAAGTAATCAATGAACAACTAAGGTGTCGCAACGAAAAACTGATGATTGATGCTTCTCATCTCTCTCCGTTCCTGTCTGTCTATCCCTCTCTCTGACTCTCTGTCTCTGAAAAAAAAAAAAAAAAAAAAAAAAAAAGAATCAACCAACGAATGAATAAATAAGTAGAACAACAAATTGGTCTTTCTCTTTCTTCCGTCCCTTCTTCTCTCTCTAAAAATCAATTTAAAATGTGGGGGTTTTTTTGTTTTTGTTTTTTAAAGAAAAACTATTCTGAATTGTAATAAACAAGTAACAGTGTGAGGGAACGCCGTTCCAGAAAAAAATTAATCTGGCATTTTTATTGTGTCCACAATATGTCTTCAATTGCATCAAAAAATAACACACGTAGGTTCCAGGAATCAAGGTCCGGTGGCACACAGAGATTTGGTGAGTCTTTGGAGGAAAAAATTCATCTGTTTTCTTTGTCAAATTTTCAGCATCAGTTTTATTAGCATTGAGAATGATGCGACTAACTTTGCTTTCTTTAACTTAGAAGTTAAAGTGAAGGAAATGTTTAACTCAGGTTCTCTTCTTCAACTAACTTCCCAACCCCCTGCATTTGGATTCCTCTGACCAGGGTATAGAAAGGGGAATAGCTAAATTGTTTACCAATCTCCCAGCCCCTTTGTCTGGTCATCCCGCCATTCTTCAACCCCCTTGTAAGGTATTTTTCCCCGCCGAGAAGGAAGGAAGGGGCCGGAGCCACGAAGTGTGGAATAGTAAAAGGCTTTATTGAGTACAGAGCGTGCTTCCCACCCGACGAGATTCCCTGGCCCCAAGGAAAGATGGAGGCCAGGGAAGTCTCAAGGAGTGACCTGTATGAGGGATATTTAAAGGGTTCCTAGGATGGTCGAGCTAATATGACGTGGTGAAATCTCACTGGCTGGCAGACGGTCGCTGTTTTCCAAAGGGTTCCTGAGAAGTTTCTTTTGGCCCGCTTGGTTGTGGGTAGTCCTAGCCAAAGTTCATGGGTCTGACCTTTCCCATTATCCACTGACCTTACATTCTGACCTTTTGTGTTAAATAGAAAAGGGGCGCCGTTTATTCATCTGGCTACTTGCTGATTAGGGGCATCCTGGGGAGGGGGAGATTGGAAGGTGGTGGTTTTGAGGGGTGTCAGGAGGAACATCTGTGCGGCCGTGAGTTGAGAAACTTCGCGGATGCGGTCCTGTAAGGATTTAAAAGAAAGAGGAGTAATAGTGGGATTTGCAGGGTCCAGCCTTTTGGTGAGCTGGAGATGGATGGAGTCCAGTGGTTCCAACTGCCAGTGGTCCTGTAAGGAGGCAAGCTTGAGGCAAAACTGCATGTCAGGAGTGGCGTAAAAGGGAAAAGGAAGGGGACCCATCCATTTCCATAACCGAGACCTGTGAGGGAACTAGAGGTCCAGAGTGTGATCGCAAAACAGAGAAGGTAGCCCCTGTGTCCACAAGAAATGAGATGGACTTACCCACTAGTTGCAGCATACCCTGGGTTCTCCGAGTCCAGGCTGTGTCCTAGGAGTTTGAGCGATGCGTCCACCTGGCTGGACTGGCCTCCCATTTGGGCGGCTTGTCCTCCACGTAGAGGCGCTGAGGAAAAACCTGTTGTCCAAAGGGGCAATTGCTTCACCAGTGACTGGGCTGCTTGCAGTCAGGGCAGGGCTCAGTGGGCAGCATCCGGCAGGGACCCTGCTAGGACCAGTGGTCCTGCTTGCCACACTTAAAGCAAGCTGCTGGTGGGGTTTCTCTTTGTGTCTTGGATTTGGGTTGGGCACTTCCTGTGTCTTGCCTCTGTTGTTCTACTGGCCTCAGTGTTGCCACAAGAGCCGGGGTTTGGAGCGTTACCTTCTGCTGCATGTGGGCCTGGCAAACAGCCTTGGCCTGTTTCTACTAGTTGGGACCGTTAAAAACTTTAAATGCTGTGTTCACAGGTCCCGGGTAGGGGTTTAGGGGGGTTGAAAATAAGAGGAGGAGGGCTCGTACGGAGCCCGGCACCCAGATCCTGCAGGAAACACTGGAGCCAAAGGCAGGACAGGGCCAGAACTTCCTGCAAGAAAATTGGAGTTGGACATCCTGAAAACCAGTGTAAGAGCCAATGCCAGGCTGAGAATGGCCTGACGGAGGAGGGACTTAAGAACACAGTGGAGTAGGGAAGGGCCCCTGACCAGCAGGGGAGGAGAAAGAGAGATGGTAGTGGTGGATAAGAAATAGGTTTTTGCAAAGGGAGGGGAGGGGGCTCTCAGAGGGAAGCGACCCAAGCACAAAAGAGGTCCGCAGAGGGACCAGAGAAGTCCCAAGAGAGGGGCACCCCCAGGGGTCAGACAGGAGGGAGAGAGAGTTGGGAGTCTGCGGAGAAGGAAAGATTAGGAATGGAGGTTTTAGGTGAGCTTTCTCTGGCCAGAAAAAGTCCTGCGCGGTGAAACAGGCGGCATAGAGATTAAGGACGGGCACATGAATAATTAGAAGCTGTGTATGTAAGAGATCTCCAATCAGTTCCCAGCTTTTTTGGCAATAGTTAAATTGGTGAGGGTGTTAACACCGAAAGTCCCTTCAGGAGGCTAATTCAGTGGGTTCTGTGCCATAGCCACAGCGGAGAAGAACAGTTTTTTCTTCTTTAAGGAGGGAGATTCCTGTGCCCCCACAGCAGCCCTCAGTCCTCAGAGTGGTCAGATTTGAGTATCAGCGTCATAAAACTCAAGGTCTGGCCACGGACGGAAAAGGTAAAGTGGATGTGCTCCAGACATCTCCACAAGCACACTCACTTGGAATGGAAAAGACTTCCCTGACGTAACTACAGTTTCAAACAGGGAGTCTTGGCGGAAAGAACTGAGAGGAAGACAGAGACAAGGAACTTACCGCACCGTGAGCCAAAGTGGGTGGAAGGTCGGAGGTCCTCGTTTTTTCTAGGAGGGGATGGGAAGAGGAGCATCCTTGCGGTCTTCAACTTCTCCCGGGTTTTCAGCACCAAAATGTAAGGTATTTTTCCCCGCCGAGAAGGAAGGAAGGGGCCGGAGCCACGAAGTGTGGAATAGTAAAAGGCTTAATTGAGTGCAGAGCACGCATCCCACTCGGCAAGGTTCCCTGGCCCTGAGGAAAGATGGAGGCCAGGGAAGTCACAAGGAGTGACCCGTGTGAGGGATATTTAAAGGGTCCCTAGGGTGGTCGAGCTAATATGACATGGTGAAATCTCACTGGCTGGCAGACGGTCACTGTTTTCCAAAGGGTTCCTGGGAAGTTTCTTTTGGCCCGCAAAGTTGTGGGCGGTCCTAGCCAAAGTTCGTGGGTCTGACCTTTCCCATTATCCACTGACCTTACACCCCTTACCTAGTTAGTGATATCCCCATCTCTCCTTTCCACCTTGGTGTGACCATTTAAACTAGCAAATCGGGGGGAAACATGATTGTACAGTCAACACTCAGCCAATGGAGCAAGACCCAGCATCCTAGGGCCTATATTAGGGATAAAAACAGAATTTGCCATCTGCCCGCACACTTGCTGATTGGCTGGCTTTGAAGAGCAGCAACACACCCTTCTGCAGAAGTTATTAAAGTTGCCTTGCCGAGCTGTTTTGTCTCCACAAGTCTTGCTTAATTTCACTTCTAACAAACGTAAAAGGAAACACTATACTAGATGCTAAAAAGGAATTAAATGCAAACTAAATTTGCCAAACAGTATATACAGCATATACAGCATTTTCCGTGGACAAATTAATGATTTTTCAAAGATAAACTATTATTGAGACTTACCTTTCTGAACAAAAATCACCTTCCCCCCACCCCTGCCCCCACTCACCAAGGTGCTTTTATAAGATTTTATCTGAAGAAAGTTTCTTTTAAAATGCAAACGTAAAGGAGTGTTGATGTATTAATATGATAATAAATGGTAATTGGGTTTGCCAAGGTTTATTTATCTGATTGGTACAAGAAAGGGCCCGTGGAAATGATCTCCAAGCCCAGGGGTTTGTAAATGTACAAGTGTGGTGGTGAAAGGGGGCACACTGAGAGGAAACAGGAAAGGTTGGCAGCAAACCTGGGGATGGTAATAAACAAGAAAGACACTCAAATTCTATTCTCCTTTACACTTGCAGGCTGCTTTTTCTTGTTTGTTTTTTATAAAATCTCAGGGTTCATAGTGAAGATAGGGCAGATCAAAAAGAGGCAGGAAAAGCCTCTAAGAGGGCAGATGCTGTAGCCCAGCCAAGGGAGAGCTGCAAACTTGGAGCCACCTTCCCTTGGGCTTCTTGTCCAGTAGGCTCTTTGGGTTGATGCCTGGCTCACCAGCAACCGTCAGCCCAAGTTTACATTCACCCAAGGAAAACGCCTCCCCGAAGTACAGTTCTGTAAAACCGATCTTCCTGCTCAAGACTACCCAGCTGACTCAGGACAGTAAAACTCCCTGAGAGAATATTCATTTTGTTTTTTAAAGAGGAATGAATATTTTAAAGTCCTTTTAGTCCTCTTTTACTGTTTCCTTCTAGTTTACCCTAGAAAAGGAATTCCTGAGAAAAAGGAATTTTAAATACTGGGATGGATTACAAGGGAGGTTGTGAAATCATCATACTGAGATATTTAAAAATAAATGGCATCTGAGTCCTTTGAGATGATTAGATAGACACTATCTAATGGCAATATGACGGACCAGAACTTTGTAATTTCAGCTCAGCAACTCAAAGACATGTGCCGTATATGCCATGCTTGCTTTTCAGATTAGGCTTTAGTGTTGCGTTCCTAAACATTTCAGAATTTCATAGTAGTAAAGGAGTTTTGTGCTCAAAATAGTAATTTAGCTTGTTAGAGCTGCAGTGTAAGGACACTTAGCAAAATAATTATATTCATATTCAAGATGATTATGAGGTGTAAGGACCGACTGTCCTCCTTAGGACAGTCCTTCTTTTGTAAGTTCTGTCCTCCCTCGAAAAGTGTCCGCCCATATGTCCTCCTTTTTTTTTTAAGGGATTTTAAAAAAATATTTTATTTATTCACTTTTTAGAGAGAGAGGAGAGAGAAAGAGAGGAAAGAGATAGAGAGAACAGGGGGAGGGGCAGGAAGCATCAACTCTCATATGTGCCTTAACCAGGCAAGCCCAGGGTTTCGAACCGGCAACCTCAGCATCCCAGGTCGATGCTTTATCCACTGCGCCACCACAGGACAGGCATGTCCTCTTTTTTTTTTTTTTTTGTATTTTTGTATTTTTCTGAAGCTGGAAACAGGGAGGCAGACAGACTCCCGCATGCGCCCAACCAGGATCCACCCGGCATGCCCACCAGGGGGCGATGCTCTGCCCATCCGGGGCATCGCTCTGTTGCGACCAGAGCCACTCTAGTGCCTGGGGCAGAGGCCAAGGAGCCATCCCCAGCGCCCGGGCCATCTTTTGCCCCAGTGGAGCCTCGGCTGCGGGAGGGGAAGAGAGAGACAGAGAAGAAGGAGAGGGGGAGGGGTGGAGAAGCAGATGGGCGCCTCTCCTGTGTGCCCTGGCCGGGAATCGAACCCGGGACTTCCGCACGCCAGGCCAACGCTCTACCACTGAGCCAACCGGCCAGGGCCATGTCCTCTTTTTTGATATTGGAAGACTAATCTGTAAATGTCCATATTTGATCGATGCAGAGTTGATCCATTGTGTGTGATGTGATGTATTTGTATCTAAATAAGTACTTTTTTCTTACAATTATTAAAAATTAATAGGCATGTAAGCATAATTACAATATAAAATATTACAAATGCTTTTATTATGCATTTATCATATTATAGTGTATTACTATTGCAATGAATAAAATATTTCTTTTATTTATGATATTGTTTTCTTCAATTTATTTTTGTCCTCATTTGCATTGTAAAAAAGTTGGTCACCTTACTGAGGTTATGTACTATCAGAAATCAATATTTGCTTTTGTGTATTTTTAGAAAGCTGATTACTCTTCATGTATGCTTCTATGGTACTTTATACATTATGATTATAAATTATATTGATATCCAAAGCATAAATATCATATGATAAAAAAGAATGAAATCTTAGTGAATTATACAAATATGAGAAAAAATATTTTAAAATTTCTCTGACCTTAAAGTCCTTTCCTGCTTCTTGTTTGTTTCAGACTATAGATGCTTTAATTTAACTATGGACAGGGATTCAAATTAATAAACTATTCTTGAATTACAGAGTATGCAAATGCAGCAGACTTTTATTAAGGCTTCTTATACATCTTATATACTTGACCCATTTATGAGATTCATCACGATTTTTGACATACAATTTAAAATAGTAAATAGCAATGTACTATTAGTGACATTCATTTTTATTAAAATTAAACTTAAGGTGCTTAAATTTAAAAGACACTTCTTAAAATATTTTATAAAATATATGTTCTTTTTTTACTGTTATTTATATTGTTTCTTTTTCTTTTTTAATATTTATTTATTCATTTTACAGAGGAGGGGGAGAGAGAGAGAGAGAAGGAGGGAGGAGCAGGAAGCATCAACTCCCATATGTGCCTTGATCTGGCAAGCCCAGGGTTTTGAACTGGCAACCTCAGCGTTTCCAGGTTGATGCTTTATCCACTGCACCACCACAGGTCAGGCCATATGTCCTTATTTTGTAATTGTACTTTATAATATATTTGGAAAGTGGTATAACTTTAGTGACTAAAAGTATTAAAATGAATGGAATGATTCCATTTTTAGATGAATAAGTAAATATTGAGAATTTATAGTGCCATCTACAACTAGGTAGAGATACATATAAAGATTTTAAAACACAGTCTCAGTTTGCATATATGGATAGAGCATCAGACTGGGATGCGGAAGGACCCAGGTTGGAGACCCCAAGGTCGCCAGCTTGAGCGCGGGCTCATCTGGCTTGAGCAAAGAGCTCACCAGCTTGGACCCAAGGTCGCTGGCTCCAGCAGGGGGTTACTCGGTCTGCTGAAGGCCCACAGTCAAGGCACATGTGAGAAAGCAATCAATGAACAACTAAGAAGTCGCAACGCGCAACGAGAAACTGATGATTGATGCTTCTCATCTCTCTCCGTTCCTGTCTGTCTGTCCCTGTCTATCTCTGCCTCTGTAAAAAAAAAAAAGTGCTTTTTGAGCATAGGTCTCTGATAAGTCTGCATAAAATTTAGGAATTCAAATTAGATAAAAAGAAATTTAATAAAAAGGAAGGCTACCACTTCAGGTATGTCTAGCATTTGACTTAAAATCATAAAATACTTGCTTTGTACTTCAAAAGAAGTTCTACCTAGTGAATGTGCCAGTGAACTGTCTTGGCCTGTTGTGACATTACTTATTTGCCTGACCTACTTTTGTAAGTAGTGATTTTTATAGATTAAATTTTTATATTGGGTTAGGATTTTAAACAATATCTTTTAACATCAACCAGTTGTTGTTGTTGCTTTGTTTTTAAGAAAGAGAAGGGTAGGGAGAGAGAGGGATAGGAACTTCGAACTGCTCCTGTATGTGCCTTGACTGGGGATCGAACCAGCAACCTTTGTACTCTGGGATGGTGTTCCAACAAACCGAGCTATCCAGCCAGGGCTTAACTCTTTTTGATTTTTAGAGAGCCAAAGAAAGGAAGGAAGAACCAGGGGAGGGGGAAGGGAACATTCATTTTTTGGTCTACTCGGTTATGCATTCTTTGGTTGCTTCCTGTGTGTGCCCTGACCAGAGATAGAACCTGCAACCTTGTCATTTCGGAATGACACTCTTAACCAACTGAGCTAGCCGGCCAGGGCCATAGCCAGTTTTTGTTTTTGTTTTTAATCTGAAATACATAGAAAGTTCAAGTATCAATAATCTCACCATTTAAACTTCTCCCCATCCCTATCTTCCTGCTTCCACTATTTCACTATACTTCCAAACAAGCCCACTGTTAAGAATTTAGTGCTACAAATTCTTTTTAATTTCCTCCCCTTGTTTTTACACCTGTATCATCTATACAAGTTAAAGAAAATGGATCCGTCCAGGCATACTTATCCGTAATGTGCTCCCCCCTTTACTTATATATCTGGACATCCCTACACATCTTAACATATAGATCTCACTTTCAATGACTGCATGCATTCAGTGTATAAGTGTATCATTATCTATGTAGGTATTCCCCATTGATATTTAAATTGTTTTCAGGTAGATGTTTTTCATTTAGGGTACTCAAAACACTATTTCTGGGAACATCATGTAGCTTTGTGTGCTTGTGTAGCAATTACATAAAACAGATTTTGCCATAGACCAGCTCTTGCTAAATTCACCATAACCAGCATGATGTTAGAGTCAATGAGACCTTTCTTTAGCATACTCTGAGATAATCCTCTCTGTTTCTTTTTCTTTCTACGTTCTTTTGCTGCTTCTTCCCAGTTTACTTTACCACCACTTCCTCCTCAATGCAGCCTTCTTAAGCTCAGTCTAGGCAACCTTCTCTTTACATATTACATTCTGTCTCTAAACAACCTCATCCATGACCAAAGCTTTAACTACCATGTATACAGAAATGGCATCAATATTTATCCTTTACCCTAGACCTCTCTGGATTCCAGAACCATATAGATTGCAACCCATTTTTACTCTTTAGATTACTTTTGATTTACTTTTCTACCCTATACCTCTTTTCATGACCCTAAACCCATAAATCCTACTGCCACAAACTCATTTTATCTAAAACCAAACACTTATTCCATCAAACTCAGTCCGCCCCAGTATTTTCTATCTTAGTGAATGATACTGCCATCCAAATAGTTACATAGTAGAAATAACTACCCAAATATAATGCATCACCAGCACAATTTTACTTCCTAAATGTTTTTCTTTTTCTTTTTTTAAAGATTTTATTTATTCATTTGAGAGAGAGAGAGATAAGGAGGGAGAGGCAGGAAGCATCAACTCCCATATGTGCCTTGACCAGGCAAGCCCAGGGCTTTGAACCGATGACCTCACCATTCCAGGTCAATGCTTTGACCACTGTGCCACTGCAGGTCAGGCCTAAATAGTTTTTCAATCTATTCACTTCTCACTATCTCCACTGCTATTCTACTAATTCATGCACACACCATCTCTCATCCCTGTAATATATCTCTTTGATTGAGTTCTGCCACTTATTCTTGCCCTACTCTAATCAGATATTCATCTATAGTCAGGTTGACCACCCTCCTCACTGGCTGCCTGCAACCACACCAGCCTTCAACTTTCTTTCAATTTCTCCACTGTTCTCCCATGCTTCCTCCATGTGGAGAACATTTTTATTGGTTTACTTGAATACTTTGGGGGTTATATCAGTGAAAAGACAGGCAGCATTTCTGTTTCTACATTCTAGAGGGGCAAAGTAAAAAAAGAGACAAAAAGCAAACACAAAATAAACAAGACAAATACCAGATAATGAGAATTGTTAATTGTGATGCTAAGAATGAGTTGAAGCTGCCTGACCACGCGGTGGCACAGTGGATAGAGCGTCGAACTGGGATGCAGAGGACCCAGGTTCGAGACCCCGAGGTCGCCAGCTTGAGCATGGGCTCATCTGGCTTGAGCAAAAGCTCACCAGCTTGGACCCAAGGTCGCTGGCTCGAGCAAGGGATTACTCGGTCTGCTGAAGGCCCATGGTCAAGGCACATATGAGGAAGCAATCAATGAACAACTAAGGTGTTGCAATGCGCAATGAAAAACTAATGATTGATGCTTTTCATCTCTCTGTTCCTGTCTGTCTGTCCCTATCTATCCCTCTCTCTGACTCTCTCTCTGTCTCTGAAAAAAAAAAAAGAATAAGTTGAAGCTGATAGAAGAGAGAATGACTAACTGGCTCCTCCTTATTGTGTGGGCAAGGAAGAGCATCCTGAAGGAGCATTTCTTACAGTTGGGATTTGAATGACAAGGGAGTCAGCCATGGGGAGATCATATGGGATAGAGATTTCCAGGCAAAGGGAACAGAGAATACGAAGACCCTAACATGAGAGTGAGTTTGGCTTATTTGACCAGGATGGTAAGGGTGGATGTGGTGACAAATGAACAGCTGGAGGAAATGTTTGTACAGGCTGTTCTCTGTCTGAAATATTTCCCCTCCTTTCCACCCAGGGTACTCCTGTTCATTCTTTGATCTCACTTCTTGAGGATACCTTTCCTGACCCTGCAGATGTGACCAGATTCCCCATGTATGTGTACCATGTACCTTTCCTTCATAGCATACATCACTGTTGGAGTTTAGTCACATTAATATCCTTGGTGACTTGATTCATTTGCCTCTTTTATGAATACGGACTCCAGGAAGGTCAGGACCTGTCTGTTTTGCTCAATAAGGTTTCCCTAGTTCCTAACACAGATGAAGCACTCAAATATTTTCTAAAATGTGATTGTTGAGTCAAAGAAATGCACATTTCAAAAACATTAAATGTATTGCAGTGACATTGGATAATAACATGTTTCAAATGCACAAATCTATAACACATCATCTGTATATTGTATTGTGTGTTTGCCACCCAGAATTTAGTCTTTCTCCATCACCATGTATTTGATCTGCTTAACCCTTTCCAACCTCTCTCATCTACCTTCCCTTTTGGTAACCACCATACTGTTGTCCGTGTCTGTGAGTTTTTTTGTTTGTCCTGCTTGTTCACTAGTTGTTCTCTGTTCATAGCCCACATGTGAGCAAAATATTGTCCCTCCCCATTTTACTCTGACCCATTTTACTCAGCATGGCACTGTCAAGATCTATCCATACTGTTGCAAATGGCAGCATTTCATCCTTTCTTATGATTGAGCAGTATTTATATTGTGTGTGTGTGTGTGTGTGTATATATATATATATATATATATATATATCACATATTTTATTTATTTATTTATTTATTTGGTACCGAGATGTTTATTGAAATACTGTTTCTATAATGGGTCTAGCCAGGGAAATGCATAGAGCTTGAACTAGGTAAACAAGCCCTGTCCTGACATTTATTTAACATCTGCTATAAGGAAATTGAGACAATTTCTGAAGAAGCAGTGAGGATAAAAATAAAGAAAATTATAGTGAAAATTTTCAAATACATAAAAATAGAGTCATAGAATAAATGTCCATATTCTTATCACTCAGATTTAACAAGAATCAAAATTTTGCATTCATTTATATCCTTTTATTTTCTTTGCTGAAATATCTTCAAGCAAAACTCATTGATCATGCCATTTTATCCTTACATACTTCAATATGCATCTCTAAAAATATAAACTTTCTTATATTTACAACGCCACTATGCTCCTTATTTCTTGGTACTGTTTAACCTCCATACTGCTTTCCATAGCAGCTGCACCATATGACATAGAACAGCTGCACCATAGCAGCAGTCTGCATTCCCACCAGCAGCGCATGAGGGTTCCTTTTTCTCCACAGCCTCACCACTACATGTTGTTTTGTTTCGTTTTGGTTTTTTGCCTAACTGATGAGCGCCATTCTAACAGATGGGAGGTGGTATCTCATTGTGGTTTTGGTTTGCATTCCCAAGGCATGCATCTTTAAGCTTCAATGGATATTTCTGAATTATGTTTTCCAAAATTCATGCTGCTCTCCATTTCCATTAAGCATACATAAAAGCATTTGCTTCCCCTCATCAACGTCAGTACTGAATGTTAGCATTCTTCTTAATTCCACCACTCATAAATGGCTATTTGCATTTTTCTTCTTGAACACCTACATTTGAGGCAAATCCAATTATAGTGAACTCAGGTCCATACTAGACTTTTTTGGGCCTGAATTAAACTTGTTATTTTGGGAATGCCTTCCTTCCATGTAACTCTCCCTTTTGTATGTGACATACTGCATACTTCATCCCCTTGTTTGGACATTTCTATGCTTACATATGCAATGTTGACACTTATCCTCTATGTATCCAGGAGAAATTGGGTGCCAGTAAATGACAGGTGGGCTGTGGGCCTTCAAATGAGGAGGAAACAAATTAAGAGGAGAATCAGAGAAAAGCCTGAGAAAGATAGAACAGAACAGAGTCTTATGAAAGGATGAGAGGTGAAATAGAATCTGATGGTGTCAAAGATGTTGGACCAAGCATAGTTGAGGTCTGGACAGGTTCTTAGAACTTAGTAAAGCTACTATTTTTCAGTGGCCAGATGAGCTTAAGCACAGACATAAAATGAAATTAGGAAGAGAAGACAGATTTATTGGATAGTGTAAAAACAAAAATACCCCACAACAACAGGGCCTAAATCTGACAAGGCTAAGAATGAAAGGATTGGGAAAATATATTTAAAACCAAGGTCCACTAAGATCTTACGCTTTTGGACAAATTTAGACGTACATTTTGGAATGTAGTCCAAATAGATGCTCAGCTTGATAGTAAGGTGGTGTTCTTGCAAAGAAACAGTACATTGTTTTTAAAGAAGGACCATGGGAGACACTTGGGGAAGGGCTTAGCACTTTAGCCTATAAGTTCAAGGCCCAGGTGCTATAGGTAATAGCAGTAGTACCAACAAAATTAGTGTCATTAGGTAATGACAATAGTCTGTGCTGAAGGCCTGTTTCCTAGGCTACAGACGAAGGACTTGTTCCTCATTTACGCCTAGGGGAAGGTCCCCGGACCTCTGGCAGAAAGTGCCGCATGTGCATGCACGTAGACCTTCCCCGCTTCTCACGGCTAAACCCGCCAAGAAGCGATCCCGCCTTGACAGTAATGACCAGCAAATGTAGTTGTGATTACTTAGGAGCTGGGCATAAAGCATGCATGATCATGCTTGTCTACTGATGGCAATAAGGAATTGTGAGCAGGTATCCAAGATCCTGAACAAGAAACCCATGGATGCAACAGTAGTCACTGAGTCTCTAGAGCCCTAGCCTAAATATGAACTTAATATTAAGTACCCTTATATTGGGGGCAGAGTAAAGAGTGAAAGGACAGTGTATTTGAATTAGCCCGAGGACTGAGACAAGGCTGAAAGGGATTGTGGACCAAGCTGTGGAAAGCTAGGGGAAGAAGGCAGAAGGTAATGAGGTAGATAGAGTCTAATAGTGGCAAAGGCCAGTGATTCATTATGGACTGCCTATTGAGCCTCAATTGCTTGGATATTTTCTATCACCTCCACTTTTGTTCTATACCATAGCAATTTTACAATGAATTTCTGCAGGTTTTTGGATTTAATATTTTTCTGCGCCGATATATGCATGGGAAGAGATTATTTCTTCAGGAACATTAGGTCCTAGAATGCTGAAATGGGGTGAACGTGACAGAGTACTAAGAGTGTATTAAGTTGGGTTAGTCCACTAATTTCCCCTTTGTCTGGGAAGGATTGCACTGTACATTTTCTAGTGCATTATTGAGGCTGGTTTTCAACGCTTCATTTTATACAAATTTTTTTTCTTGGCAGAACCTAGCTCACCGTTAAATAAGCCTCACTACTAGTAAGTCAGAAAAGCTTCCATTTTATTTCATTTTGCCTCATTACTTGTAACTTGTGAGAGTAAATAATTTCTCCCCCAGCAAAGCACTTTAACATAAGCACCACTGTATGTTCACAAAGCTCTATAAAACTTTCTATTTTGTTCCAGTCCAATATTTTACCTAAAAGCCCTCTTGGTTCCAATGATTACCACAGATTTGAGTCAGCACAATGCAGTTGAGCACTCACTGTCTGTTCCACTTCGATGAATGTTTGGAAACATAGCACCTTTAGAATAGAATAGAAAATCCTGTGAATATCTTTAGAATTACTGGTATGGTAAATGAGGAAAACAGTTTGTATTTCATGTTTTCATACATGCTCAGAAAGGAGATTGTTCTGGTCAGTTGTTTTTTTTTGTATTTTTCTGAAGCTGTAAATGGGGAGAGACAGTCAGACTCCCGCATGCGCCAGACCGGGATCCACCGGCACGCCCACCAGGGGCAACGCTCTGCCCACCAGGGGGCGATGCTCTGCCCCTCCGGGGGGTCGCACTGCCGCGACCAGAGCCACTCTAGCGCCTGGGGCAGAGGCCAAGGAGCCATCCCCAGCGCCCGGGCCATCTTTGCTCCAATGGAGCCTTGGCTGCGGGAGGGGAAGAGAGAGACAGAGAGGAAGGAGGGGGTGGAGAAGCTAATGGGCGCTTCTCCTATGTGCTCTGGCCGGGAATCGAACCCGGGTCCCCCGCACGCCAGGCCGACGCTCTACCGCTGAGCCAACCGGCCAGGGCCTGTTCTTGTCAGTTTTGATCCTTTAAAAATGCTAGCAGCCATGCCATGGCAGCAACAGCAACGAATTGTAACAATAATGAATCACCAATGGTGTCATCTGTCCTGCTTTTGTTCGTGAAGACAAATATAATCTTCCTGTCATACCGCCTATTTTAACAAAGCAAGTGTAATTTTCAGGGTATTTTGCTAACAACAGTAATATTTCACATATAATAACTAGTTTTTAGACAATTAAGAAACAGTATCTTCCTACAGGGAATAAATCAGATTCCTAATAATGATAACTCATCATCAAGGCATTACAGCTGGTCAGTTGCTGAAGAAAATCTTGTTGCTGTATAAGCAATATAGTTAGTTGGCAATCTCACCATGGTTTGCTGTGTGGGTTTGTGTCCACGTGGCCAAAAACAGAGCCAATCCTTGAATCACAGGTGGTGTTGAGATGCTGATTCTGCATGGGAGATTGTGGATGGGCACCCACCTGCCTCAGCGGGTAGGCTTTCTAAGTGAACCCCAGCAAGCCACAGACTCATTGCCATGCATGTGTGCAGTGACTGATGATGATGACTTGTGGGAGTCCTGTTATGGACCACGGCAGCTGGGTGAATGAACCTTTCTCTTCTCTGACCTCAGATGTTTCTCATGCTGTGGTTTGAGGACCTGAACTGGAATCATTTGGGTATTTGTTAAAACTGCTTAGGGTCCCAACTGGCTTATTTATCTCTAGTTTCTAGAGATGACTTCAGAAGTCTGCTTTTTTTTTTAAAAATAAATTGATTTTAGGGAGACAGGGGAAGGGAGAGAATGAGAGAAAAACATCATTTGTCGTTCCATTTATTTATGTATTCATTGGTTGATTCTTGTATGTGTCCTGACTGGGGATCAAAGCCGCAACCTTGGTGTATCTTGATGGTGCTGTAATCAACTGAACTATCCACCCAGAACCACAGGAGTCTGCATTTTTTAATAAGATGCTTTTGTGTGTGTGTGTGTGTGTGTGTGTGTGTGTGTGTGAGAGAGAGAGAGAGAGAGAGAGAGAGAGAGAGAGAGAGAGAGAGAAAGAGATTGCTTCTCATATGTGCTTTGACTGGGGTGCTCCACCCAAGCCAGTGACCCCTTGCTCCAGCTAGTGACCTTGGGCTCAAGCCAGTGACCTTTGGGCTCAAGCAGCAATATCACAGTTTTGAACCTGGGACCTCAACATCCCAAGTCAACACCTACTGTGCCACTACCAGTCAGGCAATAGATGCGTTTTTAAACAATTTCTCTGGATTATTCTTCTGAGCAGTAAATTTGAGGAACATTGACCGAATACTAGTGGGATGTACTTAACATGCAAACATATTGCTTTCTAGAATTTAAGGAGAACACAAAGGCTCATCTGTCCTTTGGCACAGCTACATGCTGGCAGTAAATGGGAGGCTAACAACATAGCTTTCTCTGGCCCCTGGTGGTCTCTCCTAAACAGTGAATTCCCACAATATTTCACACTTGTACCATGCAATTTATGGCAACTATATAATTAGGATTTTTGAAAACAGTTCCAATTTTATGTTATTTCATTATTTTCAATAAAAGTCACCTATTTAAATAAATCAGTCTTTTAGATTTCTGCAGCAGAAAAATATTTTGATATTAAATCATGTATTTGGGGAAAAAATATCACTTACCCCTGCCCTGTTCTGATCATTAAACAGCATCAAGAACACCCTACATGGCCTGACCTGTGGTGGCGCAGTGGATAACGCGTTGACCTGGAAATGCTGAGGTCGCTGGTTCGAAACCCTGGGCTTGCCTGGTCAAGGCACATATGGGAGTTGATGCTTCCAGCTCCTCCCCCCTTCTCGCTCTCTGTCTCTCTCTCTCTCCCTCTCTCTCTCCTCTCTAAAAATGAATAAAGAAAAAAAGAAAAAAAAAGAAAAAAAGAACACCCTACACAAACTCTCCTCCAGACTGGGGAGACTCAGAGAGAAAGCATTTAGTCAAATTCCTGGCTTTACGCTTTCAAGAAGACTTTAAGAATGCATAACTGAAGCAATAGTTTGAAAGCCAAAGCACTTCTGATTTGTGTGAAGCAGAGTCAGAAAGAAGTGTTGTTTTTATGAATTGTTTTTAGTTTTGACAACTTGATTTTGAATATCAAGAGCAAAGTTTGAGAGAGAGAGAAAGAGAAGAGAACAGTCTATATGAAAAGCCAGAGTAGCAAAAAGGTGCCATGATGGTAAGAATAATCTCTTCACAACTAGAACAGAAAGTAAATTTTTTTCCTTCTAGTGTGGGAAAGAAGCAGAGTGATTTTGACTAAGGTTTGCTAGGGATTGTTTTTGAGAAAAGGCCCAGTGTCCCAGGCCAAGTCTAAAGTGTGGAGTGGGGGTAGTTGGCTGAGAGAGAAACTCAGAATAAACTAGGCAAGAATTGGAATCTTAGAGCAGAAGGACCATTGCATGTCTTCCTAAGATACAGCCAAGGAGTCTGTAAACCTCACAGCAAGGCCCCTTGTGCCACATAAAAGGCAAAGTAACTAAGTGGATGGGCCTGACCGGAGAGCCTCCGTGTTGGGTGGGGGACACGGGGACCTTGCTGGACCCAGAAACCAAGAGAAAAGGGTTCCTAGAACTTTCAGACATTGAGGCCAATGAACAGACGAGTGAAATGAACAACTCAAGGGAGGTCCACAAAGACGAGCACATTTCCTTCTCCCGTGACAGGATATTACATATGTGAGATTAACCTTATGGTTTTAGATCACCCTCCAGGGCATGGAAATGGGAGGGAAAAATCTCCAGTTTGCCTGAGTATTGTCAGACAAAGGACACTGAATTTCAAACTGGAAGTCACTGTGGCACGTAGCAGTGAAATATCACATTTAGTACAACTTTGTGACACTTCATACAAACAAATGCACAAGTTAATTTTAAAAAACCATACATTCTGCTTATTTTGGCCTAGAAAATATGGTTATCATATTTATCTCAGGCTATTCTACCTTCTATTTTCTTTTTCTTTTTTTTTTAGATTTTATTTATTCATTATAGAGAGGAGAGAGAGAGAGAAGGGGGGAGGAGCAGGAAGCATCAACTCCCATATGCGCCTTGACCAGGCAAGCCCAGGGTTTCAAACCAGCAACCTCAGTGTTTCCAGGTTGACGCTTTATTCACTGCGCCACCACAGGTCAGGCTCTATTTTCTTCGAATTGATCTCTAGATATTCCAGGCTGTGTCGCTCTCAGCACTCCCACTGGCTTAAGAACATGTCCTCTCTTCTCTCTTTTATACCTTCTACATCTCTGGATGTATGAAAGGTATGGAATGAATAAGTAAGTGGTCTACTCAACTATGCATGAAGTCTCAATTCCAATAAATTAGTTGCTGAGAAGCACACTAATGAATGAAACAAGAAGAAAAATTGAGTTGAGATGTTTTTCCCCCCATAAAAATTCAGGTGATCCTTAACTTGGGTATTTGTACAATGTACATGGTGGGACAAAAGTAGATTTACAGTTGTTTGTATACAAAATAATATGATAATTAATAAATAATAATACAAGAATATACTCTTTCATGTACTCACGATTGTTAACCTACTTTTGCCTAACCCTGTATAAGACACCTGCAGAGAAAAGATCTTGTGAAAACAACCATCTTTTTAAAAGTATCACATCTTTTTATTTTTTTTAGCAAAAGTGGAGGGACAGACAGGAAGGGAGAGAGATAAGAAACATCAACTCATAGTTGCAGTGCCTCAGTTTTTCATTGATTGTTTTCTCATATGTGCCTTGACTGGGTGGCTCCAGCTGAGCCAATGACCCCTTGCTCAAGTCAGCGACCATTGGGTTCAAGCCAACGACCATGGGGTCATGTTTATGATCCCACACCCAAGCTGGTGACCCCGTGCTCAAGCCAAATGAGCCCGTACTCAAGTCGATGACCTCGGAGTTTTGAACCTGGGTCTTCAGCATACCAAGTCAACGCTCTATCCACTGTGCCACCACCTGATCAGATGCATCACATCTCTTTTTTCCTGTTCTGGGCATGAGAATCTTGATGATAATAATAGCCAGCTAAAGACTACAAATATGCATCTTGATCTAAAGTGTTTTTTTACATTGGAAATAAATATATTACAATTAGTAGAGAGTGGTTGAATACCCACTGGGGGGAAAGTATATATACATTTTGCTATACAATACATTCTACTCTTTTTTAATGTTGTTCATATCACTTGTCATTTTGTTTCTATAGTTTATGAGGCAGAGACTGCTGTCTGACTACCAAATTTCCCTGGCTCTTGGCTAGATTACAAAATCTATTGCAATTAGGTTTGGCCATGTGTCTAATTTCTAGTCAATGGAATGTGATTGGAAGTAATGTTGGTCCTTCCAAACCTGATTCCTAAAAGATTTTCATAGGTAATAAAATTCTTTTTTTTTTAAGTGGTGGTGGGGAGAGAGAGAAATGAGAAGAATCAACTCATAGTTGTGGCACTTTAGTTGTTCTTAGTTGTTCCTTGATTGCTTTCTCATATGTGCCTTGACCAACAAACTTCAGCTGAGCCAGTGTTCCCTTGCTCAAGCCAGTGACCTTGGGCTCAAGCCAGCGACCATGGGGTCATGTCTATGATCCCACACTCAAGCTGGCAACCCTATGCTCTAACTGGTGAGCCAGCACTCAAGCTGGTGACCTCAGGGTTTTGAACCTGAGTCCTCAGTGTTTCGGGTTGATGTTCTATCCACTGCACCACCACTTGGTCAGGCAGGTAATAAAATTCTGTAATCTTTCTCTGTCTCATTAAATCCAAGTGAATATCGAAGATACATTGAAGATGGCAAAATGATCAAGTGTAATAAGCTTGGGGTCCTGAATTGTCACTTGGAGAAGAGTGGCCCACCACAAACAAGCAGCACCCATGTAGGATGCTGAGTGAGCAAGAAATAAACTGTTACATTAATTCACTGAAATGTTAAGAATTTTTTATTTCAGTAGCAGTAACTAATATACTTTACTTATAAATCCATACAACAGTCTACAAATATATAGTGACATAAACTTCCTATAAAAAATTGGTGAAAACCCTTAGATAAATGGGTTCTTAAATTATTCAAGCAAAAATACAACAGAACCACTAAAATTATTAAAGTATATTAAAATACTATTCCATATTAAGGACCTACTATGCTCTAGCATGGTAGTAATCATTTTGCATTTATCATCTCATTTAATACTCATTTATGGTTCTGTATTTAGGTTCTGAGATTACCCACTATAAAGTTTCTTGACTAAAATCACACTGCTGATAAGTGCCAGTGACAAATTCAAACTGAATCTGTGATTGCAAACCTTAAACTCTTGAACTCAATGTAATATCCTGTATCTTTCTCTTGCTTGCTTTCTATTCAAGCATGGCCTGTGCTTGGGTATTCTTTCCTTATGTCAGAACTTGACTACTTTTTGCATGATTTTCAGTTTCCATCTGCAATTGTGCCAAATTCATTTTATGTACACTGCTTACAAAAATTAGGAAATATTGTATTGTTTTATATTTATTTTGAAATATCCCCTAAATTTTGTGAGCAGTATATTAGATTTAAACATTTTTTTTAAAAGGTTTAGTTGGGGTAGTGAATAGACAATACTGTGTACAGATGGTGTGTTGTAGAATTGCACATCTAAAACCTGTATAAATTTGTTAACTAATGCCACCCCACTAAATTCAATAAAAAATAAAATTTTAAAAATGGTCATATATAAGCAAAAATGTAGATATCCAATTTAGTAGGTTTTGTAGGATATGAGAGATAGGATATGTATGGAATGAAAATATCAGAGCTGAAGTTCCAAGAGGAAACTGAGTTATTTACAATGTTGTGAGATCTAGGCCCTGGCCAGTTGGCTCAATGGATAGAGTGTCGGCCGGGCATATGAATGTCCTTGGTTTTTTCCCCGGTCAGGGCACACATGAGAAGCGACCATCCGCTTCTCTTCACCTTCCTCTCCCTCTTCTCTCTCCCTCTTCCCCTCCCGCAGTCAGTGGTTGATTGGTTCAGGTATCATCCCAGGCCCTGAGGATAACTCGGCTGATTTGAGCATTGTCTTCAGGCAGGGGTTGCTAGGTACATCCAGGCCAGGGCGCCTGTGGGAGTCTGTCTCACTATCTTCCCTCATCTCACTTAAAAAAAAAGTTGTGAGATCTCTCTCGAAAATGTCATGGACAATTTGCTTCCAAAAGTAGCCCAGACACAAGTAAGGAGCCTGACAATTTAACTGCACACAAGACAATATTCAAGTATACCATATTTCCCTGTGTATAAGACAATCCCATGCATAAGAAGCACCTCAATTTGGGGCCAGAAATTTGGGGGAAAATGTATTACATAAAGTTATTGAACTCAAGTTTTTATTCATCATAAAATTCATACAACTCCTCAACACTGTCTAAACTCCCATTTATTAGCTTGTCTTCATCTGTGTCTGATGACAAATCACTGTCTTCAACAATGAGCCCAAAAACAAGCACAAAAAAGTAAAAAATGCAAGTAAAAATGTTTTCAACCACTGTATAAGACGCACCCAGTTTTTAGACCCCAGATTTTTTGAAAAACTGTGCATCTTATACATGGGGAAATATGGTATATCTTTCTTGCCTTAGGTACATATCCTGCACTTTTATAAATATACATTTCTTTTTAAGTTAAAATATTTTTTAAAATAATAAAAATATTGTATAGAAAAAACCTCAAAAAATCCTTTCAAAGATGCCCTGGAAATACCTTCTACAGCTTGCATAGTTCTGCAGAAATTACTCTATTTGCTGATCAATCATGAAGGCCCTATGTTTTCTGACCAATACATGGGAAGGGTGAATATTTTTGGTTTGTTTGTTTTTATTTCTTTCAGAAGAGCAACTTTGCCCTGGTCAGGTGGTACAGTGAGTAGAGCGTCATCCCTGTATACTAAGTCATGGGTTGGATCCCTGGACAGGGGACATACAAGAAGCAACTAAAAGTGTGCACAACTAAATGGAACAAGTAAGTGAAATAATGAGTTGATGTTTCTCTTTCTCCCTTTCACTTTTTCTCTCCCCAACCCCTTCTTCTCTCTCTTTCTCTCTCAAATCAATGGAAAAATTATTTTAAAAATAGAAGAGCAACTTTATGATTGAAATCCAAACTACAAGTGTATCTCCCCCATTGGGTAAAGCATGGATGACACTTTATTGAAATTCCATTTGGAATCATCCCTGGCTGTTGTAGTTCAGGGATATTACTATAAACAGTTTTATTCTCCACGTTGTGAAGGTTGTTTTAAGCCAAACAATCAATAATTTATTTATATTTATTTATTTTATTTTTATTACGTGAGAGGCAGGGAGACAGACAGACAGACAGACTCCCACATACGCCCTGACCAGGATGCATCCGGCAAGCTCCCCACTGGACAATGCTCTGCCCATCTGGGGCCACATCTCCGTTTCTCAGGCAACTGAGCTATTTTAGCACATGAGGCGAGGCCATGTAGCCATCCTCAGCACCCAGGGCCAACTTGCTTGAACCATTCAAGCCATGGCTGTGGGAGGGGAAGAGAGAGAGAGAAAGAAAGAGGGGGGGATAAAGAAATGGGGATGGGGTTGAGAATCAGATGGTCGCTTCACTTGTGTGCCCTGACAGGGAATTGAAACCAGGACTTCCACATGCCAGGCTAATGCTCTACAGCTGAACCTAACAGCCAGGTCCATAATTTTTAAAATAACTTATACTTATCTCTCTTGAATTTGTGTGTTTACTGGGCTCAGCTTAGTGATTCTACTTTGAGGTCTTTCATGCAGTTGAAATTATATTTTGGCTGGGGCTGCAGTTAGCTGAGAACTTTGTTAGATAAGAACTCTGTTAGATGTCCAACAGTTTTTTTTTTTGTTGTTGTTGTTTTGTTTTTTTTAAAGAATACTGTTTTTTTATTTATTTATTCATTTTTTAGAGAGGAGAGGGAGAGAGAGAGAGAGAAGAGACAGAGAGGGGGGAGAGGAGCTGGAAGCATCAACTCCCATATGTGCCTTGACCAGGCAAGCCCAGGGTTTCGAACTGGTGACCTCAGCATTTCCAGGTCAACACTTTATCCACTGCACCACCACAGGTCAGGCGATGTCCAACATTTTTTTCACTTACATCTGGTGCCTAGGCTGAGATGGTTTGAATAGCCAAGGGCTTCTTGAACCTATCAATCCACATAGCCCTTCCATGTGGCTAGCTTGAGCTTCAGTAAAGCATGGAAGTCTACCTGGTAGCTGTTTTCCCTGCAGTAAACATTCCAAGAGACCAAAGTGGAAGCTGCTTCTGACTTAGCCTTGAAAGCCATGCAGCATCACTTTCACTGCACTCTTTTGATTCTGTGAGGACACATTGAACTCAAGAAGAGGGCATATATACTAGGAGTACACTGGGAGACCATTTTTGGAAAAGAGGTATACAACACAGCCCTAACTTATGAGTGTGTTCCCTTCTGGCCACCTAGCTAAAGGAAGACACACAAGGATATTGCTAAGATTTCTAATGCTAACAGAAATAGCTTTCCAAATTCTCTCCCACCCTTTGGCTGGTTCCCAACTGTTCAAGGCTTTCTGCTTCAATTATTAATGTTGCTTTCTGCCATCTGGTAACTTTAATTAGCAACTGTGTCTGCTGTCTTTAATTCAGAATATGACCTTGGCATTATTGCTGAGGGTTGACCTTGTTATTGCAAATACATGGGGCTTACCACCTCTCCTGAAAGTGTGATAGATCTCTGATTTACTTGAAGAGTCTTTCCATTGGCCTCTGTTACAAATTTTTTATTAGTCTCCCCAAAGGGTAATTTAGTGTCCTTAAAACCTTATGGATCTTTTCACCACTGTATTTTAGTCAAGTTACTCCAGGTCAAAGGGGATTTGAGTGGTGTCATACCCCAAATTCTCTCTACACCCCACCATGAATCAGTGGACTTCTGTTTCCTGAGATTCCTCTATTGGTTCTGTATTTCTCTCACTACTAACCCAAGACCTCTTCGATTAGAGGTGCTATGTGACAAAAGTTTTCAGGGGGTGAAGAAGGCAGCTAATGGGCAATTTTCATGATTCTAACTCATTATTCTGCAATGTTGGACATTTTATGGGTTCAAACTGAGGTTGCTGAGTTCAAATGTGTAAGAATGAAGGCACAGAGATAAACAGATGAGGATGAAAATGTCAGCTTTACTACAAAATGTCAGCTTCATTACTGACTTGGCAATTGTAGCTTTAGATCTGTGGCCAAAGAGGTTACTAACAATCCCATGTCTCTTCACCTTCCCCAAAGGTTAAAATATTCCCCTTATAGAAATGTGCCTGCCAAGGTTATCACATCATGAAGAACAAACCAGAATGCGAGATTCACATGGCCAGTCTGGTTCAGACCTCAGAAGGGGGCAAGCCCAGGCCAGGCAACATGCCCTTCAAAACGCTACCAACCAGCCTGACCTGTGGTGGCGCAGTGGATAAAGCGTCAACCTGGAAATGCTGAGGTTGCCGGTTCAAAACCCTGGGCTTGCCTGGTCAAGGCACATATGGGAGTTGATGCTTCCTGCTTCTCCCCCTTTCTCTCTCTCTCTCTCTCTCTCTCTCTCTCTCTCTCTTTCCACTCTATAATGAATAAATAAAATCTTAAAAAAAAACAAACAAACCAAAGTATTAAAAAAAAAAAAAAAAACCGCTACCAACCAATCAGACAAGTCATCTCCCAGGAGGTGGAGAAAGTGAGGGCTGGAGAGAGACTGAAGGTGTTCGTTATCTACTCATCTCTCCATGGGAAATATGAAAATAGGGCAGTATGTGTTTTTCCTTATTGAGTACTAGGAAATCCCCCACCCCCACCACCCAGGGCTGTTGGGAAGGAAACACAGAGCACTCTGACATTCCCAACATTCACACCCGTCATTGCAAAGAAGGTGAACTGCAGTAGCGTGTCAGAGTCCCTGACTCAGGCACATCCAGAAGTACCCTCGCCCATTTCCGAGCTCTCTTCACACCTTCTAAAAAATGCCTTTGTAATTACCAAACAAAACCACATCTATATAAATGAAGTGGGAAGATAAGGACAAGTACAATTTGGAATTTAGGGACTTGATCCAGAACCTAATTATATGCCAACTATGACATAGTAATTCCACAGTTGTTGTTTTTCCTGAAGCAGAAATAAATATCATAGGTTTTCTATAAAGATAGGTGAATATGTGTATATGGATATCTTTATAAATTGCCTGTTCATGGTAGAATATACATTGTAAATATGATGTCTGTTACTTCCTAACATAAATATTTCATTGGTTTGTCTTCAGAGTTTTGAAACTGGAGGCTCGAACCCCTGTGTGATGCCTTTGAGCTACCTCTCACATGTAATTTGAACATTAACATGGATAAGTGCCTCTTTATAGCTCTATAGTTGTCAGATCTACATAATATATGTGCTGAATAGGCAAAGAGCTTATTTACCTTTTGGATTAAAATTTCAGAAATACAAATTAATCTCTAGAAACAAGAACATTGATCAAAGGATGCAATGATGCTCATTAACATGGGGTGATGAAAAGCCTGTTTAAATTACAGTGAGCCAGTGAGCAATAAGTTCTGGTGGTGGGTACTGGGAACTACGCAATGAGCTTGACAAGTCACAACTGCACCACAGATCTGTCTGACAAGCGGCCAAATCCTATCCTGGGTCTTCCATTGTTACTCAACATCCCAGGAATGTTGTACAAATTAGTTTCTAAGAAACATGTTTTTAAAGATCATGTGAGTAGATAAGGAGCAAAACAGAAGGTCTTCACCATCCTATTGCATTTTTTGTATAATAAACACTTACATAGTGCATATCTGGAATTGTTCTAGGTGCTTGACATAAAGTAGCTCATAGCAAACCTGCAGGTGAGAAACTCCTACTAGCCCTTTTTTATTTATATTTTTATTTATTTATTTTTTTCCAATCTTAAGAAATTTTATTTCATTCAATTTATTGGGGGTGACATGGTTTAAAGAGTAGAATTCTATTATATATCATCTTTATATTGTTTTTTTTTCATATTTTATTATAATTTTATTTTTTAATGGGGCGACATCAATAAATCAGATTACATATATTCAAAGATCAACAAGTCCAGGTTATCTTGTCTTTCAATTATGTTGCATACCCATCACCCAAAGTCAGATTGTCCTCTGTCACCTTCTATCTAGTTTTCTCCCCCTCCCCCTTTCCCTCTCCCTTTTACCCCTCCCCCCGTAACCACCACACTCTTATCAATGTCTCTTAGTTTCACTTTTATGTCCTAGCTACTTATGGAATAATGCAGTTCCTGTTTTTTTCTGATTTACTTATTTCACTTCGTATCATATTATCAAGATCCCACCATTTTGCTGTAAATGATCCGATGTCATCATTTCTTATGGCTGAGTAGTATTCCATAGTGTATAGGTGCCACATCTTCTTTATCCAGTCGTCTATTGACGGGCTTTTTGGTTGTTTCCATGTCCTGGCCACTGTGAACAATGCTGCAATGAACATGGGGCTGCATGTGTCTTTACGTATCAATGTTTCTGAGTTTTGGGGGTATATACCCAGTAGAGGGATTGCTGGCTCATAAGGTAGTTCTATTTTCAGTTTTTTGAGGAACCACCATACTTTCTTCCATAATGGTTGTACTACTTTACATTCCCACCAACAGTGGATGAGGGTTCCTTTTTCTCCACAGCCTCTCCAACATTTGCTATTACCTGTCTTGTTAATAATAGCTAATCTAACAGGTGTGAGGTGGTATCTCATTGCAGTTTTGATTTGCATTTCTCTAATAACTAAAGAAGATGAGCATCTTTTCATATATCTGTTGGCCATTTGTACTTCCTCCTGGGAGAAGTGTCTGTTCATGTCCTCTTCCCATTTTTTTATTGGATTATTTGTTTGTTTGTTGTTGAGTTTTATGAGTTCTTTGTATATTTTGGATATTAGGCCCTTATCTGAGCTATTGTTTGAAAATATCATTTCCCATTTAGTTGGCTTTCTGTTTATTTTGTTATCAGTTTCTCTTGCTGAGCAAAAACTTCTTAGTCTGATGTAGTCCCATTCATTAATTTTGCCTTCACTTCTCTTGCCTTTGGAGTCAAATTCATAAAATGCTCTTTAAAACCCAGGTCCATGAGTTTAGTACCTATGTCTTCTTCTATGTACTTAATTGTTTCAGGTCTTATGTTTAGATCTTTGATCCATTTTGAGTTAATTTTAGTATAGGGGGACAAACTGTAGTCCAGTTTCATTCTTTTGCATGTGGCTTTCCAGTTTTCCCAGCACCATTTATTGAAGAGGCTTTCTTTTCTCCATTGTATGTTCTTGGCCCCTTTATCAAAAATTATTTGACTATATATATGTGGTTTTATTTCTGGACTTTCTATTATGTTCCATTGGTCTGAGTGTCTATTTTTCTGCCAATACCATGCTATTTTGATTGTCGTCTAGCCCTTTTTTAGAGGAGGAAAATTGAGACACAGAGAAGTTAAGCAAGTTGCCTGAGGTCGGCCAGCTGACACTTGAACCCAGGCAAGGCTGGTGCTAACACCCGTGCACTTCATTACTCCAGCTTGCCCCCTGCAGCCTGAGCCCACAGTGCCTCAAATTATTTCATATTACTGGGCCTCAAAGTCACCTTCTTTAAAAGATGATAGACTTACAGATATTCTTTGCTAGACACATTCTAATGATGGGGTGAGAACAAGTGAAATAGATTTTGAGCTTCTCAAAATGTTTACCCTCATTCCAGGTATAGAACTTTAAATGTGAGTATTTTGTAGTATTTAAGGGAAAATTTATAAATTACTAAAAATTTACAAACAAATGTCTGGCGTTGTTATACTATTCCAATTGTAGCGAATAAAATTTGAGGCTAATTGAATGAGTTGATCAATGTAACATGAAAGGGCTCTGATAGAGAAACAGTTTCCAAACCTGAAGCTCTGACTTCCCCAGGCTATTATTAAGTCTCGTGAATTGCCTCTTCCACGTTCTATCTCAGTGGTCCCCAAACCCCGGGCCACGGACCGTTACCGGTCCATGGGCCATTTGGTACCGGTCCGCAGAGAAAGAATAAATAACTTACATTATTTCCATTTTATTTATATTTAAGTCTGAACGATGTTTTATTTTTTAAAAATGACCAAATTCCCTGTTACATCCGTCTAAGACTCACTCTTGACGCTTGTCTCGGTCACGTGATACATTTATCCGTCCCACCCTAAAGGCCAATCCATGAAAATATTTTCTAACATTAAACTGGCCCATGGCCCAAAAAAGGTTGGGGACCACTGTTCTATCTGATGCCATCTTAGTAGTTCAGCTCCAGAAATGAATCCATCTCCTCAGTTGTGTTGCTGCGTCCAGAACTTCAGCTCTGGCCACAATTATTAACACTAATTGGTAGGCTCAGCAGAGAGGCTGAGGGCTGAATGAGCACAGGGCACAAAAGTAGGTTCTCTCCTTAGAACTGTGTGAATGAAAAGGGTGGGAAAGGTCAGCTTGCTGCTGCCTGCACTGAATCCACTGTGGAAGAAAGGACTTCAGTCTGGCATACCTCCCGGCAAACATCATTTCAAAGAAATCCCACTAGGCAAAGTTTTCTCTCTGGATTTTTACCAGATTATATAGATTCTCGTTATAGAGAAACACACAAAAAAGAAACAGATCAATTCCATAACCTCTAGGCCAAAAGGAGGTTGTGTTTACACAATTTCTTTAAGTGGTGTGAACTTTGCCTGAGGAGGCCTGGCCCTGTGATTTAGCTCTGCTTTGAGCTCCCATTTCTGCTGAACCCAGCCAGCAGCTCACTGCGGGACCCAGCGAGGTCTGGCGCTAGTGGTTCTAGAGGGCATGCTGTACCCACGATGCCACAGAAATAAGGACAGATAGGGCAGGAGCAGAGCTCTCCAGATTTGAGTAATCAAAGGAGAGGCTCTCGACTGCTGCAATGAGAAAAACTTTTATTGTGGCAGTGAAATTATGAGATAGATAAGGGTTTTTATGTCTGTTTGTTTTTACCATTGTTACTGCTTCTTACTTTATCTCGTTCTTTTTCTTTTTTAAAAAATGTATTAGGGTGACATTGATTAATAGGATCATATAGGTTTCTAATGTATGTTTCTATGATATACGATCTGTATACTGCATTGTGTGCCCACCATCCAAAGTCAGACCATCTCTGTCACCATACATTTGGCCCCCTTTACTCTCCACGACCCTTCCACCTTCTTCCCTCTGGGAACCACCATGCCGTTGTCTGTGTCTATCAGTGTCAGTTTTATATCCCACATGTGAGTGAATTCTCATAGTTCTTAGCTTTTTTTTTATAGAGAAATCATTTCTTTGCTTTTTTTGACTGAGTTAATTTTGCTAGCCTAATATTCTCAAGATTTTTATTGGAGTGCAAATATGGCAGAAATTTCCCTGAGAAACTTCTGCCCAGGTTTTGGCCAACAGGAATACATAGAGTAGATTTAGGTGAAAATAGAAAAATAAATACCTAACAAATCCCAAGACTATGCCTTTAGCTGGTCATCATCAGTTTCCAATTCTGAATAATTTAATTTCTGAAAATGTCCAAATGGAAACCACAAATGGTTTTTACCCTCTGTCCAGAAGAGACCTAGGTGTAACAAGTTAGATAATATGCTGTCCATGGCATGATACGTTAATATAGTCCAAAGCCTTTCATCAAAAGACCAAACTGAAAACTCAATCATAATATTCAGGTACGTAATAACACTTTGAAGATATATCTCTCTCAATGATCAAAAACTCTCCGGTTTATGATTGTCTTGTTTTTGCTTTTTCTTAATCAAGCTCATCAAACACATGCTATAAACATGATTCAAATGTCCATTAGGTGTTGAAGCAAACTTCTAGGAACCATAAACTCAATGAGCATTTATGAACACTGATGAACACCTTTTTTTCTCTCCATTCCTGCCTGTCTGTCAGGAAGGAATAGGAAGATGTGAGAAACATCAACTCGTAGTTGCAGCACTTTTAGTTTTCATTGATTGCTTCTCATATGTGCCTTGACCAGGGGGCTTCAGCTGAACCAGTGACCCATTGATCAACCCAGCAACCTTAGGCTCAAACCAGAGACCTTGGGCTTCAAGCCAGTGAGCTTGGGCTTCAAGCCAGCAACTTCGGGCTTCAAGCCAGTGAGCTTTGGGCTCAAGCCAGCCACCATGGGATCATGTCTATGATCCTACGCTCAAGCCAGCAACCCTGCGCTCTGGCCAGTAACCCCAGGATTTCGAACCTGGGTCCTCAGAATCCCAGGTTGACGCTCTATTCACTGAGCCACCACCTGGTCAGGCACGAACACTTTCTAATGATAAACATAGAACTCTCTAGGAGTGAGGATATAAATATCAGAAGAATTGCCAAATCTTTTCTAAATCTAGACTTTTCCTTTGTACTGTATTTGGCTGGTCATTCTTTCTGTATGGTGGGGCAGGTTTATCAGCTCTCCCAGCATGTATATTCCCTCCATCTCTACAACAATTAAGAAACTCATAAAATGACGGCTGTGCCTTGCTTTATATTCCTGGTACCTTGGATGTTGATCCACTGCTGCTTCCCAACCTAGAAAGATTCACACCAACTAGGACCTGTAATTAATGTTACAATTTTAGGATTCTTCTGAAATATATTTTACTGTTTACCCAGAAATCATTGTGCGGCTATCTTTTAACTGATCAATATGAATGCATATGAAGGGTGACATAATTAGCAATGCAAAAAATTTGCTTCTTTTCTCTAGTTGCTCCTTTAGTTTCTGGATACAAAGGTTACGTAAATATAGCATAAAGGGATTTTCTGAAAGTGTTAGCAGCTAAGCAACTACTAGACCATTGTTTGTTTGGTTGTGGTTTTTTTGGTCTCCAAAACTACCTTTCATATAAGAATTCTTTAACATATCACAGATCTTGCCATAACCTTTGTTCAGCAAACTGACATTAGGACCCAAATAAATTAATTTAAAGAGAAGGAAGGCAGGTTTCTAAATCTGTGTGGTGAGGCTAACATCCGAAAAAAAATAGTTGATTACAGCAGATGAGCTTCATCTGTCAAAATGATAAAATCTAGAAAGCTTTTACTTCTCCTGAAGATCGCAGTTTGGCTTTCAGACATACCACGGAGGCTGTATTACCAAAGGCACAAAGAAGAATGTTAACCCCCAAGTGCTGGCACATTATTTGAAGTATACCAGCAGTGCTTTCTTTTTCTGAAAAAAACAGCCTGAACCACCACCCCCCCCTCCTCCTGCCATCTTGGTGGAACTCCTGCTCCTAGAGCTCTGTTGTAACAAATTTTAAACAGTTGTCTAAGACTTCTTACTCTACTCTGATATTACTGGCAGGGATAATAAGACTAGACAAATGAACAAGAATCCTGGTCTTTTAACTTCAGTTGTGGGGTGGCAAGTCTTGCAGACAGCTCATCCTTTTTCTAGATGAGTACAACAGAAATAACCACAACAAAGAGATAAATGACTCCCAGGGCCAGTAAGCAAGGGTCAGTTCTCAGAGGTGTATCACCCTGCTGACTTTGCTAGGACTGCCATTGCACTGGGCCCAGAACAAGCCCTCTGAGTGTATTCAAAGTGTTGATTCCAGGTCATTGCAATCAGAAGGTTAACTAGGAGGCTGTTCAGAATGAGTGACTCAGAGTACCAGGAGGACAGCTAGATCTAGATTATTACTGGTCAATAAAAGTATAATAAGAACCAAAAATAAAAAAAATAATGTGAGCCACATCTATAGTTTGAAATTTTCTAGTAATCATGTGTAAAAAGTAAAAAAGAAACAGGTAAAACTAAATTTTTATTGAGGTAAAATTGGCATATAACATATAAATTTCAAGTGTACAGCATTATAATTCAATGTTTGTATCTGCTACAAAGTGATGACCATCACAATTCTAGTTACTATTCATCTCCGTACAACTGATCCCTTTTACCCCATTTGCCCTCCCCACAAAACTCTTCCCGTCTGGTAACCACCAATCTGTCTGCTATACCTAAGAGTTTGTTTTTCTTTTGTTTTGTTTGTTTGTTTTGCTTTATTTTAGATTCCACACATAAGTGAAGTCATACAGCATTTATTTGCCTTTCTCCACCTGACTTACTTCACTTATCATAACCCTCAAGTCCGTTCATGTTATTGCAAATAGCAAGATTTCATTCTTTCTTATAGCTGAGTAATATTTCATTGTATGCATGGTACCTCATCTTTATCCATTTATCCATTGATGGACATTTAGATTGTTTCCATATCATGGCTATTGTAAATATGCTACAATAAACATAAGGGTACACATATCTTTTCAAATGAATAATTTTTGTATTCTTCAAATAAATACCCAGAAGTGGAATATAGTAGTTCTATTCTTAATTTTTTGAGGAATCTCCATATCATTTTCTATATTGTTTGCAATAATTTACATTCCCATCAACAGTATATGAGAGTTACCTTTTCTCCACATTTTCTCCAACAACTTGCTATTTTTTGTTGATAATAGCCATTCTAACAGGTATAAATTGATAATGCACTGTGGTTTTGATTTGCATTTTCCTAAGATTAGTAATGTTGAACATCTTTGCATGTGACTGTTGGTCATTTGTATGTTCTTTAGAAAAATGTCTATTCAAATTTTCTGTCCATTTTCTAATTGGGTTGTTTGGGTTTTTGTTGTTGAATTGCATGAATATATCTATATCTATATCTATATAGATACACACACACACACACACACACACACACACAAATACACACAGTGTGTCCGTAAAGTCGTGCACTTTTGACCGGTCACAGAAAAGCAACAAAAGATGATAGAAATGTGAAATCTGCACCAAATAAAAGGGAAACTCTCCCAGTTTCATACCTATTCAGTGCAGTTTGATGTGGGCTCATGCAAGATTTTTTAGGGCTCCTTAGCTAGCTATCTCATATAGCCTCTACAGACTTGTCATATATATTATATAATATACTCATATATTATATTACTTATTCATATATGTGATATTAACTCTTTATTGGATATTCAATCTGCAAATATCTTCTACATAGTTTATATTGCCTTTTCATTTTGATGAAGGTGAACTTTGTTGCTCAGAAGCTTTTTAGTTTGGTATAATCTCACTTTTGTTTGCTTTTGTGTTCCTTGCCTTTCTGGTCAGCTCCCCCCCAAAAAATAAAGGTACTGCTAACACCAATGTCCAGGAGTTTACTGCGTATGTTTTCTTCTAGGAATTTCATAGCTTCAGGTCTTCCATTCAAGTCTTTATCCATTTTGAGTTAAAGCTTGTGTATGGTATAAGATAGTAGTCTAGCTTCATTATTTTGCATGTGCTTGCCCAGTTTTCTCAACATCATTTACTGAAGAGACTGTCTTTTCCCCCCATGTATGTTTTTGGCTCCTTTGTTGTAAATTAATTGCCCACTAATGTATGGGTTTATTTCTGGGCTCTCTATTCTGTTCCATTAATCTATCATATTGTTTTATATCTTTCTAGTATAGTTTGAAGTCAGGGATCATGATTCTTTCAGCTTTGTTCTTTTTTTCTCAAAACTGTTTTGCAGTTCCATACAAATTTTAGATGTACTCGTTGAAGATTTTTGCATCTCTGTTCATTAGGAATGTACACATGTAGTTTTCTTTTTTTGGTGGTATTCTTGTCTGGTTTTGGTATCAGGATAATGCTGGCCTCATACAATGAGTTTGGAAGTAAATTTTCCTCTTCAATTTTTTTTGAAAGAGTTCAAAAATGATATATATTAAGTCTCCTTTGAATGTTTGGTAGAATTTACCAATGAAGATGTTTGTTCCTGAACTTTTGTTTGTTGGAAAGTTTTTTAATTATTCTATCTCCTTAATAGTAATTGGTGTATTCAGATTTTTCTATTTCTTCATTGTTTAATCTTGGAAGATTGCATATTTCTAGGAATTTATTCATTTATCTAGATTGTTCAATTTGTTGCATGTAATCATTCATAGTAGCCTCATAGTCTTGTATTTCTGTGATATCACACTTTCTCCTTCATTTTAAAATTTACTTATTTTTTATTTAAATTTTATTTTTCAATTACAGTTTACATTAAATATTATTTTGTACTAGTTTTAGATGTACAGAATAGTAGTTATGTTGTTATTATTATACTTTACAAAGTGTTCCCTCTGATATTTCTGGTCTTCATTTTTATTTTACTTATTTGAGCTCTTTGTTTTCTTCTTGGCTAATCTAGCTCAAGGTTTGTTAATTTTGTTTATCTTTTCAAATAACTAGCTCTTAGTTTCATTGGTCTTTTCTATTTTTTTAGCCTATATTTCATTTATTTCCACTATGATATTTATTATTTTTGTCTTTCTACTCACTTTAACCTTTGCTCCTTTAGATATAATGTCAGATTTTAAGTTGAGATTTTTCTTGTTTCTTGAGGTAGGCCTGTATCAGTATGAACCTTCCTCTTATAATTGCTTTTGCTGCATCCTAGATTTTGAAATGCTCTGTTTTCATTTTCATTTATTTTTCATTTCCTATCCAATTTACTTGTTTTGTGGCTTAACATATGAACTGTATTAGAGAATGTTCCATGTGCACTTGAGAAGACTGTATATTGTGCTGCTTTTAGAAGAAATATTCTGCATATATCTATTCATTGTATTGGGTCTCATGTGTTATTTAAGGTCTTACTGATTTTCTGTCTGGATGATCTATTCACTAATGTAAATGATGTATTAAAATCACCTACTGTTATTGCATTGCTATTGATTTCTCCCTTTAGATCTGTTAATATTTACTTTATATATTTAGGTATTCCTGTGTTAGGTGCATATATATTTACAAATGTTTAATCTTCTTGTGGTAGTGATCCCTTTATCATATTATAAATGCCTATCTTTGTCTTTTGTCATAGCATTTGTTTTAAAGTCTATTTTGTAATGTGATGTTATTGTTGCTGCATCATATCAGAGCTATGTAATGTCAATATTTTCCATTACTGTTGATTTTAACTTTAATGACTTGATTTGGGTGCTGTTTGCCAGCTTTTTCCACAGAAAAGTTACTAAATAACTAACTTGTGGAGAGCTACTTTGAGACTATGCAGGCAAAATATTTATTATACCTTTTCTTCTAATTTGAGCATCCATTGATGATTCTTATCTGAAATAATTATGGCTAAAGTGTTTGCCAAATGGTGATTTTCTATTTTCATGATTTCTTTTATATTTATTAGTTGGAATTCTACTATAAGGGAGAACTTTCTTTTCTTCCTTATTTATTTTTTATATTATTATGCACTCAAAATTTTATTTTATTCAATGGGTTATAATTCATTGCTAAGATATTTATTTTGTTGCTCAAATTGTCCCAAATTGGTCATTTGGAACTCTTTAACATTGGTTTGTTTCCCTTCAAGATACATTTATCCTTTTTAATGCTTTCTTACTTTTTGGCACTATGAAATATCCCCAGCTCATCTTGCATTTCCCTTGTCCAGAGCTAGAGTCAGCCATTGATAAGAAATCTTGGCTACTTTTAGTGTAGAATAGTATTTAAAAGCTACCATTTGAGCATTAAATTTCTTCTCTGCTGTGAAGTATTACTGTTCCTAGGCCCTCTCCATGAGCAGAGCTTGGTATGTGCATGCACACACATATGTTTTTGCATATATATATATATAAATGCATGAATTTACAATACCTCAATTCCAATGCAATCATCATAGCATTCACTACTTTTCTCCTTTTCCATATTTGTAACTGGCTTCTCCAATGGTGAGAAACCTGGCTCCAATTTTTTGTAAAATAGTCCTTCTTTGATCAATTACCCTGTATGTAACCAATTTCCCATAAGCCCTTGCCCCTTCTTTCCTTGCATGAATGCTTGCCTCACTATACTTGGGCTCTGACATGCTGTCAGTGTTGTTACATGAACAGAATGTCTTCTTCATTTGCTTAGACTCTGACTCTTTGTGCCTGGCCACCCCTTATCTGAAGCCACATGGAGAGAAGTAAATAGCTAAACATAATAAGGTCCAGTTAGCAGGGAGAAAGAGGAATGTGGGTTTCAGACAAACAGCCAACACTGCCTGCTATAGCACCCATTGCTATTTTGCTGTTGGTATCCCAACTTTCCTTTGAGGAGCCATGCATTTTCTCAAACTATTCTTATGATTTGGGTGGGTCTGGACCCTCCTTTGGCTCTAGTAACAGCAGGTTAATTGTATTTCAAGTCCTTTACTATTGTGGTTGCCTCAAAGATGGCACATGACCTAAGTTGGGCAAGTGAAAGCCTTGTCTGTAATTATTAAAAGGTTTATATAGAAATAGACTCTCTTCCTACTGGTGTTGCCAAGCCCAGGGCTGCTTGTGGCCATTTTGCCATTACATCTGAAACGAAGCAAACGTAAAGGAAAGCATATCTCTGACTTGGAGAGGAAAAAAAATTTTCATACATCATTGTTTAAGCATCTGGATCCAGTGATGTCTGGAACCAGTATACTCCTAGGCTTATCAGTTATACAAGTCAATAAATTCTCCTTTTTGTTTAATCTAGTTTGAGAAAAATTTCCATCATTTGTGACCAAAAGAGTTCTAACTGATATAGCTGTACCTTAGATGGCTTTTATATTCTCCCAACAGCTGGGAAAGCTTCTATACCATAATTCTCAGCTCAATGTAGTGGGATGAAACAAAGACAATAACATTGGAATAAGAACTCCATGGAAGAATCAGAGGGTAAATAATGGTTTCAAATAATCTGTGGGTCACCATATATTTGTAAATTTTAAGCCAGTCTTACTTAACCAGTCTGTTTCCTTTCCACATGTGGAAAATACTGGCAAAGACACTAAAACTTTCAAGTTACTCCACCCAAAGATGAGACAAGGAATTATGAGCACACATTTTTAAAGCAGCTTCAATTCCTCAAAAGATGCAGCTAAGTGTGTGTTTTTATCTTCTTTTCCTGGATTGTACTTCTATGCATCCTATAGCTGCCTCCAGTAAAAGTACTGTTATTTGACTCTTGAACATATGGCACATATCACTTTTTAAAAAACAAACCCATACAAGGAAGAGACTCAGAAGGCCACATCTGGGCACCTCAAGAAAGTGGTTTCAAAAGGAAGTCAGAAGCCTCATATGAACAAAATGGGTGTTTCAGTCCAAAGACAAAGATTTGGTTTCTTTATGTTTATTTTAGTCGTCTGTTTGGCAACGGGACTGATCACCGCCCAGGCCTGCGCTGCATCCTGCCCCAGGGTTAGCGCTGAGCGAGAAAGACGCTGAATTGGCAGGACTCAGCTGGGAACTGTGACAAGAGAAGTGTGACAGGAAGCAGCTTTTCTCGCAGCTGGGAATTTCACATTGTCTCTTTAAACCTAAATGTTGGAGTTTGAAAAGTTTCCTCCTATTTTTTTTTTTTTCTAAGATGACAGATTTCTCTTTTTCTTCGGTGATTTTTGGTCCCGGGTCTGTGTCAGCTCTGCCCTTGGATTGAGGTGGTAGTGAGGGGCGTGACCCTGCCATGTGGCAGAGCCACAGTCCCACTAAACTACCACAGAGTTCCTGGTGGAAAAGACTGAACAGCTTTAATCCTGTAATCTATTTTTTTTTTTCAAACAGTGACTCCATCTCATTTGAAGTAATTGAATGAATGGCTTTTGTCACTTGGAATCTGAGCACATGTGGATGAGTTTTTAGTTAAAAACAAATCAAACCATAAAAATGCCAACAAGAGGCCTTGTTTTGAGGACAAATGTGATTTCATCATATCAAACACATGTTAGAAAACTTCGCTCATTCTTATTTCCTCATCCTCTGAAGATGACAAAGACAGCTGAGTTACTCCTCTGCCTCATGTCACACTGATGAGGAAGGTGCCGAGTCAGGGTCTAGGAAGAGAGTTCTGGCCACACAGCATTTCAAAGGCCTAACGAACAGTAAGATCATAAAGCTGTATAAAGATCACTGGCAATTTATTTTTAATATTTTAAATGAATAACTAACAAATAAATTTAGACTGTCCAAATTTTCTTCCAGAGGTTACAAACCCAGGGAAATTCCTTCTCCCCTGGATAAAAGAAGCTTCATAACTCAACTTTTTAACTCTAATTTCACACTCCTACAGTGATCTGTCTAAGGAATAAATTGACATCATATTCCAGGAAGCTCTTTGGAAGATGGAAAATATCACTCGGTCCTTTTTGCCATTAGTTCTTATATAATCAGCCGCCAACCAAATGGACCCGACTTCACAAATGAGTGTGGGATTGGTTTACTCCTCTGCATCCTCGTTTGCTCAAGGCCTTATCATTTCTCACTTGAATGACTGTAAAAGTCTCTTAACTAATTTCCTTGCTCCAATCTTCTACCCTGCCACAGAATGATCTTTCTCATCTATTTCTATTGCATCTCTCCTTGGCTTAATTTTTATCAATGCCTCCAAGTGGCCTTCATGGCAGAACACATACAGTCTTTTGTATCTGGCCCTGCAAATCTCTCCTGCCTTAGTTCTCTCACTATACTCACTTGTTGTCCCAAGATGCTGAAATTACTTGGGAGCTCTCTTACTCTCTCATGTCAGTGTTTCTCATTTGAGATTTTACATTGGCTGCTTCCTCCACCAGAAATGCACTCTGCCATTTTAATGCTGGTTAAATAACTACTGTTGAGGCCCTGGCTGGTTGGCTCAGTGGTAGAGGATCAACTTGGCTTGTGGATGTCCCAGGTTCAATTCCCAGTCAGTGCACACAGGAAAAGTGACCATCTGCTTCTCCCCCTTTCCCTCTCTCTCTCTCTCTCTTTTCCATTCATGCAACCATGGCTTGATTGGTTCGAGCCTGTCTGCCCGGATGCTAAAGATGGCTCCATTAAGCCTCCTCAGGTGGTAAAAATAGCTCAGTTGGGAGCATTGGCCCCAGACAGAAGTTACCAAGTGGATCCTGGTCGGGGTACATGCAGAAGTCTGTCTCTTTATCTCCTCTCCTTTCACTTAAAGAAACAAAAAAACTAAAAACTACTGTTGAAATTTCAAAACTTAGCTCAGATATCAATGGCTCTCAGACATCTTTCCTTGATTCCCATCTGCTTCCAGGTAAATAAACTTTATTTGTTTCCTGTGTTATCTTCATTATAGTACTTTTGTTATTATTATTATTACTTTTTTACTTGTTTGTCTTGCTCACTACCCTGGGAAAGAATTTGTTTTTATTTCTATATTCCCATTACTCATTATGGTTCTTGGCTTATAGTTGGTGCTCAGATGTTGAGAGGATGAATGAATGAATAATGTGGAGCAGGGAGAATTGGTTTGGTTATATAAAATTTAGTCATTTGTGTTTGGTTGTTTTTAACTGGCAATGGCAATGACCATCTCTTGGTCATTATGTAAGCTATTCAGTTGGACATTTTTGGTTAAGTTTTAAAAGCTTTGAAATGTGTATTGAATCTCTGCTCATTCAACTGTAGCTGCACTAAATATTCAACACAGAACATTGTAAGGCAAACACATAAATTCACCATATGGAGCCAATAAAAGGTGTTAAAAACATGGGGAAAAGTTACTGATAAAATGTGACAAGGTTTTCAAACAGGGGTTATATTGTCAATTTAAATTGCAGAGACCTCATTCACACTCACTGGCAAACAAAGGAATAAAGATTCCAGATTTGTTTAAAAATATTTGTCTAATGGAAATAGTTCTTGTCCTCCCTGTCCCTGAGTCATCATCTAGCAACACTTACTATCATAATTTATGTCCTACCACTTCCCACCCTGAACTTTATATCCTAGGAAGGCTAATTTCCTTACTGTTTCCTAAATTCATTTTCTTTAGTGCAGGTTTCATGCTTTTGCTCAACTTTTCCCCCAATTTGGAAAACAGTCATGTGCCACTTAACAAGGATACATGCCTCATTAGGCTATTTCATGTTGTGCAAACGTCATAGAGTATGCTTACACCAATGTAGATGGTACTGCCTACTACATACCTAGGCTATATGGGATAACCTATTGCTCCTAGATTACAAACCTGTATAGCATGTTACTGCACAAAACAATAAGAAATTGAATCAAGCACAAGAGAAATAATGCTATCAAGAAACATGATAACCGAGAGACAAGATGGCGCTGGAGTAGGCGAACGTACCAGCATCTACCTCCCAGAACCAATGTGGATTACAAACTAATTTTATGAACTATCAACTGGAAAAACCAACTTTGGACTAAACTAAAAGGACTCTTCAACCCAGGAATGCTGAAGAAGCCACCCAGAGACTGGTAGGAAAAGCGGAAACGCGGAGAGGGCTGCCCAGCTTCTCGGAGCGAACGGCAGCAGGGAGAGACTCGCGTGGCGGGAAGTGAGTTTAGCAGAGGGGAAAGGGCCCTGAGCCCCAGGAACAAAGCCCCAGCCTGCAGCCCCAGAGCCCAGAAGAAGCATAAGGACAGTATTTAGCTTGAAACAAGTCAGGATACTGTTTGTGAGAGAGTCTGATTTCTCAGACCCAGGATCCTTCTTAAAGGGACCACGCAGAACATCTCTCTCACAAACACTCACCCGGGGCTCCTGGAGACGGAGGGAGAGGGGAGAGAACCACAGTATCAGGAAGAGAGTGCAATCTAGGAGGCATAGGGAGAAACATTTTTGGGAGATAGCCACTCTAACCCCTGGGACAAGTCACTCCCCAAAGCTGAAGTGAATATTTCCCCCGGAAACAGCAATACCAGCAAAGGGAAGCAGGAGAGCAGCCAAACAAGCCCCCCCCCCCGCGGCATTCAGAGCAGAGTCGCATAGAAGGAGGGAGCTTTCGGGTCTACAGTAGTGAGTCTTAGGGTCCGAGCTGCAACGCCCCCACCCACACGGCTGAGGGCGCACCGGAGAGCGGGCGGCAGCGGGAGACAAAAGCGCGGTTCTGCTGGCAGGGGCGGAAGCCGGCTGGCCACCAGTGGGCTCAGGTGTGAGCTCAATCTTGCCCGGCTAGGGAGAAGGGGGCGTGCAAAAGAGGCTAAGCTCAGCTGCCGGCAGCCTGTAATCCAGCCTCCGGGAGAAGGGCGGGAAACCCAGAAAGGGTAGAAACCAGCCCCGGAGCAAGGGCAGAGGAGCACATCCCTGCCCCACCCGTGCAACCCAGGCTTGCGGTCTGACTTGGTAGCAGGCTCCTCCCGTGGGGGTGGAGCCAAAAGCCCAGAAGAGGCAGAGTTCTGCTACGAAGCTGAGCTTGGGCACGCAGCCTTTCCTGGTGGTAGAGCCAAGGCTAGCAGCTGTTCCTTGAGTGGGATCATCCTGCAAAGGCAGGGTGAAAGCTCGGAAACAGGCGGAGACCCGCAGCTGAGCAAAGGTGCTCGCCAGTGCCCTCAGGACCGAGCATAACATCACACACGGGGGCGGGGCAAAGGCCAAGGCCACCAACCCTTGTGCACCCGAGCACGTGATCAAAGCCACTCTCGTGAAGAGAAAATGCGGAGGCAGAGAAATACAACACAAATAAACCAAGAGAAATCCCCAGAAAAGGACCTAAGTGAATCAGATATAACCAAATTACCAGATGCAGAGTTTAAAATAACGATTGTTAGGATGCTCAAAGATATTAGAACCACCATAGATGGCCATTACGAAAACCTAAATAAAGAGATAACAAATATAAAAAAGGACATTGAAATAATAAAAAAGAATCAGACAGAAATGACAAATACAATATCTGAAATAAAGAATACAATGGAAGGAATTAAAAGCAGGATGGATGAAGCAGAGAATCGAATCAGTGAGTTAGAGGACACAATAAATAAAGGCACGGAAGCAGAGCAGAAAAAAGAAAAGAGACTCAAAAAGTCTGAGGAAACTCTAAGAGAGCTCTGTGACAACATGAAGAGAAATAACATCCGCATCATAGGGGTTCCTGAAGAAGAAGAGAAAGAACAAGGGGATAGAGACTTTGTTCAAACATATTATAGCGGAAAACTTCCCCCAATTAAGGCAGGAAAATATTTCACATGTTCAGGAAGCACAGAGAACTCCATTAAGGAGAAATCCAAAGAAACCAACACCAAGACACATCATAATTAAATTACCAAAGCTTAATGATAAAGAGAAAATATTAAAAGCTGCTAGAGAAAAAAAGACAATCACCTACAAAGGAACCCCCATAAGGATGACTTCTGACTTCTCAACAGAAACACTTGAGGCCAGAAGGGAATGGCAAGAAATATTCAAAGTAATGCAGAACAAGAACCTACAACCAAGACTACTTTATCCAGCAAGGCTATCATTTAAAATTGAAGGAGAAATAAAAAGCTTTACAGACAAAAAAAAAACTAAAGGATTTCACTACAACCAAACCAAGGCTGCAAGAAATGCTAAGGGACCTGTTGTAAACAGATCAAAGGAAAAAAAGAATATAGCAAAAGAGAAAAAACAGTTTTAAAGAAAAAAAATGGCAATAAACAGTTACATATCAGTAATAACCTTAAATGTTAATGGATTAAATGATCCGATCAAGAGACATAGGGTAGCTGCGTGGATAAGAAAACAGGACCCATACATATGCTGTCTACAAGAGACACACCTTAAATCAAAAGATGCACACAGACTGAAGATAAAAGGATGGAAAAAAAATATTTCACGCAAATGGAAATGAAAAAAAAGCTGGGGTAGCAATACTTATATCAGACAAAATGGACTTTAGAACAAAGACCATAGTTAGAGATAAAGAAGGTCACTACATAATGATAAAGGGAGCAATACAAAAGGAAGATATAACCATTATAAATATCTACGCACCTAATATAGGAGCACCTAAATATATAAAGCAGACTTTGATAGACTTAAAGGGCGAGATCAACAGCAATACTATAATAGTAGGAGATTTCAATACCCCATTAACATCATTAGATAGGTCCTCAAGAAAGAAAATTAACAAAGAAACAGCAGACTTAAAGGACATATTAGATGAACTCGATTTAATAGATATCTTCAGAACCTTTCACCCTAAAAGAGCAGAATATACATTCTTTTCAGGCGCTCATGGGACATTCTCTAGAATAGACCACATGTTAGGGCACAAAAGCGGGCTCAACAAATTTAAGAAGATTGAAATCATATCGAACACTTTCTCTGATCACAATGGCATTAAACTAGAAATCAACCACAATAGAAAAATTGAAAAACATTCAAACACTTGGAAACTAAATAGCACGTTATTAAACAATGAATGGGTTAACATTGAGATCAAAGAAGAAATTAAAAAATTCCTAGAAACAAACGATAATGAGCATACATCAACTCAAAATTTATGGGACACAGCAAAAGCAGTCCTGAGAGGGAAGTATATAGCATTACAGGCATACCTCAAGAAGCTAGAAAAAACTCAAATTAACAACTTAACCCTGCATCTAAAAGAACTAGAAAAAGAACAGCAAGTAAAGCCCAGAGCTAGTAGAAGGAAGGAAATAATAAAGATCAGAGCAGAAATAAGTGACATAGAGGCTAAAGAAACAATACAGAGGATCAATGAAACCAGGAGCTGGTTCTTTGAAAAGGTAAACAAGATCGATGAACCTTTAACAAGACTCACCAAGAAAAAAAGAGAGAGGACTCAAATAAATAAAATTAGAAACGAGAGTGGAGAAATAACAACTGACACAACAGAAATACAAAATATTGTAAGAAAATACTATGAAGAACTGTACGCCAAAAAACTAGACAACCTAGATGAAATGGACAAATTCCTTGAATCATATAATCTTCCAAAAATCAATCTGGAAGAATCAGAAAACCTAAACAGACCAATTACAACAAATGAGATTGAAACAGCTATCAAAAAAACTCCCAAAAAAGAAAAGTCCTGGGCCTGATGGCTTCACAAGTGAATTCTACCAAATATTCAAAGAAGAACTAACTCCTATCCTTCTCAAGCTATTTCAAAAAATTCAAGAGGAAGGAAGACTTCCAAACTCCTTTTATGAGGCGAGCATAATTCTGATTCCAAAACCAGGCAAAGACAACACAAAAAAAGAAAATTATAGGCCAATATCCCTGATGAACTTAGATGCAAAAATCCTCAATAAAATATTAGCGAACCGGATCCAGCAATATATGGAAAAAATCATACACCATGATCAAGTAGGATTTATTCTTGGGAGGCAAGGCTGGTACAATATTCGCAAATCAATCAATGTGATTCATCACATAAACAAAAGAAAGGAGAAAAACCACATGATAATTTCAATAGATGCAGAAAAAGCATTTGATAAAGTCCAGCACCCATTCATGATCAAAACTCTCAGCAAAGTGGGAATACAGGGAACATACCTCAACATGATAAAGGCCATCTATGACAAACCCATAGCCAACATAATACTCAATGGGCAAAAATTAAAAGCTATCCCCTTAAGATCAGGAACAAGGCAGGGGTGCCCCCTTTCACCACTCTTATTCAACATAGTTCTGGAAGTCCTCGCCACAGCAATCAGACAAGAAAAAGAAATAAAAGGCATCCAAATTGGAAAAGAAGAAGTAAAACTATCATTATTTGCAGATGACATGATATTGTATATAGAAAACCCTAAAGTTTCAGTCAAAAAACTACTAGACCTGATAAAAGAATTTGGCAAGGTGGCAGGATATAAAATCAATACTCAGAAATCAGAGGCATTTTTATACACTAATAATGAACTGTCAGAAAGAGAAATCAGGGAATCAATCCCCTTTACCATTGCAACCAAAAAAATAAAGTACCTAGGAATAAATCTAACCAAGGAGATTAAAGACTTGTACTCAGAAAATTATAAAGCATTGATAAAAGAAATCAGGGAAGATACGAATAAGTGGAGGCATATACCGTGCTCATGGTTAGGAAGAATAAACATCATTAAAATGTCTATATTACCCAAAGCAATTTATAAATTCAATGCAATACCAATGAAAATACCAATGACTTACTTCAAAGACATAGAACACATATTCCAAAAATTTATATGGAACCAAAAAAGAACACGAATAGCCTCAGCAATCCTGAAAAGGAAGAAAAAAGCGGGAGGTATCACACTTCCAGATATCAAGTTATATTATAAGGCCATTGTACTCAAAACAGCATGGTACTGGCATAAGAACAGGCACATAGATCAATGGAACAGAACAGAGAACTCAGAAATAAACCCACAGCTCTATGGACAACTGATATTTGACAAAGGAGGTAAGACAATACAATGGAGTAAAGACAGCCTCTTCAACAAATGGTGTTGGGAAAACTGGACAGCTACCTGCAAAAAAATGAAACTAGACCACCAACTTACACCACTCACAAAAATAAATTCAAAATGGATAAAAGACTTGAATGTAAGCCATGAAACCATAAGCATTTTAGAAGAAAACATAGGCAGTAAGCTCTCTGATATCTCTCGCAGCAATATATTTGCTGATTTGTCTCCACAGGCAAGTGAAATAAAAGACAGGATAAACAAATGGGACTTTATCAAACTAAAAAGCTTCTGCACAGCTAAAGACAATAAGAACAGAATAAAAAGACAAACTACACAATGGGAGAATATATTTGACATAGCGTCTGATAAGGGGTTAATAACCAAAATTTATAAAGAACTTGTAAAACTTAATACCAGGAAGACAAACAATCCAATCCAAAAATGGGCAAAAGAAATGAATAGACATTTCTCCAAAGAGGACACACAGATGGCCAATAGGCATATGAAAAAATGTTCAACATCATTAATGATTAGAGAAATGCAAATTAAAACCACAATGAGATATCACCTCACACCAGTCAGAATGGCGCTCATCAATAAAACAACACAGAATAAGTGCTGGCGAGGATGTGGAGAAAAGGGAACCCTCCTGCACTGCTGGTGGGAATGCAGACTGGTGCAGCCACTGTGGAAAACAGTATGGAGATACCTCAAGAAATTAAAAATCGAACTGCCTTTTGACCCAGCTATACCACTGTTAGGAATATACCCCAAGAACACCATAGCACTGTTTGAAAAGAAGAAATGCACCCCCATGTTTATGGCAGCATTGTTCACAATAGCAAAGATTTGGAAACAGCCCAAGTGTCCATCAGAGGATGAGTGGATTAAAAAGCTTTGGTATATATATACTATGGAATACTACTCAGCCATAAGAAATGATGACATAGGATCTTTTACAACAACATGGATGGGCCTTGATAACATTATACTGAGTGAAAGAAGTAAATCAGAAAAAACTAAGAACTATATGTTTCCACACATAGGTGGGACATAAAGATGAGACTCAGAGACATGAACAACAGTGTTGGGGTTACAGGGTGGGGGGAGGAGAGGGAGGGGGTTGGGGGAGGGGAGGGGCACAAAGATCATGGCTTTTCAGCATTGGCCATATTTCCCCCTTAATCTATAGACAGACAGCAAATATTTACGTATGGTGTTCCCACTATAAAGACTGCTGTCTTAGGGACAAATGCTGACAAACTATTTCAGCAGTTCCTCCTTCTTCAAAGACTTATATGTAAACATAGAGCTCCATGTTTCATAGGACATACTCAAGCTCACTCTATGCTTCCTGGTGCTTTAGCACAAGGGAATGCCCCCCCCCCCTTTTTTTTTTTTTTTTTTTTTTGTATTTTTTCTTTTATTTATTTATTTTTTTGTATATTTCTGAGGATGGGGATGGGGAGGCAAGCAGACAGACTCCTGCATGCGCCTGACTGGGATCCACCTGGCATGCCTACCGGGGGGAATGCTCTGCCCATCTGGGATGTTGCTCTGTTACAACCGGAGTCATTCTAGCAACTGGGGCGGAGGCCATGGGGCCATCCTTAGTGCCCAGGGTGGATTTGCTCCGGTGGAGCCTTGGCTGTGGGCGGGAGGAGAGGGACCGGGAGGGGGGAGAGGGGGAGGGGTGGAGAGATAGATGGGCGCTTCTCCTGTGTGCTCTGGCTGGGAATCGAACCTGGGAATCCTGCACACCAGGCCAATGACTCCGATGGGTCTACCATATCATGCTTTTTACTTAAAAAAAAAAATTTACATTTCTTTTGAAAGCTGACGAACAGGAGACACCAAATCTACCTTCTTTATTAGATCTAGCTAATAACACTGTTCTGTCTTTTTTCCAAATAGCTCCAGATATATGGAAAAGATTTATATAGGCGGATGGGGATCCTCAAACCCCTCAGCGAGATCTTCTGAGAATGGCTTTTAAGATACCTAGAGGCAGAAAAAGCCCAATAGAGATCAGGGGGGAACTACCAGCTTTTAGGATACACCCTTAAAGGCTCCAGCACCACAAAGGGGTCTCATAGGATGCCATCTGGGTCCTGCTTCAATAGTGGAAAGGAAGGTCATTGAGCTAAAGCCTGCCAGGCTTACACACCTCTACTGTGAGGAAACAGGGACACTGGAAGGTGGGCTTCCCCCTCGCTCCTCTAAGGGAGGGTTCAGTCTCTTCCAGGCCTGCTCCAGCCACCTATGACCTAACCTTGCCCAGAATGCTGGGGTTTGCCACTGAAGGCTGAAGGTGCCCAGGGCCGTCGACCCCATCTACGACACTGTGGACGAGCCTAGGGTATTTCTTCCAAGAAGCAGGTAAACTGATCTCATTTGCACAAGGGCCACTTAACTATGTTTTGCCTGAATAGTCAGGTTCTTTATTCTTCCCTCAAAGATCTCTGTTGTGGGTGTTGATAGTCCTATTTTCTGCTGCTTTGCTTAATATATAGTGTTTCCTTTATTCCTCCTACCTCAATGCCCCACTCATATTTCAGGCTGGGACCTACTCTTAATTTAGAGCTCTCTTTCCTCCTTTTGCCAACTTGTATTATGAATTTACCTTTGCCACCCAGCTTAGTGTATCCCAAGGTTCTCTTTACCAGGCCACAGTCACAGAGCTCCAGGGAAAAGCAACCTGGTCTCAACTCTCCAGGCAGAGGAGAACAGAAGCTCCATATCCACGCATGCTGCAAATGGCTTTTTCCAGTCTACCTGAATCATTACCAGCTAGAAGCAGCGGTCATTGGGACTTGGACATGAGCTGCAAAGTATAGAATGGTGACAACAATTCCAGTGCCATACGGACTTTTCCTGTGGGGAACGTTCCTGGACTCCTGCTCCCTGTGACAGCTCCTAACAGACTGAACTGTGGTTGGGTTGCATTTTTCAGGGATTTGGCATGGTGAGGGGGCCAACTTGGACTTGGGGAACATGTTAAGGACACTACTCATTTATGGATTCTTGCTGTATTGGCCAAGAGTTTGCTTAAAGGCTTTTAATCACTGTAAAAAAAATAGAGGACTAGATGAAGAAGATGGGGCACATATACACCATGGTATATTATTCAGCTAGGAGAAATGATGACATTGGATCACTTATAGCGGAATGGTGGAGTCTTGGTAGCATTGTGCGGAGTGAAATAAGCGAATCAGAAAAAAACAGAAACTGCAGGATTCCATACATTAGTGGGACATAAAAGCGAGACTGAGAGGCATGAACAGGAGTGTGGTGGCTATGGGGGGTGGGGGGAGGGAAGGAGGGAGAGGGGGAGGGGAGGGGGAGGGGTACAGAGAGAACTGGATGGAGGGTGGCAGAGGACGATCTCTCTTTGGGTGATGGGTATGCAACATAACTAAATGACAAGATAACCTGGAAATGTTTTCTTTGAATGTATGTACCCTGATTTATTGATGTCACCCCATTAAAATAAAAATTTATTTATATATTAAAAAAAAAAAAAAAAAAAAAAAAAAAAAAAAAAAGAAACATGATAACCATGAGATGTATGTGGCTGCTTTCAGCATAGTAGGGCATACAGAAAACTTTTTTTTTTAATAAGTAGAAAGAGTACACTCTAAAATAATGCTAAAGTATAGTATAGTAAACATATAATTCAGTAACATATTTATTATCCTTATCAAATATTATGTATTGTACATAATTTTGTGTGCTATACATTCACAAGAGCGGCAGCATGGTAGGTTTGTTTACACCAGCATCACCACAAACATGTGAGTAATGTGCTGCATTATGATGTCACTAAGTGATAGGAATTTTCAACTTCATTATAATCTTATGGGAGAACTATCATTTATATGATCCATCATTGACCAAAATGTTGTTATGTAGCACATGATAGTCTATTTGCTATCATTTATCTCATCAACCTGAGTTCTTCTCTGTACTTCATTCTTAGCCAAAATCCTACCTCCAACCTTCAAAGAAATTTCCCCCAACTATTCTGACCCATATGAACTGTACTTCTGATTTTTTACACTTATGTCTGCAACACTCATGTTGCCCTTCCCATTCCTTGAATCCAACAATTTCCGTACCCACTGGGATCTGCTATTCATTGACACCTTTGTACTGTCCTCACGTCCCTCTTGCCTTCCCTCAATACCTGGTGTAACGTACTTTCATGGTCAATCATTATAATCACTCCCTGGAATATATTTTCAATTCTTACTTATAGTACTTGTGTAGCAAAAGCTCAGTGCAGGTAGAGTTCCAACTCTCTGCCTATGGTGCCACTGCCCTCGCATAGTTAAGCATGACTAGAAAAATGTCACCATGCCAAATGGTCTCATTTTGAATACATCATAGCTAACCTTAAGTGGGTTTTTAATGCTGCCTGGCAATCTTTTTATATTTCCCTATTTCATTCATCTTTCATTCTCTGAGACAACCATATCTTGTTGTCATAATCATGTATTGGCTTGTCCTCCAGTTATTTCAGGAGTCTTGTTTTTGCAGGGCAGTACATAATTTGAGGGCGGGAGCTCATTTTCAGAGCCCCCTTTAACATCCTTAATGATGCTAAACCCATGTGCAATACCCTGTAAATGAGCCTAGGACCTTGAGTAGTTCCTCTATCTCCTCCTCAGGATATGACAAAGAATATTAAGAGACTAGGAAGTTTGGTTAAATATAGAAAGCCCAAAGCCACTTGAAATTACCCCTTATAAAATAACTAGAAAGCCCGGCGGTCATATGAAATGACCGCTGTTTTAGATATTATAAATTGTAATTAAAATGATTTGTGCAAAGGTGTCTGCTAATTCAAACTGAATTACCCAGGGCAGGTGGCAAGGACGCCCCTTTGCTTAGTGCCCCACGGGGTTTCCCCCTTCTACTTGCTTAATTGCTTAAAGTAGAGTGCAATGAAGGAAACCACTGGCGGTACATTTTTTAAGAGCCACCGCTAGCTCAATAAATAAAGGTGATTTAAATAATAAAATGTTAATTCACATGTCAAAGATCTCTTTGTACACAACATTTCTTGTGTAGATCTTTCCATCATTTTTAAGCTCGTCTTGCAGAGGACCATCAATTATTTTTAATTTTACGTCTCAGTCTCATTTTGCCGAGAAAGACGCATTTGCTCTGCGACTGAAGCAAGCCTTGTCTTTCTCTGCTCAGTGGTTTCTTTTTGTCGAGAAAGCCGTTTTTGTGCAGCTTTAGCTCCTTTTCTCTCCTCTTCAGTGCTGTATTTTCTAGGAGGCATTCTTAAAAGAAATTACGATAAGATGTAGTTTTTATGTAAAACAGATGATTGCCAATGCAAACAAATGTTCACTTTCCCCCTGACCCGCTCAACTTGCGTTCAGCCGTGGCAACTTCACCCCATTGGCTAGTACAGTTAAGCAAGCAACCAATAAGCTATCGGTGACAAACAGACACTTAAGCTGCATATAATAAAGATACTGATAATGATGGTGACTAGAGAGACAGAAATGAGAGTCTTTTGTATTTGCTGGAGGTAGCTGATCAAGGAAGCAAAAATTTGTTAGGAGGACCAGCCATAGAATCAGACTGCCTGGGTTTGAATCCAACCAACTCCATCAGCCGTGTGACCCTGAGCTGGTGGATCTTTGCATCTGTTTCTTCTTTTGTACATGAGACTAACTAGCCATAGTACCTAACATTTAAAATTTAGAAAGTTTCAGTGAGATATGCATGTCAAGCACTAGCATCTATAGCTAAATATCCAATAAATATTAGCTGTTGTTTTCAAGAATGAGGATGAGGCTGAACAGGTTAGCTTGAGCTTCTCCAGCTTAAAAGGCAACACTAATCCTCTAATTCTGGCTGTAATGAGCTTTAGGATATTACGAGGCCTTAAGTTTTTTGTTGTTTTTGTTTTGTTTTTTACAGAGGCAGAGATAGACAGGGACAGACAGACAGGAACGGAGAGAGATGAGAAGCATCAATCATCAGTTCCTCGTTGCGCGTTGCGACTTCTTAGTTGTTTATTGATTGCTTTCTCACATGTGCCTTGACCATGGGCCTTCAGCAGACTGAGTAACCCCCTGCTGGAGCCAGCGACCTTGGGTCCAAGCTGGTGAGCTCTTTGCTCAAGCCAGATGAGCCTGCGCTCAAGCTGGCGACCTCGGGGTCTCGAACCTGGGTCCTTCCGCATCCCAGTCCGACGCTCTATCCACTGCGCCACCACCTGCCCTTAAGTTTTTGATACTGAGACCTTAGACACCTTGTTAAGCTCCCTAGTGCCAGCTTCCTCACCCTCACCCTGCCCATGGACTTTTCAGTTAAAAAGGCCTGATGGACAATATTTGAGTTGACTTCACTCCTTGCGGTCAGACCTGGGTCTGTCAGCACCACTGGCAGCTGGCCCAAGAAATAATAAATTTGTTGAAATGAATTTGATTTTTTTAAGACTTTATTTATTGATTTTAGAGAGAGGAGAGAGAGAGAGAGAGAGAGAAGGAAGGGTAGGAGTAGGAAGCATCAGTTTATAGTAGTTGCTTCTCTTATGTGCCTTGACTGGGCAAGCCCAGGATTTAGAACCAGCAACCTCAGCGTTCCAGGTTAATGCTCCATCCACAGGCCAGGCATGAATTGGATTCTGAGAATAAACATAGGCAGTTGGTCCTACTTTGGCAGTGGTGGAAATTACCTTAATTTCATATAACAATAATTTTAATTACAGCCATAACTACAACTTCTGGGGAACAGAGAGACTATTTCTACAATGTGCCTTTCAACCCCCAGGGAAGGTGGTATAACTGGTAACCTGAGCCAAGAAGGGCTCTGTTGTTTGAATTCAGCCTAACACAAGTCATCTCTTTATCAGTTATGTCCTCCACTTAGTGCCTATCAATCTCTTGAGGGGTTTTGTGCTTGGCACAAAGTTGAATATGCCAAACATAAGATGTTGCCCTGCTTTCAAAAATCTTAGTTAGGTTGGGTCAGAGACCTTCAAACACATACAATCAACGTTGGGATATGGTACGTAGTCACGTGTTAGGTTGTGAGTTAGTAAGCGCTCAGAGATGAGTCAGGAGCCCAGGAAGCTGGCCTAGTTCATTGATGGGTTCAACTAACTTTACTTCTGTGTTCTCTGAGTACTGCCAGAGAAGCTCATGTGTTAACACGTGTGTGTGCCTAAATGTGGTAGGCGGGATTAAGAGCAAAGCCTTGTCTGTGATTGCTGTGTGTCTGTTTTGAAGTGTGTGTGTGTGTGTGTGTGTGTGTGTGTGTGTGTGTGAAAAACTTAATCTAAATGTTGAATCTGGAGATTGAATCTCTAATATCATAGATCTAACATTCTTGTCAAGATAGCATTCTGCTTAAAAAGTAACACAGGATTTCAAGGATCCATCAATTTCCTGTGTATACAGAGCTCTTATCATTTTCCTCAACTCCAGACATACATACAAATGCTAGACTATCCCATTACATGCCCCGCTCCATTATATGATAATGTTGTCATATATTTTATTTATGTTAAACTGTAGCTCTGACTCCATAAGAAAGCATGCAGAGAGCAGCTGGGTCGGAGGAGAGAAAAAGACGCACTGGGGAAGGTGGCCCAGGGACACATCCACCAACATCCGTATTTTCTTTTGCTGCTCTCTCTGCTGTGGTCCTGAAAGCTGGCTTGGATGCGGCAAACAGTGTTCTGATGAAAATTCCTGCCCATGAGAAAAAGTGAGGCAGTAAGTTGTAGCTCAGGGGTTAACCACATTTAACATCTCTAAGTCATTTATTCTTTCTTTTATTCAGTCACTGACTTTGTAGCCTCTTTCATGTTTAAATGTTCTATTTGTTTGGGCAGAAAGGAAAGGAAAGAGTGACATCAATAATTAAAAATAAACTGTAGGGAGAGACAGCAATGAGACACATTGTCCTTATAACAGCATTCTTACAAAAACATGCCTGGGCTGTAGCTTCTGACGAAGTCATGTATTTCAGGAGGCTTTTCCCCCTCCCTATTATCTGCCACGATCTGATATAAACCAGTCCACAGTAGATTTTATGAGATGTCTTTAAAAAAACAAACAAACACCAAAAAAAAAACCTTTGTCTGTTCAATCAAAGTTTTTCTAAACTTTAATACTGGATAAAGGAAAAGCCAGTGGCCCAATTTGCAACATTGTATGTTGGGAGGAATTTGAGATCTACACCCAGTTTGAATTAATTTGGGGTAATTAATAATTGTCATTTGACATTTATTTGTTAAAATCAACTCCCAGCAGTTACTAGTCCTAGTTTATATCAAAGGTAGGTAATAATAATACTAGTTAAAGTTTTGAACTCTTACCATATTCCAGACATTTGCTGAGCAAGGAGCCCCAATTTGTACTGCTGTTAATGTAAGTGAACAGCAGCTTTCCTCTACAGTTGAGTCAGGACCGGTTGTGAATTAGCTAATCAAAGATTATTGCTTAAAGTGGAGAATCATAAAAAATGAAGCATATATATCTTAACACATTTTGTTTTAACTTAAAACACAAATTTTTATTTATCTGCCAATCTTTTGATGTTTAGCCAATATCTTTTCTTTTAGCGTAGGTAGGTCTACTGAATGGCCTTTTGGGGATTCTTTTTGGGTTTGTTCTTTGTTTATTTTTGTTTGTTTCTTTGATTTCATAAACACCCAGAATGAATGGTCTACAATTTCCATGTTCAGTTTTTTTGTTTGTTTGCTTAAGGAATAGCAGGGGCCCTGGCCAGTTGGCTCAGTGGTAGAATGTCAGCCTGGCATGTGGATGTCTTAACTTGGGTTCAATTCCCAATTAGGGCACACAGGAGAAGTGACTATCTGCTCCTCCACCCATCCCCTTTACTGTGTTCTCTCTCTCTCTCCCTCTCTCTTCCCCTCCCGCAACCATGGCTTGATTGGTTCGAGTGCATCAGCCCTGGGTACTGAAGATGGCTCCATGAAGCCTCCACCTCAGGTGCTAAATATAGCTTGGTTGCAAGCATGGCCCCAGGGTGGGCAGAGCATTGGCCCCAGACAGGGGTTGCTAGATGGATCCCAGTCAGGGCACATGTGGAAGTCTGTCTCTCTATCTATTCCCCTATCACCTGAGAAAAAAGAGAAAAAAATGTGCCGCAGTGGATAGAGCATCAGCCTGGGATGCTGAGAACCCAGGTCCAAACCCCGAGGTTGCCAGCATCAGTACGGGCTCACCAGTTTGAGTGTGGGTTGCTGGCTTGAGCGTGGGATCATAGACATGGCACATGGTCATAGGCTTGAGCAAGGGGTCACTGGCTCAGCAGGAGCTCCCTGCAAGGCACTTATGAGAAAGCAATCAATGAACAACTATGGTGTCGCAATTATGAGTTGATACTTCTCATCTCTCCCCCTTCCTGTTTGTCTGTCTGTCTCTCTTGCTAAAAGAAAAAAAAAAGGAATAGCAGGAACTTCAATGTACATGGGAAACATCTTAAATTCCAGAATTCTTGCAGATTTTTAAGGTTGTTATCCCAATATTTTATAGTCATCTAATTCACACAATTCCTTTCAATGATTTGCTGTTCCTAAGACTTTTCAAAAGCACAACTTGTTTCTATAAGTTTTCATGGATTTTCATCTCTTTAATTAAATTAACTAATTATAATAACAAGTACAACAGGCATAAACAGGTTTGAGAATAAACACAATAACTTAAGAATAACAATTTAATTGTTGGGAGTGGAGGTGTGCATGCGTAATGGAGATTACTAGTCTCAAATAGTGAGTAATTCTGCAGTTTTCCCAAGAACACTGAGAAAGTCAGTTATTTAACCTCTCTAAGCCTTTGTTTCTGTATCTTCAAAATGAGGGAAATAGTCCCTACCTCCAAGATTGGTATTAACATCAAGTTAAATAATTTATGAAGCAATTGACCCATAAATAGAACTTTAGAAAAAAATAACAACCAATAAACATTTCCCCTTTGTTTACTATTGTAATTATAACAGAATTATTTTTTCTAGCCCAAAATACTGTTCCTCCCTCATGGATCAGCTTATTTCTAACTCCTACATAATACTTAATTTGTCTATGTTATTCCATACTTATTCTTCCTTTTATTTGTGTGTGTGTATTTTTCTGAAGTGAGAAGTGGGGGGCGGCAGACAGACTCCAGCATGCGCCCAACCAGGTGCCACACAGCATGCTCACCAGGGGGCGATGCTCGGCCCATCTGGGGCATTGCTCTGCTGCAACTGGAGCCATTCTAGTGCCTGAGGCAGAGGCCATGGAGCCATCCTCAGTGCCCTGCCTTGGCTGCAGGAGGGGAAGAGAGAGAGAGAGAGAGAGAGAGAAAGGAAGGAGAGGGAGGAAGGGTGGAGAAGCATATGGGCGCGTCTCCTGTGTGTCCTGGTCAGGAATCGAACCCGGGACTTCCACACACCGGGCCAACCCTCTACTTCCTTTTTAATAACTACCACATATTCCACACTTTTAGTAGTACAATTCAACAAATGTCAAATTCTTACCATATACCAGACTGCAGTCAGAACTTTAAGAGATATAATGAAGAATAAGACACAGACTCAAAATTTCCAGTCTAATCAGTGACTAAAAGATGTACACAATTTAAAAAGTCTGTTTGTCAAAAGATAACATAGTATGTAAAAAGGTAAGCCATAGACTGGGGGTAAATTTATGTAGTATATATATCTGACAAGATTTATATCTAGAATATATAAATAATTCTTATAAATCACTGGGAGAAATAAAGACTTGACTAGGTAGTTCACAAAAGAAGGTATCGCCAATAAGAATGGGCTTCACATCTGACCAGGCAGTAGTGCAGTGGGTAGAGCATTGGACTGGAATGTGGAAGGACCCAGGTTCGAGACCCCGGGGTTGCCAGCTTGAGCACAGGCTCATCTGGCTTGAGCAAAAAGCTCACTAGCTTGGACCCAAGGTCGCTGGCTCAAGCAAGGGGTTACTTGGTCTGCTGAAGGGCCAAGGTCAAGGCACATATGAGAAAGCAATCAATGAACAACCAAGGTGTCACAACGAAAAACTGATGATTGATGCTTCTCATCTCTCTGCGTTCCTGTCTGTCTGTCTGTCCCTATCTATCCCTCTCTCTGACTCTCTCTCTGACCCTGTAAAAAAAAAAAAAAAAAGAATGGGCTTCACATCTTAAGTCATCAAGGGCCTGACCAGGTGGTGGCACAGTGAATAGAGCACTGGCCTGGGACATTGAGGTCCCAGGTTCCAAACCCCTAGGTTGCTGGCTTGAGTATGACTCAGCAGCTTGAACATGGGGATGCCGGCAACATGACCCCGTGGTTGCTGGCTTGTGCCCAAGGTCACTAGTTTGAGCAAGGAGTCACTGGCTCAGCTGGAGCCCCTGGGTCAAGGCACATATGAGAAAGCAACCAATGAACAACTAAGGTGCCACAACTACAAGTTGATGCTTCTCACCTCTCTCCCTTCCTGTCTGTCTGTCTCTTGCTAAAAATAAAAAAAGTTAGAAAGAAAATTTAAATTAAAATCACAATGTGATAGTACTTTTATATCCAACAGAGTGGGTAAAAAAAATTTTTTTTTTTACCTATTTTCCAAGAATTACTGAGGATATACAGTTACTGGAGCTATTCCACTGCTGGTTAGACTGTAAATTGGTACAACTAGTTTAGAAAACTCTGTGGCAATATCTACTACACTAAAACAAACACCTACCATATTACTCATCAGTTCTACTCCAGGTAAATACTGCCAAAATAAAATAAAATATATACACCAAAAGCCATGTACAAGGATGCTCATAGCAGCATTACTCGTAATGTCCCCAATCTCAAAACCACCCATATATTCATTGACAGAAATATGGATAAATTGTGATATATTCATATAATAAAAAGCTACCCAGCAATGAAAATTAACAAACTATTGCTACACATAGACACATGAATGAATTTCACAAATGTAGTATCAAGTGAGAGAAGCCAGAAACAAAAGAATCCAACTAAATGAATCCATTATATAAGATAAAAAAGAAGATAAAACCCATGCTGGTCAGTAGATTTAGCGATAGAGCCTTGGCCCAGCGTGTGGAAGTCCTGGGTTTGATTCCTGACCAAGGCACACAGAAGAAGCACCCATATGCTTCTCCACTCTTCCCCCTCTCCTCTCTCTCTCTCTCTCTCTCTCTTCCACTCTCACAGCCAAGTCTCCATTAAAGCAAAGTTGGCTCGAGTGCTGAGGACGGCTCCATGGCCTCCACCTTAGGCACTAAAGCAAGACCCCAGATGGGCAGAGCATCTCTCCCTGGTGTGCATGCTGGGTGGATCCCGGTCGGGCGCATGTGGGAGTCTGTCTCTCTGCCTCCCCGCTCCTCACTTCAGGGGAAAAAAATCTATGGTGATACAAGTCAGAATAATTGTTATCTTTGAAAGTAACAACAAAGAGGAGAATTAAAGGAAGCTTCTGGTTGCTATGTGGTTGATCTGCATAATTGTAATATAGGTGTGTTTAATTTGTAAAAGAATTATCAAGCTATTCACTTATGATTTTATGTACTTTTCTGTGTCTATGTTATAGATCAGTAAGAATCTTTACTGAAAGAAAAAAAGATGATGGTTACCAGAGGGTAGGGGATTGGGGAACTGGGTGAAAAAGGTGAAGGAACTGAGAAGTATAATGTGGCAGTTGCAAAATAGTCAATGGGGATGTAAATTACAGCAAGGGGGAATAATGTCAATAATATTGTAGTAACTATATATGGTGTCACATGGGAACTAGAAATATCAGGAGGAACACTTTGTAAAGTGTAAGATTGTCTAACCATTATACTGTACACCTGAGAATACAAAATAATATTAAATGTAAACTGTAATTGAAAAAAATTAAAAGAGGCGCTCTCCTTTTGGAGAGCATGCCCGCGCATTTCCCATCGCCCTCTTCTTCTCCCAGGTCGTCACCTCTGCCTTCCTCCCTCCTAGGCTCGAGGGCCCTCCTTCTGCCTCTGGAACTTGTTTCCTGAGCCTACGCAGCCCAGCTGGCTCACTTCTACTACCTCTGTACTTTCTAAATAAACTTTCTCTTAAAAAAAATAATAAAAGAGAAAAAGAATTAGCTTTTCGGGGAAAAAAGAGGAGTACAAGGCAAAATAAAAAGATTGTAAGTGAAATGCTGTAGAGTTAGAGAAGACAGAATGGAAGAAATCGTGGAAAGTAGAATTTTTTAAGTATACTTGGAAAGGACAAAGGTGAAGTGGGAGAGGGCAAGAGAACATTTCTTCAGGGAGAGAAGAAGGAACATGGAGTACACAGTACATGCTCAGGGAATAGCAAATATTTCAGGTTGGTTGAAGTGTTAGGCATGACAATCAGAAGGATAACAATAAGAAAAAAGCCTGGGCCCTGGCCAGTTGGCTCAGTGGTAGAGCGTCGGCCTGGCGTGTGGAAGTCCCGGGTTCGATTCCCGGCCAGGGCACACAGGAGAAGCACCCATCTGCTTCTCCACCCTTCCCCCTCTCCTTCCTCTCTGTCTCTCTCTTCCCCTCCCGCAGCCGAGGCTCCATTAGAGCAAAAGATGGCCCAGGCGCTGGGGATGGCTCCTTGGCCTCTGCCCCAGGCACTAGAGTGGCTCTGGTCGCGACAGAGCGACGCCCCAGATGGGCAGAGCATCGCCCCCTGGTGGGCGTGCCGGGTGGATCCCAGTCGGGCGCATGCGGGAGTGTGTCTGACTGCCTCCCTGTTTCCAGCTTCAGAAAAATACAAAAAAAAAAAAAAAAAAAAAAAAAGAAAGAAAGAAAGAAAAGAAAAAGAAAAAAGCCTGGAAAAATAGGTTACCATTCCATTGTGTAAGCCTTGACAATCAGGTGAAAGAGTCTGCACCCTTATGCAATACAAAATAGGGAGCCACTGAAAAATTTTGAGCAGATGATACTTTTGCAAGATCAAATAAATGGCGGTGGGAGGGGAATATAGAAGCAGAGGAACTGGAAGCCTGGCAACCAGATAGGCCAGGGGTCCCCAAACTTTTTACACAGGGGGCCAGTTCACTGTCCCTCAGACCGTTGGAGGGCCAGACTATAAAAATAACTATGAACAAATCCCGATGCACACTGCACATATCTTATTTTAAAGTAAAAAAACCAAAATGGGAACAAATACAATATTTAAAATAAAGAACAAGTAAATTTAAATCAACAAACTGACCAGTATTTCAATGGGAACTATGGGCCTGCTTTTGGCTAATGAGATGGTCAATGTCCGGTTCCATATTTGTCACTGCTAGCTGTAACAAGTGATATGACATGCTTCTGGAGCCGTGATGTGTGCGTCCCGCGTCACCGGAAGCAGTACTGTATATGAGCGACACCGCGCTTTGCGGCACCGCCACATACAGTACTCCAGGAGCACAGGATGCTCCTCTCACTGACCACCAATGAAAGAGGTGTCCCTTCTGGAAGTGTGGCGGGGGCTGGATAAATGGCCTCAGGGGGCCGCATGTGGCCCACGGGCTGTAGTTTGGGGACCCCTGAGATAGGCTCTGTCTCAAAGGGGCTTAAACCCGAGAGCTTGAACTAAGTTAGAAGCGTTAAGCATAGAAAAGAGAGGCTGAGTGCAGATGTCAACTGTCAACATCGAAAGAGACAGCACAGCTTGAAAACCAAGTGGACGTCGACCAAGGAAGACAGAGCAGAGCAGTCAAAGACAGACATTGAGACAGGCTGTTCAGAAGTGTAAGGCGTATTCACTATAAGAAAACTTTAAACCATTCAGCCTTTTTTATTTCCCTGTGTTGTCTCAATTAAACTTTATATTTTCTGAGAGCAGAGAGTATGTCACAATTTCTTGCATTCCCACTTCTTAACCTGATGCCTCAAAAATAAAGGTATTCATAAAGATACTTGGTTTTGATCGTTATCATGACAGGTATAGCATGTGGCCAAGACTCCCCCTCACTGCTTCCAGGAAGACCAGGAGTTTGACTCTGATTTCAGTTATACTGTTGCCAAATTTAATAGTGTTCTGGCTCCACAAACTAGTTGAGCAAGAAAGAATTTCCAAAGATAATCCAAGAGTCAACACATGTCAAACATCCTTGTGTTTAATTCCAAGGGACATTTGGATGTAGGAGTCAGGACTGTTTCCTCCCAAAGTTCTTCATTCAACCAATTTGTATTAAGTGTCTTCTATGAGTCAGGCACTTTAAGGAGCGCACACGAGTTGTAGAACACTTCTTAAGCGAATGTATGGAGTTTCAAATTTTAGACATTAGAAACAAAGATGTAGTCCAGTACCGTTAATGACAACTGGTGGCAGAATATGTTTAAATAAGCAAGACCCCAGGCCCCAGGGACAATTTAAATTTGTCCCACAGTCATCTTGGTTCAGTGTTTTAAAAACATTATCCTTAGGCTTTGTGTTACTTTCGAAAACTAAATTCAGCACATGTGCTGCTCAGGAAGCCAGAACTGACTTTCTAAAATACCCTCTGAAAAGCACTGTTGGGTATTAGGTCTATAAAACAAAAACAACTCGAATTGTGCCTTAAACAATTAGTGAAATACTGTGGTATTTATTTTCTTTGGATCTTGCGGGCTAAACCAGCACTGCCCCAAACATTCTGCACCGATGGAAAAGCTCATCCTGAGTTGTCTGTACCCCGGCCACTCACCACTACTAAACACGTGACATGCAGTTAGAGTGACTAAGAAACTAAACTTTAATTTTTATATAAATTTAATTACATCTAATTAAATTTGGAATAGCCAACCATACTAGTCACTAGTGACAGCCCAGCCCAGGGTAGAAGTAATTACCTCCCTGCCTCAGCAGTGCCCAACTAGCCTACCAACAACACAGTTTAATATTTGTACAGAGAATGCTGAGTTTCTATGTTGAGTACCATATTTTTTTCACTCCATAAAACGCACCTGACCATAAAACACACGTAGGGTTTTTGGGTTTTTTAAAATAATTTTATTTTTTTAATGGGGCGACATCAATAAATCAGGATACATATATTCAAAGATAACAACTCCAGGTTATCTTGTAGTTCAATTATGTTGCATACCCATCACCCAAAGTCAGATTGTCCTCTGTCACCTTCTATCTAGTTTTCTTTGTGCTCCTCCCCCTCCCCCTTTCCCTCTCCCTTTCTCCCCTCCCCCCGTAACCACCACACTCTTATCAATGTCTCTTAGTTTCACTTTTATGTCCTAGCTACTTATGGAATAATGCAGTTCCTGTTTTTTTCTGATTTACTTATTTCACTTTGTATCATGTTATCAAGATCCCACCATTTTGCTGTAAATGATCCGATGTCATCATTTCTTATGGCTGAGTAGTATTCCATAGTGTATAGGTGCCACATCTTCTTTATCCAGGCATCTATTGACGGGCTTTTTGGTTGTTTCCATGTCCTGGCCACTGTGAACAATGCTGCAATGAACATGGGGCTGCATGTGTCTTTACGTATCAATGTTTCTGAGATTTTGGGGTATATACCCAGTAGAGGGATTGCTGGGTCATAAGGTAGTTCTATTTTCAGTTTTTTGAGGAACCACCATACTTTCTTCCATAATGGTTGTACTACTTTACATTCCCACCAACAGTGGATGAGGGTTCCTTTTTCTCCACAGCCTCTCCAACATTTGCTATTACCTGTCTTGTTAATAATAGCTAATCTAACAGGTGTGAGGTGGTATCTCATTGCAGTTTTGATTTGCATTTCTCTAATAACTAAAGAAGATGAGCATCTTTTCATATATCTGTTGGCCATTTGTACTTCCTCCTGGGAGAAGTGTCTGTTCATGTCCTCTTCCCATTTTTTTATTGGATTGTTTGTTTGTTTGTTGTTGAGTTTTATGAGTTCTTTGTATATTTTGGATATTAGGCCCTTATCTGAGCTGTTGTTTGAAAATATCATTTCCCATTTAGTTGGCTTTCTGTTTATTTTGTTATCAGTTTCTCTTGCTGAGCAAAAACTTCTTAGTCTGATGTAGTCCCATTCATTAATTTTGCCTTCACTTCTCTTGCCATTGGAGTCAAATTCATAAAATGCTCTTTAAAACCCAGGTCCATGAGTTTAGTACCTATGTCTTCTTCTATGTACTTTATTGTTTCAGGTCTTATGTTTAGATCTTTGATCCATTTTGAGTTAATTTTAGTATAGGGGGACAAACTGTAGTCCAGTTTCATTCTTTTGCATGTGGCTTTCCAGTTTTCCCAGCACCATTTATTGAAGAAGCTTTCTTTTCTCCATTGTGTGTTGTTGGCCCCGTTATCAAAAATTATTTGACTATATATATGTGGTTTTATTTCTGGACTTTCTATTCTGTTCCATTGGTCTGAGTGTCTACTTTTCTGCCAATACCATGCTGTTTTGATTGTCGTGGCCCTATAATAGAGTTTGAAGTCAGGTATTGTAATGCCCCCAGCTTCATTCTTTTTCTTTAGGATTGCTTTGGCTATTTGGGGTTTTTTATAGTTCCATATAAATCTGATGATTTTTTGCTCTATTTCTTTAAAAAATGTCATTGGAATTTTGATGGGAATTGCATTAAATTTGTATATTGCTTTGGGTAATATGGCCATCTTGATTATATTTATTCTTCCTAACCAAGAACAAGGTATATTCTTCCATCTCATTATATCTTTTTCAATTTCCCTTAACAATGGTTTATAGTTTTCATTATATAAGTCCTTTACATTCTTTGTTATGTTTATTTCTAAGTATTTTTTTTCTAAGTATTTTTTTTGTTGTTGTTGCAATCGTGAAGGGGATTATTCTTTTGAGTTCGTTCTCAATTGTTTCATTGTTGGCATATAGAAAGGCTATTGACTTCTGTATGTTAATTTTGTATCCTGCGACCTTACTGTATTGGCTTATTGTTTCTAGTAGTCTTTTTGTGGATTCTTTGGGGTTTTCGATGTATAGGATCATATCATCTGCAAAAAATGATACCTTTACTTCTTCTTTTCCGATATGGATGCCTTTTATTTCTTTGTCTTGTCTGATTGCTCTGGCTAAAACCTCTAGTACCACATTAAATAAGAGTGGAGAGAGTGGACAACCCTGTCTTGTTCCTGATTTAAGGGGGAAAGCCTTCAGTTTAGTGCCATTTAATATGATGTTAGCTGATGGTTTATCATATATGGCCTTTATCATGTTGAGATATTTTCCTCCTATACCCATTTTGTTGAGTCTTAAACATAATATTGTGTTGTATTTTATCAAAAGCCTTTTCTGCGTTTATTGATAAGATCATGTGGTTTTTGTTCTTTGTTTTGTTGATATGGTGTATTACGTTAACCGTTTTACGTATGTTGAACCATCCTTGAGATTCTGGGATGAATCCCACTTGATCATGATGTATTATTTTTTTAATATGTTGTTGTATTCGATTTGCTAGTGTTTCGTTTAGTATTTTAGCATCTGTATTCATTAGAGATATTGGTCTGTAGTTTTCTTTTTTTGTGCCACCCTTGTCTGGTTTTGGTATGAGGGTTATGTTGGCCTCATAAAATGTGTTTGGAAGTATTGCTTCTTCTTCAATTTTTTGGAAGACTTTGAGTAGAATAGGAACCAAGTCTTCTTTGAATGTTTGATAAAATTTGCTGGTATAGCCATCAGGGCCTGGACTTTTATTTTTGGGGAGGTTTTTAATGGTTTTTTCTATTTCTTCTCTACTAATAGGTCTGTTTAGGCTTTCTGCTTCTTCTTGACTCAATCTAGGAAGGTTGTATTGTTCTAGGAATTTATCCATTTCTTCTAGGTTGTTGAATTTAGTGGCATAAAGTTTTTCATAGTATTCTACAATAATTCTTTGTATATCTATGGTGTCCGTGGTGATTTCTCCTCTTTCATTTTGTATTTTGTTTATATGAGTTCTTTCTCTTTTTTCCTTGGTAAGTCTTGCCAAGGGTTTGTCAATTTTGTTGATCTTTTCAAAGAACCAGCTCCTTGTTCTATTAATTTTTTCTATAGTTTTTCTGTTCTCTATTTCATTTATTTCTGCTCTGATTTTTATTATCTCCTTTCTTCGGCTGGTTTTGGGTTGTCTTTGTTCTTCCTTTTCCAGTTCCTTAAGGTGTGAAGTTAAGTGGTTCACTTGGGCTCTCTCTTGTTTGTTCATATATGCCTGAAGTGATATGAACTTCCTTCTTATCACTGCTTTTGCTGCATCCCATAGATTCTGATATGTTGTATTGTCATTTTCATTTATCTGTATATATCTTTTGATCTCTGCACTTATTTCTTCTTTGACCCATTCATTTTTTAAAAGTATGTTGTTTAGTTTCCACATTTTTGTGGGATTTTTTCCCTCTTTTTTGCAGTTGAATTCTAGTTTCAAGGCTTTATGATCAGAAAATATGCTTGGTACAACTTCGATTTTTCTGAATTTGCTGATGTTGTTTTTGTGGCCCAACATATGGTCAATTCTTGAGAATGATCCATGTACACTGGAGAAAAAAGTATACTCAGTCACTTTGGGATGAAATGTCCTGTAGATGTCTATCATATTCAGGTGCTCTAGGACACACCTAGGGTTTTAAGGAGGAAAATAAGAAAAAAAATATCGAACCAAATGGTGTGTTAAAATATTTAATAGAATACCGTATTTTTTGTTCCATAAGATGCACGGGCATTTTCCCCTCTACTTTTGGGGGGGGGGAAATATGGTATTTTGCTGAAGTTTTTCAGGAGCTTGGTGGGGATAATAAGGACTGTGTATAGTTAATTCGACTGGACTCTACAAGCATTTATTGGCTACTTCATAAGTACCAGACTCTGCTAGTGTGGGAGATACATTCACAAAAATTATCTTTGTTTAGGGGCAGTTGGCAGATTAGCTGGAGAGAAACAAGTAAACAGGTGTTCAGGGTGAAGAGGTAGTAGAGGGAACACAAGGGAGGGACACTTCACAAAGAGCTTTCTGGTAAATCCTGAACTAAGTCTTGAAGGCTCAGTTTTAGTAAGTCAGGTGAAGGAATAAGGGGTGACGATAAAAGGAGATATCTAAGGCAAAGTTTGCGGCATGGGCAAAACCCTAGGGCTGAGAAGTACACACTTTGTTGCAGCATGGAGAGGTATAAGGCAACCAGTAACAGGAGAGGAGCCTGGGAAGTAGACAGGGTCCCAGATCATAGAAGCTGATTTATTCAACGAATATTTACTGAGGACCTACTATGTATCAGACACTATTTGAAGTGAAATTTTGAGAACATCGAGATGAACTCATGACTCATCCTCATAGAGCTCAATATTCATTGAGAAATACAAAAATATAAAAAAGCAACTCTAAGAAATATTGACAGGTACTAGGATAGTGTAAGAACAAGATTTGGGGGGAACATAAGAGGCATAGAGATCCACTGGTGTTGGGAAAACATTCCTCAATCACTCCTGACAGTTAACAAAAGGTCAAAATTAAAAAGCAGATGTTGGCCCTGGCGGTTGGCTCAGCGGTAGAGCGTCGGCCTAGCGTGTGGAGGACCCGGGTTCGATTCCCGGCCAGGGCACATAGGAGAAGCGCCCATTTGCTTCTCCACCCCTCCGCCGCGCTTTCCTCTCTGTCTCTCTCTTCCCCTCCCGCAGCCAAGGCTCCATTGGAGCAAAGATGGCCCGGGCGCTGGGGATGGCTCTGTGGCCTCTGCCTCAGGCGCTAGAGTGGCTCTGGTCGCAACATGGCGACGCCCAGGATGGGCAGAGCATCGCCCCCTGGTGGGCAGAGCTTCGCCCCTGGTGGGCGTGCTGGGTGGATCCCGGTCGGGCGCATGCGGGAGTCTGTCTGACTGTCTCTCCCTGTTTCCAGCTTCAGAAAAATGAAATAAATAAATAAATAAATAAAAAGCAGATGTTGTAATTCATTTAAAAGAGAATTGGACAGCTGTCCTCGGGGCAAGATTGTGCAGTACAGAACAGAGGGTACACTGAAACATTACTTTACTTCATTTTTATTCAGATATATATATGATGTATAAAAATTATACTGCCAACGAATTCTTCTGGGACTATGGATGTTTCAATATCTCTATGATAGACTGTGGAAGGAGATTGGGATTTGGCAACTAAAGTTACTGAGATTCTTGAAATACAGTTCCTTTTAAAATTGTCTCTATTTCCCCCTAAAAGTGCTCTATGACTTATGTTTGAAAATTAAATTACTAGGTACTCTTACATTTGCACATTGCTTCAACTAACATTCATCAATGACTTGTTTTTATTTGTTTTGTTTTTATTGAATCTTTTGGAATGACATTGATTAATAAAATTATATAAATTTCCAGAGTAAAATTTTATAATACATACATGTATTGTGTGTCCATCACCCTAAGTGAGAGCTCTTTTTAAATTTGAGCTCCTTGAGGGTAGAAACCAAATCTTTCATCTCTTGAACCCCAAGCATGGAATCTGGCATTCAAAGAGATTCAAATAACATTGACAGGATAAAGAAGATCTGGCATATATACACAATGGAATATCACACAGAAATAAAAAAGAATGAAATCTTGCCATTTGTAACAACATGGATGAAACTTGAGGGCATCATGCTAAGTGAAATAAGTCAGGCAGATAAAGACAAATACTTTATGGTTTCACTTTTTGTGGAATCTAAAAACAAAATCAACAAACAAAACAGAAACAAACTCATAGCAACAGAAACCAGAAGGATGGTTACCAGAAGGGAGGGGGTGGGGAGTGGGTGAGAAAGGGAGGGGGAATTTGGTCAATAATATTTATTTATTCATTTTAGAGGAGAGAGAGAGAGAGAGAGAGAGAGAGAGAGAGAGAAGGGGGAGGAGCAGGAAGCATCACTCCCATATGTGCCTTGACCAGGCAAGCCCAGGGTTTTGAACCGGCAACCTCAGTGTTCCAGGTCAACGCTTTATCCACTGTGCCACCACAGGTCGGGCTTGGTCAATAATATTGTGATAAGTTTACATGTGACAGATGATTCCTAGATTTAGTGAAATGATCTCTTGGTAAGGCATAAAATTGCCAAATCACTATATTGTACACCAAGTACAAGTGAGATTGTATACCAACTATATTTAAATAAAAATAAATTTTGGCCCTGGCTGGTTGGCTCAGCAGTAGAGTGTCAGCCCAGCGTGTGGAAGTCCCGAGTTTGATTCCCAGCCCGGCACACAGGAGAAGCGCCCATCTGCTTCTCCACCCTTCCCCCTCTCCTTCCTTTCTATCTCTCTCTTCCCCTCCCGCAGCCAAGGCTCCATTGGAGTAAAGTTGGTCCGGGCGCTGAGGATGGCTCCATGGCCTCCACGTCAGGTGCTGGAATGGCTCAGGTTGCAATGAAGCAACGGCCCAGGAGGGCAGAGCATCGCCCCCTGGTGGGCAGAGCGTCGCCCCCTGGTGGGCGTGCCGGGTGGATCCCGGTCGGGCGCATGTGGGAGTCTGTCTGACTGCCTCCCCATTTTCAACTTCAGAAAAATACAAAAACTAAATAAATAAAACTTAAAAATGTTTGATGAAAAAAATGAATGAATAAGTGAAACTGTTAAAAAGTACTGTACCTCATTTATGCGGGTTCATGTAGAGACACCAACTCCACTATGAATTTTGAGGAGTTTTATTATAAAAAGCTGGTAGCATACACGGGGCAATCCTCCTACCCAAATCATGCAGCCCTGATTACCTCTCAGAGACTGCTTATATACTCTTTGACCACACACAGGTGGGGGAGGCATAACATCATGACACAAGCTTACAACTACATACAGGTGGGGATTCACAAGACATACATTTCGCAAATTCTTCCAATGTCTCTCCCCTCCCTCCATTGCCCAGGGGCATGCTATTCCTAGGATTCAAAGAGGGGAAGAAAGAAAGCAATATACAAATTCTATCTCCTATTGAAAGAGGAAGGAAGTTCTTTAAATACCTTACTACAAAAGAATGTCAACTAAGTACAAGATGTTAAAAATATGGGTTTAATATGATGGCTTTCATCAACAAGCTCACTATGTAACCAGAGAATCAGACCAATACTTTCCACTTAATATAAAGTTGCATTTTCCATGGTCTATGGAACTCTGGTCTTGTGAGATGATCTAAGGAAAAATAAGTTCATGGTCAAATAGTGAGTGGAAGCTCATATGCAACATGTCCCTTCTCTTATAGATTTGTATACTTTGTACACAGATATTATCACTTGGAGATATTAAAGCCCCTAAGAAGTCCTGTGGTAAAGAAACTATTTAGTCTACCAAATTAATTTCACTTGCTCTTTTTGCATAACATCCATTAACATGCCACAGAGCTAATGTTTTGAAGGGCATATTTTTGGCATTTCAGATTAAATGTGATAAACATTTTTGTGCCATAGAAATTTCATATATCATATTATGATGTTATACATTATTATAAATGCGATGTATATTTAACATTCAAAATACAATCAACATTATTTCTATAGTAACAGACTAAGGAGAAAAACCATAAGGTCATCTCGCTATCTGAAGAATAACCATTTGACAAAACTTCAACACAATTTCATGATAAAATCTCTCAGCAAGCATGGCCCTGGCCGGTTGGCTCAGCGGTAGAGCCTCGGCCTGGTGTGCGGGGGACCTGGGTTCGATTCCCGGCCAGGGCACATGGGAGAAGCGCCCATTTGCTTCTCCACTCCCCCTCCTTCTTCTCTGTCTCTCTCTTCCCCTCCCGCAGCCAGGGCTCCATTGGAGCAGAGATGGCCCGGGCGCTGGGGATGGCTCCTTGGCCTCTGCCCCAGGCGCTAGAGCGGCTCTGGTAGCGGCAGAGCAACCCCCCCCCGCCGAGGGGCAGAGCATCGCCCCCTGGTGGGCAGAGCGTTGCCCCTGGTGGGCGTGCCGGGTGGATCCCGGTCGAGTGCATGCGGGAGTCTGTCTGACTGTCTCTCCCCGTTTCCAGCTTCAGAAAAATACAAAAAAAAAAAAAAAATCTCTCAGCAAGCAAATAAACAAAAAAAATGAAACTATCAACCTGATAAAGGGGATCTATGGAAAACCTATAGCTAACATTATATTCAATGATGAAAAACTAAGTGTTGACCTGGATAATCATTCTACAACATGTGGGTATAGCAAATCATCAAATTGTACAAATTATTCCTTAACAGAGTTGAGGGACAATAAATAAAGACCAAGTGCTTTCCTACTAAGCTCAGGAACAAGACAAGTGTGTCTGATCTCATCACTTCTAGAGGTTCTGGTTCTAGCTAGCACAATAGCATAAAAGAAAAGGCAAGCAAATTTGAATATGGCATCTTTAACATAGATGCCATAATCTTCTATGTAGAAAATCTAATATAGTATACAAAAGAACCCAAACTATAATATTAAAACTAATAAATGAGTTTAGCAAGATTGCAGGGTGTGAGAGCAATATATAAAAATGAATTGTATATCTATATAATAGCAATGAAAAATCATAAATTGAAATAAAAACAATTACAATAATATCAAATATAAATAAAATACAAAAGAAAAAGTCTGATGAAGATGTATAAATTATAAAACATTGTTGAGAGAAACAAAGAAGACATAATAAATGAAAATATATTATTCTTCTTGATCAAAGGGTCAATAATTGTAAAGATATCAGTTCTCTCCAATTTGGTCTATAGATTCTAGGCAATCACAATCAAAATACCAGAAGAATTTTTTAATTGAAAAATTTATTATAAAATTCAAGATTCTGGCCGGTTGGCTCAGCGGTAGAGCGTTGGCTTGGCGTGCAGGGGACCCGGGTTCGATTCCCGGCCAGGGCACATAGGAGAAGCGCCCATTTGCTTCTTCACCACCCCCCCTTCCTCTCTGTCTCTCTCTTCCCCTCCCGCAGCCAAGGCTCCATTGGAGCAAAGATGGCCCCGGCGCTGGGGATGGCTCCTTGGCCTCTGCCCCAGGCGCTAGAGTGGCTCTGGTCGCGGCAGAGTGACACCCCGGAGGGGCAGAGCATCGCCCCCTGGTGGGCAGAGCGTCGCCCCTGGTAGGCGAGCCGGGTGGATCCCGGTCGGGCATATGCGGGAGTCTGTCTGACTGTCTCTCCCCGTTTCCAGCTTCAGAAAATAAATACAAAAAAAAAAAAATTCGAAAAGAAATGCAAAAGATCAAAGCTAGCTTTCCCCACTTTACAAAACAAAATCAAAAAAGGGCAACAAAATTGAATAATTATAACACCTGACTGTAAGATTTATTTTAAAGCTACAATAACCAAGACACTGCAGTATTGACATAAATGTATTTGAAAAGATCAATGGAATATAATAGAGTATAGAAATAGACTGAGCCCTGGCCTGTTGGATCAGCAGTAGAACATTGGCCCAGCATGTGGAAGTCTCAGGTTTGATTCCCAGTCAGGGCACACAGGAGAAGCAACCATCTGCTTCTCCATCCTTCCCCTCCCCCTTCTCTCTCTCTCTCCCCTTCTCTCTTTTCCTCCGGCAGCCATGGCTTGAATGTTTTGAGCAAAGTTGGCCCCAGGCACTGAGGATGGCTTCATAGCCTTGTCTCAGGAACTAGAATAGCTCAGTTACTGAGCAACAGAGCAGCAGCCCCAGATGGGCAGAGCATTCTGGGTTGGGGGCTTGCTGGGTGTATTCTGGTCGGGGCTCATGTGGGAGTCTGTCTCTCTGCCTCTCCATCTCTCACTTAATAATAATAAAAAAGAAGAACTAGACTGATATATATATGATTAATTGATTCTTGATAAAGATGCAAAGAATTAAAAGGCAAAACAAAAGTTTCAACAAATAGTACATGGACCACTGGATATCCAATACAAAACAATAGACTGTAATTCACACTTCATATATAAAAATTAATTTTAAATGGATTATATGCCTAAGTCTATATAAAACCTAAAACTATACAATTTCTAGACAAATACATAAAAGAAAATCTTTGTGATCTTGAGTTAATTACAACACCAATAGCATGATCCATAAAAAAAATAATGACTAATAAATTTTTATTAGAATTAAGAATTTCTTTCCTTTCAAAGATCCTGTTGAAAGAATGAAAAGATATTGATGTCACCCTGTTAAAAATAAAAATATATGTATAAACAAACAAACAAAAGAATAAAAAGACAAGCCACAGGCTGTTAGAAAATTTTTAAAATCACAAATCTGATAAAAGGCTTGAATCCAGAATATATAAAAACATCTCAAAAGTTAACAACAAAAACACAACTCAAACTTTTAAATGGCTAAATGATGAACAGACACTTCACCAGAAGAACTATATGGGTAGTAAATACATGAAAAGCTTCCCAACACCATTTTTTCACTAGGGTAATATAAATTAAAACCACACGGATATATCACCTTTTGGCATGACTATAATTAAAAAGCTGAATGTACCAAGCATCCTAAGGGTTTAGAGCAACTGGAACTCTCATCCACCACTTTGGAAATTAGTTTGGTAGTTTCTTTTTATTTTTATTTATTTATTTATTTTTGAGACAGAGAGAGAGTCAGAGAGAGGGATAGATAGGGACAGACAGACAAGAACATAGAAAGATGAGAAGCATCAATCATCAGTTTTTTGTTGCGACACCTTAGTTGTTCATTGATTGCTTTCTCATATGTGCCTTGACAGCGGGCCTTCAGCAGACTGAGTAACCCCTTGCTAGAGCCAGCGACCTTGTTGTCGAAGCTGGTGAGTTTTGCTGGCAACCTTGGGGTATCGAACTTGGGTCCTTCCACATCCCAGTCTGACGCTCTATCCACTGCGCCACCACCTGGTCAGGCAGTTTGGCAGTTTCTTAAAAACCCATCTAATTCAAGGAGATGGAGCCAACATACTTCTCCCTTTTCCTTCCAGTAAGTACAATGAACACCTGTAGATATTACATGTAAAAAAATAAAAAAATTTTAAACTCCAAAAGCAGAAAGAAGACAGACTGGCTAGAAATCTTGAACCTTATGTGACAGTGAATTCCATGAGTTTTATTGTTGTTTTGCTTTATATACCCCAAATTGGATGCTAGAGCAACTTGTAACTCACAAATGCCAATAAGTAAAGATAAAAAATCCTCAGAAAAGGTCTCTCTTTAGCCAAAGAACTAGGAAAAGGACATCCTGGCAAGACAGAAAATTTGTAGATAATAACTGCTCTGTTGCAGCCAAACATCATAGAAAAATACCCTTACCCTACCCACGGCCATGCCAAGCAAAGGCTGCATGGGTAACCCAGACTTATACCCTTGCTGCACTGTAGTAAGTAAGGTTCCTAATGCCCTTGCTGGGGTGGTATTAGAAGGCCAGAGTGGAACTGGGATTTTCATTTCCACTAGAGGTTAACAGGGTCCTACTTCTGCAGCATCAGTGTCGACCACTTGGGAAACCTGGACTTACAATTCCACAAAACAGGAACAAGATACCTCTTTCCCTCTCTACCTGGGTGATATCAGAAGTCTGGAGGAAAGTTAGGACTTCCCCCCAGTGCTGACTGGGCTACCCCTGTGGTGTCAGTAGAGGCCACAGCAGTGATCCAGAACTACCACCCTACCCAGCAGTAACAAGGCCAAGTGGGAATCTGGACTCCATCTGCCAATCATGAAGCATTACCCTCTCCCTTTTCCCTGCTGGATTGGGGCAAGAGGAAGTCACCTAAACCAGAATATTTAAATAAGATCCAGAGTCTCATAATAAAACACCCAAGGTATCCATATTTCAATTGAAAATCATTTGTCATACCAAGAACCAGGAAGATCTCAAAGTGAATTTTAAAAATCGACAGATGCTGACATTGAAATGACAGAGATGTTAGAATTATTTGACAAAGACTTTAAAGTAGCCATCACAAAACTGTTTCCACAAGCAATTATAAACATGCTTAAAACAAATGAAAATGTAGCATCTCAGCAAAGAATTAGAAAGGCTCAACAAAGAAATAGAAGCTATAAAGAACTATGAAAAACTTAAAACTAAAAAAAATTAACAACACTCTCCCTCCAAGGAGCATGCTCACACCTTTCTCTTCTTCCCCCTTCCACTCTTCCCCCTTCCCTTCTTTCCCGGTTCCCTTCCCAGGCTTGTATTTCCTAAACGTAAAGGGGTTTCACAAGACTCACGACCAGGGAAGCAGCGGGCAGAGGCAGCTAGCTCTTCATGGGCTAACCCCCTGAGCCTGTTTCCAAGGTCCCCTTTTTACCCAGCTTTCCAGTGGGTTCATTTCCTTTCCATAAGTTTCTTCTTTTCTAGGCACTTTTTTGTTTTATTGTCCCCAGCTTCAATAAACTTTCAAAATAAGAAAAAATATAATTAACAAAATAAAAAACCCAATGAGCTCAACAGCACAACAGAGGGGACAGAGGAGTCAGTGAACCTGAAGATGGAGTAATAGAAATCACCCAAACCGAATAAAAGAGAGAAAATAGACTGAAAAAATAAATGAGCTTCAGGGACCTATGGGACTATAACAAAAATCTAACGTGCATGTTATTGGTGTCTCAGAAGGAGAGGAAAATGAGGACAAGCTGAAAAAGTACTAAAAAAATAATAATGGCTGAAAACTTCCCAAATTTTGCAAAAGACATAAACCTACAGATTTAAGAAGCTTAGTGGATTCCAAGTGGAATAAACCCAAGGACAGCCATACTAAAAGTATACTGCTCACAAAAATTAGGGGATATTTTATTGCTTCATTAGTTTTGAAATATCCCCTAATTTTTATGAGCAGTATAGTTCAAACTGCTGAAAACTAAAGAGAAAGCAAAACAAAATTCTGTGGTATCTGGGCCATAGGACTACAAGAAAATTTGATATTCTTCTACCCCAAAAGAAAAAATAGAAAAGCATAGTGCTTTGGGAACCTTTACATAAATCTCTATATTCTTTTTTCAAGCTTCTGCTGTTGTTTCCAGACATGCAATAGATGTTGAGTCAGTGTTAGTCATGACAATAGAACTGTTCATCATAGGTGAGCACTTGTTTTGAAGTTGAAGTTTGTTTAAATGGAGCAGATTCTCAAGATCTCTTTTACTAATCTGTGCTTACCAGGAAAGGGATCAAAGACTATGGAACCAAACCGAACCTATTGCATCATATAACCCAGTGCACATGAAGTATCTTCTAAAATACACCTTCTTCTCAGTAGTATTAGCTGGCATTATATTTCAGGCCAAATAAATTTCTGCTGTTAAAATGTGAGCCGGAAAAGCAGGCTTTTAAAAATTGAAGTGACATCACCACGGAATAGATGCTGGAGGCCATAATTACCAATTGCTTAACATGTATTGTGTAGGTGCCAACTGCTTAAAGAGAGCATTATATCTGCCAATTCTTTCCTTTAATCCCACTTCCAGCATCATTGACACAGGCAAATACTTTAATTCCCAGGGTGGGGGTGGAATTCTTGTTCTGTGCATGTTCTGGCTTTATCAATATGAAGAAGTCAAAGGCTTTCCATTCCTGTGACTTTGGGCTGGGGGTTCCTTCAACTCTGAGAAGATGCTTACTCATGAATGCAAATCCCATCAACAATTTGGTGACTCTGCTGTGAGCAAAGTTGGGACTTCATGGAGCATTCTTTTTCTTTATTTCAGCCTTCACATTGTTTCCAGGTTTTATTTCATATACTGTAAAACATGAATGTCCATATACTCCCATGCTTGTGATGATAATAGTAGTATCACATATTTTACCTTGAGTATTTATATATATGATATTTATTGTCACTATACTCTTTAAAATAACAATATGGGGCCCTGGCCGGTTGGCTCAGCAGTAGAGCGTTGGCCTGGTATGCAGGAGTCCCAGGATTGATTCCCGGCCAGGGCACACAGGAGAAGTGCCCATCTGCTTCTCCACTCCTCCCCCTCTCCTTCCTCTCTGTCTCTCTCTTCCCCTCCCGCAGCTGAGGCTCCATTGGAGCAAAGATGGCCTGGGCACTGAGGATGGCTCTGTGGCCTCTGCCTCAGGTGCTAGAATGGCTCTGTATGCAACAGAGCGACGCCCCAGATGGGCAGAGCATCGCCCCCTGGTGGGCATGCGGGTGGATCCTGGTTGGGTGCATGCAGGAGTCTGTCTGACTGCCTCCCAGTTTCCAGCTTCGGAAAAATGAAAATAAATAAATAAATAAAATAACAATATGGTAATTTGTCCAAAGGAACATACTAAGTCAATGGCAGAGCCAAAATGAAGGCTAGTATTTCTTTAATTTCACTGTTTTGCTCTCTTCATTACCTTATTTTGAAGGCAGTGCAAATAGGAATAAGGGAGAAAAATGAGTTAGTTTAGTGGACTGTGCTAACAACGTTTTCCTAGTGACAAAGAAACTTCTAGTGAGAAGGAACTACAAGGTCCTGCCCACTGTCCAGCTTTATCTTGTGCATTTGCTTCAGCTGCCTCCTCTGCTCCAGCCTTACTGGTCCTCTTTGCAGAGCTAGAATAGATCAAGCTTTTTCCCACTTCACGACTTCCACACAAACTATTCCCTAACTTGGACCCCTCCTTGACTCCCTCAGCCTCTCTCATCCGATCTTTTGGGGGTTTGTTTATATGTCTCATTCCCAATCTTAGTAAGACCCATGTCTTATTTAGTTCAAGTTTTCCCCAAAGCAGAGTCTGAGACAAAGACTTTTGTGTGGGTGCATAGCAGGAGAGTGGAGGGAAGAAGGGCAAGCCAACATAAGGAGGTATTACTGAACTGACCACTCCTATGGGCAACTACCGGCTTGATCACACAGGATCTTCTAGGAATCTTATTAAATGCATCTTCAACCTTCTGGCCATTTATCCATTGGTTCCTGTAGAGCATTTTGTTGAAAGGTATTTGTCAGCTCAATCCTGTCTGAGGTGTAAAGGTCTCTAAACAGCATTATATTTTTATTTTTATTTATTATTTATTTATTCATTCATTCATTCATTTATTTATTTTAGGTGAGAGGAAGGGAGATAGTGAGGAAACTCCTGCATGTACCCTGACTGGGACCCACCTGGCAACCCCAACTGTGGTCGATGCTCAAGTATCGAGCTATTTTCCCCGCCTGAGGCTGACGGGTGCTCTAGCACTGAGCCACCAGCCAGGGTCTTCATTTTTATTTTTTAATAAGTTGTTTTAAATGGATTGCTGAAGCGTCAGCCCAGTGTGTGGATGTCTTGGATTCAATTCCCAGTCAGCGCACACAGGAGAAGCGACCATCTGCCTCTCCTCCTTCTCTTTTGCTCTCTCTTTTTCCCTCCCACAGCCATAGCTCCATTGGTTCAAGCGTCAGCCCCGGCCCTGAGGATGCTTGTGGAACCTCCACTGCAGGCACTAAAAATAGCTAGATTCCGAGCATGGCCCCAGATGGGCAGAGCCTCAGCCTCAGATGGAGGTTTCTGAGTGGATCCCAATGCGGGAACATGTGGGAGTCTGCCTCACTATCCCCCCTTTCTCATCTAAAAAAAAATTTTTTTTTGAAGAAAAAAATGTCTTATGCTAGCCTGCCAGCGGACCTCAGAAAGACGGAAGCCTTTATGCAGTGGCTCCCACATGGAATCAATTCTATCACACTCTGGGTTGCACATGTGTGAGTGTTGGGTGCATCCCCAAAGTTGTGCCATACTGTGAAGTCAGAGAAGCTCTAAGGCAGAAGCCTGGATGCCAGCTGTACGGGCCTGGAAGAGGTGCATGAAACTGTGGAAGCCTACTCTGGAACTGGTTACCACAGCAGTCACTGGGACAGGAAGTGAGGCCAGATGGGTTTGAAGGCAAGCAGGCAGTCCGGATGAAGCCCTCTCACACTGTCTCACAGCACCCAGGTTTTTCCCCCCATGGCATTAATTTACATCAGTATCTTTTTTTTTTTTTGTATTTTTGTATTTTTCTGAAGCTGGAAACGGGGAGAGACAGTCAGATAGACTCCCGCATATGCCCGACCGGGATCCACCCGGCACGCCCACCAGGGGGTGACGCTCTGCCCACCAGGGGGCGATGCTCTGCCCCACCGGGGCGTCGCTCTGCCGAGACCAGAGCCACTCTAGCGCCTGGGGCAGAGGCCAAGGAGCCATCCCCAGCGCCCGGGCCATCTTTGCTCCAATGGAGCCTTGGCTGCGGGAGGGGAAGAGAGAGACAGAGAGGAAGGAGGGGAGAGGAGTGGAGAAGCAAATGGGCGCTTCTCCTATGTGCCCTGGCCGGGAATCGAACCCGGGTCCCCCGCACGCCAGGCCGACGCTCTACCGCTGAGCCAACCGGCCAGGGCCTACATCAGTATCTTTTTAAATGGCCATTCCTCTACTTCACTGCAAGTTCTGTTGTGTCAGGACTGTGTCTTTTTGCCCTGTACTGTCCTCAGTGCCTAGCACTTGCACTTCACACCTGATAGGTGACTGATACATTTGTTGACTGAATAAATACATACGTGGGATGTGAGGGCATTCTTTAATTATTCTCAAACCTCCTGTCCTTCCTACAACTACCCTCTACCTTGATAAACAACAGCAAAACAAACAGACAAACAAAGTGTTTGTATGTAGCAAACATTACTGAAGTTGGGGTTAATGGAAGGACGCAGCCAAATCCCTTTCCTCTGTCCATGTTATGGGGCTCCTACCAACAGGCTCCTCCCATTAATTAACTAGGGGAAGAAAGCAGTGAACTTTTCTTCCTCTAATTGGTTTCTTTTCTTCTCTACTGTTCTATATCCAGAGCTTCTAACATGCTCTGCCCAACAGTGGTCTGTTTACTCCTTGCCCCTCTTTCTAGAAACACAGAAACATTGCCAGAGGACCAAAATTCCCTCTCTTTATTTTCTTGTCTCTCACACCAGTCTCTACTTATGGAAATAAGCAACCTAGAAATTTGTTTCCCCGTTATAAGGTGTATTTTGATATCTACCCTGGTGAAGTTTTTTTCAGAAAGAAAAAGCATGGTTTTAATTAATTAATTTACTTATTTATGAGAGGAGGGAAGATAGTGAGGTGGACTCCCACATGCACCTCAACTGGGATCCACTTGGCAACCCCATCTATGACCAATGTTCTAGTACCGAGCTATTTTTAGCACCTGAGCCTGTTGTGTTCTAAAGGAGCTATCCTCAGAGCCCCTAGACCATGCTCCAACCAATCAAGCCACTGGCTGAGGGAGGGGAAGAGGAAGAGAAGGGGGAGAGGGAGTGGGGGGAAGCAGATGGTCTCTTTCCTTGTGTGCCCTGACCAGGAATTGAACCCAGGACATTCATATACCAGACCTATGCTCTATCTACTGAGCCACTGGCCAGAGCTTGGGTTTTTTTTTATTTTATTGATTGACTTTTTTAAAGAAAGGAGAGACAGACAGAGAAGGTGGGAGGAGCAGGAAGCATTAACTAATAGTATTTGCTTTTCATAGGTGCCTTGACTGGGCAAGCCTGGGTTTTTTAACAAACAACCTCAGCATTGCAGTTTGATGTTGTATCCATGTGCCACCACAGGTCAGGCTAGTTTGGGTTTCAATGGTCAAGTTTCCCCATCTTCATCACAAATGTCTAATACTTAGGAAACTACTCGACACACAACAGAAATCAATATGAAGTTCATTTACTTTTACCAGTATTTCTCACACTTCAGATATTCTATGTAATTTTCTCATTTTTGACATATAGTTCAAAGGTAATTATTACCTTTGAAAAATTTTAAATAATTTAGCATTTTTATTTAAATAAGTTTATTTAAATGGTAAATTGTATATACTTACCATAAATAGAACTTTGTGAATTACCTGTTATAAATAGAAGGTAACCATGAAATGTAATGTTATGGACTGAATGTGTAAATTCATGTTGAGTCCTAATCCACTGTGTGATGAGACTTGGAGGTGGGCCCTTTGAGAGGTTAGATTTAGATGAGGTTATGAAAGTGGAACCCCAAAGATGGGATTAGTGTCCATATAAGAAGAGAAGAGGTAAGAGCTCCCACTCTCAATTTCTGCCATGTGAGGGTACAGCTAGATGTAAGTGAAGAAGAAGGCCCTCATCAATAATGGAATAGGCTGGCACCTTGATCTTGGACTTCCCAGCCTCCAGAACTCTGAGAAATAAATGTTTATTTTTTAAACCCCCAGTCTATGGTATTTTGTTATAGCATCCTGATCAGACTAAAACACATACACATATATGTATAACTAAAAACAATTCACTAATTAAATACTAGCTTAATAAATACCTGATAGATGCCTTGAGTGTAATGCTTGTTTTTTATTTGTTTTTTTAAGTAGATTAGCAAATGTTAAAAAGTTTTTTAAAAATATGAGAGGTTTTTCTTTCTGACATAATCAGAAGGATGAAAATAGAACTTAAAAAGGAGTGACTTCTTTACTGTGGTTGTCTATGCTTTTCAAAGTTTTGTTTGTGTACTGCTCAAATCATCCTGTGCACATGTTCTAAACTGTGAGAAACACTAGTTACATTCTTACTGTCCATAAGAGTAGACAGATGGGGAGGTACTGCTCAGTTTTTCTATGTTGCTGCTCATGTTCAGAGAACGTTCTATCTTTAAGTTTTAATTTCCTGCTCCCTTTAATGTTCATTAACCTATTGTTTGGTTATATCACTGAGGGTTGAAGAGATCCTATGGAAGACCTCACAGAGCCCTGAGATGGAAGTGGGACTCTGGCTTTCCTTCAGGCTCCGTAAATTAGGTAGATCCCTGATTCCCTAACTTCAGCTGCTTCATCAATAAAGGAAGAATCAAGATCAGTTTGACAAAATGAGGTAAAATGACAGGTAGTAGATGGAGATAACCCATGGTCTGTCTGTCCTATGTCAAAGCCTTTAAAATGGCTACATATAAGCATCAGAAAATGGCATGTTGTGAACACCATCTATTGGTAGTAGTGTAACAAAAAACTGCTGGGAATGCTAAGCCCAGTCATTATTCCCAAATCACTGACAGGCAGACTTCTGTGAATTGATTTGACGTGATAGACAGGTACAAACTTATATTTAATTGTGATAGTTCTGCATCGATTTTGAAAATTGCCAGTGATGTCAGAGAAATGACACTGTGAGGAGCGTGACCGACAAATCTCCCCAATTTCAACAAGTTCATCAACCACAGACAGAAAAATCTATCCTTGGAGCGTCTGGGGGTTCCACACATTGAAAACAAACTGCTATCAACAAGACCACCCTCAGATGCCATTAAGAAAAATGAAATCGAATATCATGGAAACAAAAGATAGAGAAGTAGCACAGATAGATGTGGAAAAATCTATGAAGGAAAAAATTTAATATATTGGAAACCTTGGAGCTAAATGACAGAGAATTTAAAATAGAAATCTAAAAATACTCAGAGATATACAAGAAAACACAGAAAGGCAATTTAGGGAGCTCAGAAAACAACTCAACGAACACAAAGAATATATTACCAAGGAAATTGAAACTATAAAAACAAATCAAACACAGATGAAAAACTCAGTTCATGAACTGAAAAACAAGGTAACAAGCTTAGCTAATAAAACAGGCCAGATAGAAGGTAGGATTAGTGACATAGAAGACAAGCAACTTCAGGCACAACAGAGAGAAGAAGAGAGAGACTCAAAAATTTAAAAAAATGAGAAAGCCTTACAGGAATTGTCTGACTCTATCAAAAAGAATAACATAAGAATAATAGGTATATCAGAGGGAGAAGAGAGAGAAAATGGAATGGAGAATATATTCAAACAAATAATAAATGAGAACTTCCCAAGCCTGTGGAAAGAACTAAAGCCTCAAATTCAAGAAGCAAACAGAGCACCGAGTTTTCTTAACCACAACAAACCTACTCCAAGGCACATCATAAAAAGGTTGGCACAAACCAATGACAAAGAAAAAATTCTCAAGGCAGCCAGGGAAAAGAAGAATACAACATATAAATGAAGGCCTATTAGATTATCATCAGATTTCTCAGCAGAAACTCTACAAGCTAGAAGAGAGTGGACCCCAATATTTAAAGCCCTGAAAGAGAGGACCTTTCAGCCAAGAATACTATACCCATCAAAGCTGTCCTTCTAATACAAAGGAGAAATAAAAACATTCACAAATACAGAAAAGATGAGGGAATTTATCATCAGAAAACTCCCACTCCAGGAAATACTAAAGGGAGTTTTCCAAACAGATACAAAGAACAAAACAAAACACAACCACAAGTAAAAGCTCCAGGCCCTGGCCGGTTGGCTCAGTGGTAGAGCGTCGGCCTGGTGTGCGGAAGTCCTGGGTTCGATTCCCAGCCAGGGCACACAGGAGAGGCGCTCATCTGCTTCTCCACGCCTCCCCCTCTCCTTCCTCTCTGTCTCTCTCTTCCCCTCTCGCAGCCAAGGCTCCATTGGAGCAAAGTTTGCCCGGGTGCTGAGGATGGCTCTGTGGTCTCTGCCTCAGGCATTAGAATGGCTCTGATTGTGGCAGAGTGATGCCCCAGATGGGCAGAACATTGCCCCCTGGTGGGCATGCTGGGTAGATCGTGGTCGGGTGCATGTGGGAGTCTGTCTGACTATCTCCCTGTTTCCAACTTCAGAAAAATAATAATAATAATAATAATAAAAAGCTCCACCAAGAACACAATAACACCAAATTCAAACTGTGACAACAAAACCAAAAAAAGGGGAGGAGAGGACAGAGATTAAGAGTAGCAAGGGACGATGAAGTGCAGAAACACTCATAAGAAAAGGTACTACAATGAATATGGTAGGTACCCTTTTCATTACTTAATGGTAACCACCCTTGAAAAAAACACCACAGAAGCATATGACTTAAAAAAGGTAGCAACAGAGGAAAGAAGTATGGAATACAAACAAACAAAAACAAAGGATAGAAAAACAAAAGAGGAGAATCAAACAAGATACAAAACTAACAGAAAGCAATTTATAAAATGGCAATAGGGAACCCACAAGTGTCAATAATTACACTAAATGTAAATGGATTAAACTCACCAAGAAAAAGACACAGAGTAGCAGAATGGATTAAAAAAGAAAATTCAACTGTATGCTGCCTACAAGAAACACATCTAAGCAACAAGGATAAAAACAAATTCAAAGTGAAAGGCTGGAAAACAATACTCCAAGCAAATAACATCCAAAAAAAGCAGGTGTAGCAATACTTATATCTAATAATGCTGAATACAAGACAGAAAAAGTACTCAGAGACAAAAATGGTCATTTCATAATAATTAAGGGGACACTGAATCAAGAAGACATAACAATCCTTAATATATATGCACCAAACCAAGGAGCACCAAAATATATAAGACATCTACTTCCTGATCTAAAAACAAAAACTGCAAAAATACAATCATACTTGGAGACCTCAATACATTGATGATGGCTCTAGATCATTCGTCCAAACAGAAGATCAATAAAGATATATTGGCCTTAAACAAAGCACTAGAGCACCTGGATATGATAGACATCTACAGGACACTTCATCCCAAAGTGACAGAGTATACATTTTTCTCTAGTGTACACGAAACATTCTCAAGAATTGACCATATGTTGGGCCACAAAAATAACATCTGCAAATTCAGAAAAATCGAAATTTTACCAACATATTTTCACATCATAAAGCCTTGAAACTAGAATTCAACTGCAAAAAAGAGGGGAAAAAATCCCACAAAAATGTGGAAACTAAACAACGTACTTTTAAAAAATGAATGGGTCAAAGACAAAATAAGCAGAGAGATCAAAAAATATATACAGACAAATGAAAATGACAATACGACATATCAGAATCTCTGGGGTGCAGCAAAAGCAGTAATAAGAGGGAAGTTCATATCACTTGAGGCCTATATGAACAAACATGAGAGAGCCCAAGTAAACCACTTAATTTCACACCTTAAGGAACTAGAAAAAGAACAAAGACAACAACAAGACCAGCAGAAGAAAGGAAATAATAAAAATCAGAGCAGAAATAAATAAAATAGAGAACAGAAAAACTATAGAAAAAATTAATAAAACAAGGAGCTGGTTCTTTGAAAAGATCAACAAAATTGACAAACCCTTGGCAAGACTTACCAAGGAAAAAACAGAAAGGACTCATAAGCAAAATCCAAAATGAAAGAGGAGAAATCACCAGAGACATCATAGATATACAAACAATTATTGTAGAATACTACAAAAAACTATATGCCACCAAATTCAACAATCTAGAAGAAATTGGTAAATTCCTTGAACAATACAACCTTCCTAGACTGAGTCATGAAGAAGCAGAAAGCCTAAACAGACCGATTAGCAGGGAGGAAATAGAAAAAACTATTAAAAACTTCCCCCAAATAAAAGTCCAGGCCCAGACGGTTATACTAGTGAATTCTATCAAACATTCAAAGAAGACTTGGTTCCTATTCTACTCAAAGTCTTCCAAAAAATTGAAGAAGAAGCAATACTTTTAAACACATTTTATGAAGCCAATATAACCCTCATACCGAAACCTGGCAAGGACGGCACAAAAAAAGAAAAATACAATATCTCTAATGAATACAGATGCTAAAATACTAAACAAAATACTAGCAAATCGAATACAACAACATATTAAAAAAGTAATACATCATGATCAAATGGGATTCATCCCAGAATCTCAAGGATGGTTCAACATACGTAAAATGGTTAACGTAATACACCATATCAACAAAACAAAGAACAAAAACCACATGATCTTATCAATAGATGCAGAAAAGGCATTCAATAAAATACAACACAACTTTATGTTTAAGACACTCAACAAAATGGGTATAGAAGGAAAATATCTCAACATGTTGGTCATATATGATGGCCAACATCATATTAAATGGCATAAAACTGAGGACTTTTCCCCTTAAATCAGGAACAAGAAGGGTTGTCCACTCTCTCCATTCTTATTTAATGTGGTGCTAGAAGTTCTGGCCAGAGCAATCAGATAAGAGAAAGAAATAAAAGGCATCCATATCAGAAAAGAAGAAGTAAAGGTATCACTTTTTGCAGATGATATGATCCTATACATCGAAAACCCCAAAGACTCCACAAAAAGATTACTAGAAACAATAAACCAATACAGTAAGGTCACAGGATACAAAATTAATATACAAAAGTCCATAGCCTTTCTATATGCCAACAATGAAATATTAGAAAACAAACTCAAAAAAATAATCCCCTTCATGATTGCAAAAAAAATAATAAAATACCTAGGAATAAACATAACAAAGAATGTAAAGGACTTATATAATGAAAACTACAAAGCATTGTTAAGGGAAATTGAAAAAGATACAATGAGATGGAAAAATATTCCTTGTTTGTGGATAGAAAGAATAAATATAATCAAAATGGCAATATTACCCAAAGCAATTTATAAATTTAATGCAATTCCCATCAAAATTTTGATGACATTTTTTAAAGAAATGGAAAAAAATCATCAGATTTATATGGAACTATAAAAAACCCCAAATAGCCAAAGCAATCCTAAGGAAAAAAAATGAAGCTGGGGGCATTTCAATACCTGACTTCAAACTATATTATAGGGCCACGATAATCAAAACAGCATGGTATTGGCAGAAAAATAGACACTCAGACCAATGGAATAGAATATAAAGTTCAGAAATAAAACCACACATATATGGTCAAATAATTTTTGATAAAGGGGCCAACAACATACAATGGAGAAAAGAAAGCCTCTTCAACAAATGGTGCTGGGAAAACTGGAAAGCCACATGCAAATGAATGAAACTTGACTATAGCTTGTCCCCTTGTACTAAAATTAATTCAAAATGGATCAAAGACCTAAATATAAGACCTGAGGCCCTGGCCAGTTGGCTCAGTGGTAGAGCGTCGGCCTGGCATGCGGGGGACTTGGGTTTGATTCCTGGCCAGGGCACATAGGAGAAGCGCCCATTTGCTTCTCCACCCCCCCCCTTCCTCTCTGTATCTCTCTTCCCCTCCTGCAGCCAAGGCTCCATTGGAGCAAAGATGGCCCGGGTGCTGGCGATGGTTCCTTGGCCTCTGCCCCAGGCGCTAGAGTGGCTCTGGTCGCAGCAGAGCGACGTCCCGGAGGGGCAGAGCATCGCCCCCTGGTGGGCAGAGTGTCGCCCTTGGTGGGCGTGCCGGGTGGATCCTGGTCAGGCGCATGCGGGAGTCTGTCTGACTGTCTCTCCCCGTTTCCAGCTTCAGAAAAATACACACACACACACACACACACACACACAAAAAAAAAATATATATATATATATATATATATATATATATTAATAAGACCTGAAACAATAAAGTACATAGAAGAAGACATAGGTACTAAACTCATGGACCTGGGCTTTAAAGAGCATTTTATGAATTTGACTCCACAGGCAAGAGAAGTGAAGGCAAAAATTAATGAATGGGACTACATCAGACTAAGAAGTTTTTGCTCAGCAAGAGAAACTGATAACAAGATAAACAGACAGCCAACTAATTAGGAAATGATATTTTTAAACACCTGCTCAGATAAGGGCCTAATATCCAAAATATACAAAGAACTCATAAAACTCAACAACAAACAAACAATCCAATAAAAAAATGGGAAGAGGATATGAACAGACACTTCTCCCAGGAAGAAATACAAATGGCCAACAGATATATGAAAAGATGCTCATCTTCTTTAGTTATTAGATAAATGCAAATCAAAACTGCAATGAGATACCACCTCACACCTGTTAGATTAGCTATTATTAACAAGACAGGTAATAGCAAATGTTGGAGAGGCTGTGGAGAAAAAGGAACCCTCATCCACTGTTGGTGGGAATGTAAAGTAGTACAACCATTATGGAAGAAAGTATGGTGGTTCCTCAAAAAACTGGAAATAGAACTACCTTATGACCCAGCAATCCCTCTACTGGGTATATACCCCCAAAACTCAGAAACATTGATTCGTAAAGACACATGCAGCCCCATGTTCATTGCAGCATTGTTCACAGTGGCCAGGACATGGAAACAACCAAAAAGCCCTTAAATAGAAGACTGGATAAAGAAGATGTGGCACATATACACTATGGAATACTACTCAGCCATAAGAAATGATGACATCGGATCATTTACAACAAAATGGTGGGATCTTGATAACATTATATGGAGTGAAATAAGTAAATCAGAAAAAAACAAGAACTACATGATTCCATACATTGGTGGCACATAAAAACGAGACTAAGATACATGGACAAGAGCATGGTGGTTACGAGGAGGGGATGGAGGGAAGGAGGGAGAGGGGGAGGGGGAGGGGAGGAGCACAAAGAAAACTAGATAGAAGGTGACAGAGAACAATCTGACTTTGGGTGATGGGTATGCAACATAATTGAATGACAAGATAACCTGGACATGTTTTCTTTGAATATATGTACCCTGATTTATTGATGTCACCCCATTAACATTAATAAAAATTTATTAATAGATAAAGGAGGCCCTGGCCAGTTGGCTCAGTTTTAGAGCGTTGACCTGGCGTGCAGGAGTCCTGGGTTCGATTCCCGGCCAGGGCACACAGGAGAAGCGCCCATCTGCTTCTCCACCTTTCTTCCTCTCCTTTCTCTCTGTCTCTCTCTTCCCCTCCCGCAGCAGTGACTCCATTGGAGCAAAGTTGGCCTAGGCGCTAAGGATGGCTCCATGGTCTCTGCCTCAGGCGCTTGAATGGCTCTGGTTGCGGCAGAGCAACGCCCCAGATGGGCAGAGAATCGCTCCCTGATGGGCATGCTGGGTGGATCCTGGTTGGGCGCATGCGGGAGTCTGTCTGACTACCTCCCCGTTTCCAACTTCAGAAAAATACAAAAAAAAGAAAATTGCCTTTCTAATTATGGAATAGCGAAAGTCTTTATAAAAATGACTGCATTGCCTGACCAGGCAGTGGCGCAGTGGATAGAGCATCAGACTGGGATGCGGCGGACCCAGGTTCGAGACCCCGAGGTCGCCAGCTTGAGTGCAGGCTCATCTGGTTTGAGGAAAGCTCACTAACTTGGACCCAAGGTCGGGGCTTGAGCAAGGGGTTACTCGGTCTGCTGTAGCCCCACGGTCAAGGCACATATGAGAAAGCAATCAATGAACAACTAAGGTGTTGTAACGAAAAACTAATGAATGATGCTTCTCATCTCTCTCCATTCCTGTCTGTCTGTCCCTATCTATCCCTCTCTCTGATTCTGTAAAAAAATAAAATAAAAAATAAAAATAAAAAAGACTGCATTTATATAAACAAGGTGAGGCCCTGGCCGATTTGGCTCAGTGTTAGACCGTCAGTCCAGCATGTGGATGTCCCAGGTTTGATTCCCGGTCAGGACACACAGGAGAAGTGCCCATCTGCTTATCCACCCCTCCTTCTCTCAATTCTCTCTCTCTCTCTCTTTCCCTCTCTCTCTCTTCCCCCGCTGCAGCCATGGCTTGATTGGAGCGATTTGGCCCCAGATGCTGAGGATGGCTTCATGGCCTCTGCCTCAGGCACTACGAAGAGCTCAGTTGCTGAACAATGAAGCAATGCCCCAGATGGGCAGAGCATTGCTCCCTAGTGGGATTGCCAGTGGATCTGGGTTCCAACGCATTTTGGAGTCTGTCTCTCTGCCTCCACTATTCTCACTGAATTAAGAAAAAAAAAAGGTGTATCAGTTTAAAGACAAACACTAAACTAATAAAGTAGGCATGATGTGTGGCTATCACTAAATCTGTGATATAGAACTCAAATGGCTAAAGCTTAGAAAACACCAACTCAATCTTTAAGATACTTTTGGTTTAAAGTAGTAATATTCTGTACCATGGTAGCTTTAAAAGTATTATAGGGATTAAGAGGCTCATCTGTTTTCTAATGGTACTGTGAAAATTATTAATAAAAACAATAGCATATGCGGGGTCAAAAAGTATATGGAAACTGTACTTTCTGTTCAATTGTGCTATGAACATAAAACTACTCTGAAAAATAAAGTCTATTTAAAAATAAAACAAAAAAATAAACAAGAAACAAAACAAAAAATGAACAGTAAAGCATTTTATGTTACAGACACAGAAAAGTTACTAATAACCTTCTCCTACTACAAAGGGCTATATAAATATCCCTTTGTTATATAAACAAGATATATGCTTTGACCTCTAAATATACAATCTAAATGACTCATTCTTTATGACTGAAAAAATTGTTTTTCTGAGGTCACATAAGTTAATTTATTAATGAAGGATTTGCACGGTATTAAACTATTGTCTGGTGTACTTTACCCATCTATTCTTGTCATTGTGGACTGTGTTAGATTGTGAACCCTTGGGTGAAGAAGACCAAGCTAATTAAGTTGCCCTTTTCTGCACAAAACAAAATGTTCTGGCATAAATAATGATTGTAATAACACTGCAGTATTTTTTTTTTCCGAAGCTAGAAACTGGGAGAGACAGACAGACAGACTCCCGCATGCGCCTGACCGGGATCCACCCGGCACGCCCACCAGGGGGCGACGCTCTGCCCACCAGGGGGCGATGCTCTGCCAATCCGGGGCGTCGCTCTGCCACGACCAGAGCCACTCTAGCGCCTGGGGCAGAGGCCGAGGAGCCATCCCCAGCGCCCGGGCCATCTTTGCTCCAATGGAGCCTCGGCTCCGGGAGGGAAAGAGAGAGACAGAGAGGAAGGAGGGGGGGGGGTGGAGAAGCAGATGGGCGCTTCTCCTATGTGCCCTGTCTGGGAATTGAACCCGGGACTTCTGCACGCCAGGCCGACGCTCTACCACTGAGCCACCCGGCCAGGGCAACACTGCAGTATTTTTGAGAAATGAGTGAACCAAGATTATGACCATAGAAAGGCAGTACACATAGGAAGTTTATCTAGAACCTACAATGATGGAAAATCATAAAATCATGAAATGTAATGATTTAACATATATTTTTTGAACCTGAATATAGGTTTAGCCTTTTCTTGTGTACAGTAAGCTTCCTGGACCCTGCACTTGGTTTGATATTCTGCTGGTATCCTGAAAGTCTTAATGCTTTTTGTCTTCGAACTTGTGTTTTTTAAGTGAAGTCCAGTGGGACAATGGAGCATGCACATGAGCAAAGGGAACACGCACAACACACATGTCCACTGTTCCTTCACACCCCATTTGCATATCGCATTCCCGGGGCTCCATGGGCACAGAACTCTGGTGAACCTAAAGCGAAACACAGAACAACAGAAGGGAAGTGTTACAGCCAAGACCGAGCAGGTAGAGGTTCTGACAGCTGTGAGAAGCTACAGTTACTGCTCTACCCAGAATTTTTTTTTAATTTTTAAATTTTATTTAGAAAATTAACTTTAATGGGGTGACATTGATCAATAATAGTACATAGGTTTCAGGCGAACATTTCTATAGTATTTGAATTGCTCATTATGTTGTATATTTGTCACCAAAAGTCAAATTATTTTCCGTCACTTTACATTTATCCCTCTTTACACCCTTCACCCCACCCCCTCCAGAATTTGTTTCCAATGCAGAAAAAAAAAACGATGGCATTTTTAAAAAACATGAATATCAAGGAAACCTATCATATCTTTTCTCACTCGCATTACTTCCCTGTATTTGCAAGCCATTTATCCTGAAAATGACGACATAAAAAGAAAGAGAACATCAGGCAACCGTAGGTCCTTTTCCTTTAAGTAGAGTGTTGTTAGAATGTGCCCACAGCGAGAAGTGAAGTCAAAACAGTTTGAGTTAGTTCTGTCAGCTTTTCTAGTGTTCTGGTAGGAATGAAATTCATATGAATGTACAAGCTACAAAAATAAAAATTGTGTGGCCCTGGCTGGTTGGCTCAGCGGTAGAGCGTCGGCCTAGCATGTGGAAGTCCCAGATTCAACTCCTGGCCAGGGCACACAGGAGAGGCGCCCATCTGCTTCTCCACCCCTCCCCCTCCTTCCTCTCTGTCTCTCTCTTCCCCTCCCACAGCCGAGGCTCCACTGGAGCAAAGTTGGACTGGGCACTGAGGACAGCTCCATGGCCCCCAGTCTCAGGCACTAGAATGGCTCCAATTGCAGTGGAGCACTGCCCCAGAGGGGCCTCGCATCACCCCCTGGTGGGCATGGCGGGTGGATACTGGTCGGGCGCATGCAGGAGTCTGTCATATCTTCACCCCGTTTCTCACTTCGGAAAAAAAAAAAAAAGTTGTATAATTTCGCTGATTTCACGTATGAGTTAATTCACTTCTGTTTAAAACTGGCATTGACCTGGCCAGTTGGCTCAGTGGTAGAGCATTGGCCCAGACTGTGGATGTCCTGGGTTTGATTCCCAGTCAGGGCATACAGAAGCACCCATCTACTTCTGCACCCTTCCGCTTCTCTCTTCTCCTCCCTCCTGCAGCCATAGCTCAATTGGAGAGATTTGGCCCTGGGTGCTGAGGATGGCTCCATGGCCTCTACCTCAGGTGCTAAAAAAATGGCACCAGTTGCAACAAAGCAAGGGCCCCAGATGGGCAGAGGCCCTAGTGGGCTTGCCGGTGGATCCCAGTCAGGGCTCATGCTGGAATCTGTCTCTGCCTCCCCTCCTCTCACTAAAAAAAATAAAAACTGACATTAAAAATATAGAATATAGAAGTTAATAGTTAAAAAGTTATTTTCTTAGAATAATATTAAGGAGCAAATAAAAAATACAAATCAAAATAAAGACCACAAAAAAATAAAAATAAAAATAAAGACCACAGGGAAAAGAAAAATGTTCATATTTTAGTACTTTGAACACCATTATTTTCCTGCTCACCCCACCCTCACCCCACACCAAGTATCAAACACTTTATCTAGTTCCTGCTAGGCTGGGAGATCTGAAAGACAGTAACACTCCACACTCCTGACCCAGACATCAATCCTCTGAAGAGGGGGCAGAGGAAGAAAACTTAACTGAAATGATGGTTTTTAATGGGAATCTCTGAACAAGAGATTCTGAATTTTATGTAGAGTCCCCTGTTTGCAGAAAATGGTTCATAAATGTACAAAGTTAGACTGATCTGTGATGGTGCAGTAGATAAGGCGTCAATCTGGAATGCTGAGGTTGCTTGTTCAAAACTCCTGGCCTTGCCTGACTTGTGGTGGCACAGTGGATAAAGCGTTGACCTGGAAATGCTGACATCGCCGGCTCGAAACCCTGGGTTTGCCTGGTCAAGGCACATATGGGAGTTGATGCTTCCAGCTCCTCCCCCTTCTCTCTCTCTGTTTCTCTCTCTCCCTCTCTCTCTCTCCTCTCTAAAAATGAATAAATAAAATTAAAAAACAAACAAACAAACAAAAACTCCTGGCCTTCCCGGTCAAGGCACATATGAGAAGTAACTATGTACAATGAGTTGACGCTTTCTGCTATTTCCCATATATAAAAATAAATAAATAAATAAAAAGAAAGATAGACTAGTGTGCTTTCTAAAGATAACTTTCGCCTGACCAGGCGGTGGCACAGTGGATAGAGCATCAGACTGGGATGTGGAGGACCCAGGTTTGAGACCCGGAGGTCGCCAACTTGAGTGTGGGCTCATCTGGTTTGAGCGAAAGCTTACATCTTAGACCCAAGGTCGCTGGCTCAAGCAAGGGGTTACTCGGTCTGCTGAAGGCCCGTGGTAAAGGCACATATGAAAAAGCAATCAATGAACAACTAAGGTGTCACAAGATAACTTTCGCCTGACCAGGCGGTGGCACAGTGGATAGAGCCTCAGACTGGGATGTGGAGGACTCAGGTTCGAGACCCTGAGGTCGCCAGCTTGAGTGCGGGCTCATCCGGTTTGAGCAAAAGCTCACATCTTAGACCCAAGGTCGCTGGCTCGAGCAAGGCGTTACTCGGTCTGCTGAAGGCCCACAGTCAAGGCACATATGAGAAAGCAATCAATTGCAACAACTAAGGTGTCGCAATGCGCAACGAAAAACTGATGAATGATGCTTCTCATCTCTCTGTTCCTGTCTGTCTGTCCCTGTCTATCCCTGTCTCTGACTCTCTCTGTCTCTGTAAAAAATAAAATAAAATAAAATAAATAAATAAAAATAATAATAAATAAAGATAACTTTCAGTCCAATATTCTCCAATTCCACGTACCTTAGGTAACATCATGGCTCCTTGAGAGATCTGGAGTCCTGCACTGCTAAGGGAGACATTAGAGGGCTTGCCCGAGCATCTCTGCTGGAAGAGAGAGCTAATCACTATCCTTCTGTCCTATTACTGTACTGTCCATTCAATTTTACTCTTATACTCAGCACAGCATATTACAATTCATCTGTTTACTGATGTGCCTCCCCTTTTAGGCTGTGGACCTCCTGAAGAAGAGAATTTACTTAGCTCTATAACCTCAAAAACCTGACTCAGAATAAACATTTAATAAATGTTTGTTAGTAAATCATTTGAATTATTATTATTTATTTACTTGCTTATTTTAAACATTTTTTTTTTTTTTTACAGAGGCAGAGATAGACAGGGACAGACAGACAGGAACAGAGAGAGATGAGAAGCATCAATCATCAGTTTCTCGTTGCGCGTTGCGACTTCTTAGTTGTTTATTAATTGCTTTCTCACATGTGCCTTGACCGTGGGCCTTCAGCAGACCGAGTAACCCCCTGCTGGAGCCAGCGACCCTGGGTCCAAGCTGGTGAGCTCTTTGCTCAAGCCAGATGAGCCCGCGCTCAAGCTGGCGACCTCGGGGTCTCAAACCTGGGTCCTTCCGCATCCCAGTCCAACGCTCTATCCACTGCGCCACCACCTGGTCAGGCAATTTTAAACATTTTTAAAGACTTTATTTATTCATTTTTAAAGAGGAGATAGAGAGATGGGGGAGGAGCAGGAAGCATCAACTCTCATATGTGCCTTGACCAGGTTAAGAAGTCCAAGTTTTCTAACCGGCAACCTAAGAGAGCGTCGCCCCTGGTGGGCGTGCCGGGTGGATCCCGGTCGGGCGCATGCGGGAGTCTGTCTGACTGTCTCTCCCTGTTTCCAGCTTCAGAAAAATGAAGAAAAAAAAAAAAGAAAGAAAAAGAAATGTCCCTAGAGTAGAGTAGTTCTCCCTTGATTTATCTGTCCATTTGCTTCAGCAGAGCTCTGGACAGGCACAACACCAAAGGAAGTATTCGAGTTGGGATTTGGCTCTGGTATTTCCAAAATGTGCACTTCTCATTGTATGGCACTATTTGTAATCAGAAGAGAGCTGAGTAGGCAAACAGGTTTGCGGATCATGGCTCTACCCATTTACTAGAGTGTTAGCTATGGCTCAAGGGTCCAAGGATGAAGGAGATCCTAGCAACCAGCAGCCCCATCTATTTTCAAGGTCATACTATTTTAAAAAGCAGGATCATTTAGGAACCTTTAAAGCCCATGCAATATTGATTTGAGAGCCAAACCCATTTCAATCAAATGCTTTACATTTGATATAGAAGTTTATTTACCAAAGATTCATTATCTACCAGAGACTTGGGTGAACTGTGCACACAATGTGACCTGCATGGGAAGATGTAAATGGTAATGGAGACAAAGCCAACTCAGCAATTCGGGGGCTGCAGAGAGAGGGCAAGGGCCTCACATTGTAGGGAGATTTCAGAGCTTTTGGGAGAGTATCAAGTAGCAAATAAAAAATACAATTCAAAATAGATACCATAGTAAAAAGGACTTAGAGTTAGCAATGACCCAGAAGATATTTTGAATGTCTTGTCATAAAGATGATAGCCTTTCCTGTTAGCCTCAACCCATGGTAGCAGAAATAAGAGCTGAGTGAGCTCTCAGTGAGAGTGTGAAGGAAGGGACAGGATTACAAAGACCATCAAGTTCACAATGAAGAGAACAAAAGGTTGACGAGATCGTGTTTTTATCCAAGTCAATCTGTTAAAAAAACAAATCCCTACATCCAAATCCTTTTTGGTTGATACAGAACTACCTAACTCATTCTCTTTTCCTATGTAGTAGAAATGGGTAAGTCCTAACACTTTGTAAGAGCTTCTCTGATTCCCATGTGTATTTGTTTGCAAGTGACGCAAATGATAACTTCGAATTCTGTAACTCCTAGTACATGTGAACAGTAGGTCTCCCATCTCTCCCATTTTTTATTTTCCCAACTATCTCATTGTTTCATTCACTTGTATATAGCCCAGATATATTTAGACAGATGCTATAAACCAGGTTTTTTGTGAAGTCATTGTATATATTCCTTTAATGATAAAATATCTGGTTCTGACCATCATGAAAAGAAACCTCACTGACCTTGATAAACAGTAAAATATCCACTGCACTAACAATAGCTTTTATTCTCAATGCTTCTTTCAAGGTAACAGCCTTGGTCATACAAATAAGCTGAAGTTCAGCAAAGCCAAGACAGTTCCATCGATATAGCGGATAATTATCTCCCTGGCAAAATCCCAGGCCTGAGACCAAGTGTTGACTTGGCAAATCAGTCTGTGTTTTTCAAGTGCTCATTAACTGTAAGTCTTCTAAAATGTGCTTGCCTGGTGTATCTTAGCTCATAACCTCCAGGTATAGGTATAAGGGCACAGTAAGAGAAATGGTGGGGCCATTGTAAATGGCACCAGGATCATCTTAATATCCAAGGTGTGTGTGAGAGAGAAAGGGGCAGGGTGGGTGGTGGGTGGAGAGAAGCAGGGAGAGAGAGAGGGAGGAGGAGAGAAAGAGGCAGTCGCCAATGGACCAGCTGCCCTCACAGGAGGAGTACAACAAAGAGAAAGCACCCGACTTGCTCTCAGGAGACTTGGGCTCTAGCTCTACCTCTGCCACAAGAGGTCAGTAAGCCTGTCAAGTCCTGCTACTTCTCTGCAACTGTGATGTAATTAGAGTGTGAATGAAATGATATTTGAGTTCCTACCAGCATATAATATTATAGTATCTAATTCCAGGTTTATCAAAGCGACTTAGAATCTCCTTCTGTTTTTCCCTAATTCAACCACTCTTATAAGAGGTTCAAATTTACATAAGGAGACTCCCTACATCATTTATTCCTCCTGCCTGAGCTCACTCCTGCACCCAAACTGGATCTTCTCATTTCTTATATATGCAGACTATATCATAATCTAGTTTATTTCTGAGTTGCTGTAGCCCCTCTTCCCCAGTTCAGCCAGGCTTAGTTTAGTATGACATACTACCAGGAGCCGGGGTGCAGTGCGCTGTGCTAATCACTGAGCACTAACACTGTGCTCCAAGATGCAAGTTGTATCCCGATATGGGCAGGCTCATGTCCCGATATGGCCCCTGGCTGCTTCTCCTGACTCCTGCTCTCCATCCTGGGTCATACCACTAGGTCTCCTTATTTATTGTTCCAGTTTTTATGATAAAAGTTACACATGATTATAAAAAGAAATTTGAAATATTAAAGGAGAAATAGAGAAGAAACCATAAACTATAATCCCACTATCCAGACAACCACCCTCACCTTTTTGGTGTGCATTCATAGTAAATTGTTGCACAAGGCCCTTACATTTGCATTTTTTTAAAGCATGTGGAAATAAACTAGGAAAGTGGGAAACAGAGGTGTAACCTAGAGAGAGCATAAAGCAGTAGTTTACTGTTTGCTCTGGTCCATCATCTGTATGAATAGAAGGGAGACAACATCAGTTCATATATTGGTTGAAACATAATTAAAACTTAGAGGTAGGCCTCGACCGGTTGGCTCAATGGTAGAGTGTTGCCCTGGCGTGCAGGAGTCCCGGGTTCGATTCCCGGCCAGGACACACAGGAGAAGTGCCCATCTGCTTCTCCACCCCTTCCCCTCTCCTTCCTCTCTGTCTCTCTCTTCCCCTCCTGCAGCCAAGGTTCCATTGGAGCAAAGTTGGCCCGGGCGCTGAGGATGGCTCTGTGGCCTCTGCCTCAGGCACTAGAATGGCTCTGGTTGCGGCAGAGCAATGCCCCAGATGGGCAGAGCATCGCCCCCTGGTGGGCATGCCGGGTGGATCCTGACTGAGCGCATGCAGGAGTCTGTCTGACTGCCTCCCCGTTTCCAACCTCAGAAAAATACAAAAACAAAACAAAAACTTAGAGGTTAAAGCCTCAGCTAGGCTAATGTCAAATAAAGAAGGGATGTTAGGTCAGTTGTTGATTAGAGTTCCTTTTGGGATTCTAGTTGAAGAGAAAATACCGTGCTTTTGTGTAAGTGGCCATTTTGCGAAAGTGCTACCAAAGGACAGGACTCTGAGAGAGAATGTTAAGACTTGCATTGTTCAGGCACACAAACACACATGAAATTCCAACATGTTACACTGATTGCTGTGATAAACTTAAAAGACTTTGGTTTAGACAAGCATTCAGGCTTTGTTATAATAAGGGTATAAACATGAACTAATTAATTAATGTTTTGCAGTTCTTTCCTTTTCAAGAGTATCACCCTAAATTATAACTTCAGCCAAACATAACTCACACACATGAATATTTTAATATAAGCACGGTGTTTCAGTCTATTCCAACAATATTGCTGGTCACTCTTTAACTGCCAGAAGGCAGATAGAATGTCCTTTTTAACCCTCTCAAGCCACGGGAGCAGCAGTTACTAAAGGTCAGCTCTGGCAGACCGTTGGTCCCAGACAGGGGTTTTAACAGTTCTTGGAGTTTAGGGGAACTGCTCCAACCCTCATCCTAGACCCGTGATGGCAAACCTATGACACGTGTGTCAGCACTGACACGTGTAGCCATTTTCGATGACATGCGGCCGCATGCAGCTGCATACCAGAGAAGTATGGAGCCGCATGCCGAGAAGGATGTTTCATCCTCGGCTCCTGCACAGCCAAGTGCAGTAGCCGAGGATAAAACATTTGCTGTAGTGTAGACATTCTGTGCCAGAGGTCTGTAGGCCGAAACAACAGAACTCCGGCACAGAGCGTCTAGTTCTGGGACTTCCGGGTAGGTCGTTAGGGGATCTTTGACCTCACTCCCTGGTGGAGCAGGGAGCAGCAGAATGCCGCTGGGGACGCATCTCTGGGGGCCCTGTGATTGCCATTACCAGCAATCACATAACCACAGCAGTCATCATCCAATCTACTGTTCTGGGGTGTCATGGATTTCTAATTGACCATCATTACTGAGATAAGTGTGGGAGAGGCGAGGGCCTGTGCTATGGGTGCCATTTCCCGCCATTAGAAATAGCGGCAGCCATCTTAATTTACATAAGATGCAACTTGCAGAATTTCAAGACAGCATCTGGGCTCAGGTGTTTGTCGACTTGAGGTCAAAGCTTGAGAATCTGGAAAGGTGCCGCTTGGCGAATCAAGAGGAGTGCCACTACGAACAGGAAATCTGGAGTGCCTGGAACCGATTACCAGACACTTTTAGCACCCTGAAAAATATAGCAATGGCTTTACCCACAATTTTCACTTCTACATACTTTTGTGAGACCTTATTCTCAGCGTTAAATAATATCAAAACCAACAAAAGAAACAGATTGACAGATGAAGTTAGTAGCGCTTGCTTGGGCTTGAAGTGTACAAAATACCAACCTTCAATTGAAGATTTAGCCAATGAAATTCAGCAACAAAAAAGTCACTAAAGGCAGGTTAAAGAATCCCCCCCCACACACTTATCTTAGTTCACGGCACCCCACACAAGTTAAATGATATCAAGACCAACAAAAGAAACCGACTGACAGATGAACAAAAAGTCACTAAGCAGGTAAGTTAAATAATTAGTTTTTGGTTTATTAAATACAGTTATATATTACAATTATACATTTTGGTTATTTAAACTATAAATATCACGAAATTATGGGGGTTTTTTTCTCGAAGTGATACACCACCCAAGTTATGCTCAGTTTTTTGGCGAATTTTGACACACCACGCTCAAAAGATTGCCCATCACTGTCCTAGACTCAGGCAAGCAGCTTTGATTATATCTGACTCGTGTGTTTACTTTTCCTTTTAAGATTTCATTCAAACAAGGATGAAAACAGGTTTTTATGCCCCAGTGCTATTAAGGACAAAGCCTTCATGGACAGAGTGCCCAGACCTGCCACTCTGGCCTGTGGCTGCAGTCCCACAAGCCCAGGCTGCTCCTGGAACTCTGGCTGTTCACGTTGCAAACAGGAACCCCTATGTGCCACAAATGAAGCAGAGAGAGGGGTGAGATCAGGGCAGGTGGCGGGGAGGCCAGTCTGGAGTTGACTGTTCTTTCCAAGAACTGGAAATCATGGGGAAGCAGCTGCCTGGGTAGACACTATTAGTTACATAACACCCACCCAGTGGATACAACAGGGACTGCCATGACATTATAAGGAAGCATATTTACAGCCAGAAAAAAAATCTTCATCAGGAAATACCATCAAAGAGGACATTTCTCCACTTCTTCCTTGCTAATAACACTTCTACTTAGTTCAGGCATCAGTGTTTCCTGTCCCATGCAAAATAATAATGATTGGTCTAACACAATGTTGACAATCCTAGTTCCTCCTTCCTCTGCCTTTTTTTTATTGATAAATAAACTTTATTTTTTAAAGGAGTTTTAGATTCACAGCCCAATGAGCAGAAGGCACAAACTTACCATAATTCCATCTCCCTCCACATACACACACCCACAGTCTCCTCAAATAGTCACATCCTGACCACCACAGTGGTACATTTGTTACACCCAAAGTCCACCATTTATATGAGGGTTCTTGCTTGGTGTGGAACATACTATGGGTTTTGCAAATGTATAATGACATGTAACCACCATTCCAGTATCATACAGAGTGTGATGAAGCAACATGATGTAGTAGAAAGCAGATGAGCCTAGCGACTAAAGAAGTGGGAAGCTGAGTCCTGGCTCTGCCACTTTTTAGCTGTATTAGTCGGTCCTATTATATAACCATTATTAGCCTCAAGTATTTGGGCTAATATGGGAAAAAATTATCTGCCTCACAAGGTCACTATAAAGATTAAAAGCAGTAGCATATTTAGAGCTCACAGTTTTATCGCCTTTGCTTTATTTCCTTTTCACATGTTCAAAGTCAAAGTAAGGTTATCAAAGAGATCAAGGCGACATGTTGAAAGACATGGAGTGGAGAGAAGCTTGTGTCTTAATGAGCTATGCAGATCGAAGCTCTGTGAACTAGATGGCGGTCTCTTAAAGTCAGCAATCCAAAATGTTTTCCTGGACTCACCCACCCTTAAATGGGCTGCAGCTGGAGAGCCAAAAGAGCTTCCAAATCTAACTGAATAAAGAAATGAAACTATTAATATCCTACAGAGCAACAGGGAACCATTGGCTTTCTCGTATGTACCACTTGTGATAACAATTTGAATATGTAAGTATCGTAAATATTTGTTGAATTAAAAATACGTTAGAACATTAAAACCTTTTTTATGAGTCCCCATAACAATATTTACATGGCTTATAAAATCTTTTTGTTATTTTCTTCTAGTCATAGTTGGAGGAAACTTTTCTAGCTTCTACCCAGGAGGAGGTCTAAACTAATTAAAGAATATCTTAAGAGTCTTGAAACCAATTTGATATGATGTTTCATCACAACCAAACTAAATTAAAATTACATTATTTTAGGGAGAAGCAAAGTCCGAAGGAGACTTAAGCAGTTTAACTCATGAGGGAATTAGGATTATATTAATTGAAGTTGGTATTATGGGCACATTTAGTGAAAATTGCAAATATTTCCTTAGAGCAGGGAAGATTTCCCATGACTGGATTTCCTTCACAAAGTTAAATTTATTCATTCCTTAATTCAACAGCAATTAGTGAGAATCTTCCAGGTGCCAAGCATAGGACTGGAAGTTAAAAAAAAAAAGTTTATGATTACAGTATCTGTTTTTCTAGTATAATGGGTTCCCAGCTCTGTAGGCATAAGAATCACTCGAGTAGCTTGTTAAAAACGCAGGCTTCTTGGGAATACCATAGAAATTCTGATTCAGGAGGATGGGACTAAATTTTTCTTTTTCATTTTCATAAAACATTACAGATAATTCAAGTGCAGATGGACTAAGACTCACACTATGAAGCACATAATTCTTCAGCTACAATCTATAACCTAGTTGTAAAAACAAAAAATACATTATTTCAGGAGGTCAAGGATACAAGATGACTTATCAAGATGAAGAGTGCCAAGGCAGAGGCAGAAAATCAGAATGTCCTGGTTTAGGGAGCAGATGGAACTGACATTTTCTGGGAAGCTGTGACCATGGGTAACTAGAGCTAGACAAATGAACAGTCCCAGTTAGAGCATATAAGAAACCCCACAAGTCAGGGCAAAGCAACGATTGAAACTAAGCAGAAGCCACAGGAATCAAGGGCAGCCAAGAATCACAGATTTAAAAGAATAGACTAGAAATAAAGACACCTTGATTTGGGTGGTAATTCAGTCTTATCCAAAAATTCTTTATGGGCTTCCCACTAGAAAGGAAAGCAGTTTCTGAGCGAGGCTTGCAAGAAGCAGCAGAGGACAGGTGCAGAGAGGAGAGTAAAACTGCAGGGGCAGGGGATAGGGGGATAAATGGTGGTGGATGGCATTTCAGTTGGGGTGAACATGCAATACAGTGTACAGATGATGTATTGTAGAATTGTGCACCTGAAACCTGTATATTTCTGTTAACCAGTGTCACTCCAATCAATTCAGTTAAACAAAACAAAACAAAACGAAAAATTGAAATGGAACCACAGAGCATGCTCACAATAGAGAGCTAGGAGAGCCATCAGGAAAGTGGAATTCGTATGTTTCTCTGGCCTGAGTGTAAACACCTTTAGTATGGTAATGGCCATTTCACCGACTCAGCAGCTGACCAGTAACCAAGGCAGGCTGATGAACAGGGGTGACAGAGAAATGTGAGAAATAGCCACTTCTTTTCAATGTACTAGCAGCTACTTACCCCTGACACATTAGGAACATTGGGCTCTTGAGGAATAATCTATTTGAAGGTAGATTTCAATATTATGTATCAGTTTCTTCTTCACCTGCAAAACAGGAATAAGGGTAATACCTAACTCATAGGGTGGTCGTCAGTATTAAGGTTATGAGATGTAAAACAGCTTCCTGCCTGGCCTACAATTAGCACTCCAAATCAATTATTTATTATTATTTTCATTATTAACCCTCTTCTAGGATTTTCTTTCAGACCTGAGCAACCACTGGCCACTATTTGCCATGCCTTGGGGTTTTTCTGACACTTCTGTTAAAATTTTAGTCAGCTGTCAATTTAATTTGAGGATATTTTTGTATTAAACAGTGCCAGAAGTCTTGTCCTATCATGTCCTTTGGATACGGGTCCCACTCTTGCAAGCTTTCTTAGCCCCATGCCTAGAAGTGCTGCCAGCTGACATTTTTGGAGTGCCTTTCATGAGTTTGGTCCGGTATTTAATGATTTATATGAATTACTATAATTATTCCTCACAAAAGTCACTTAAGTAAATACTACTGTTGCCCTTAAATAACAGAAAAGGAAACTGAGACTAGAGAGTTTTAAAAACTGTCTAACTTGCCTGACCTGTGGTGGCGCAGTGGATAAAGCGTTGACCTGGAACACTGAGGTCGCTGGTTCAAAGCCCTGGGCTTGCCTGGTCAAGGCACATATGGGAGTTGATGCTTCCTGCTCCTCCCTCCCCCTTCTCTCTCTCTCTCACTCTCCTCTCTAAAAATTAATAAAAAGAAAAAAAATTTTAAAAAAAACTGTCTAACTTACCAACTGCCTTGTTCTTGCATAAGTAGGATTTTCAGGTGGATCTTACTATCTCCTATTTCTGTACCTCATTTTACATCTGCGTTTTTTCTCTCTGCTTATCAGCCCCCCGCTGTCATCAACCACATTTAAACTTTATAGACAGCTTCAGCCACCTGAGATAATGTAACCTGACACTTTTAGTCTGAAGTCCAAAAATCAGAGGGGAAGAGAGAAGGATCATCGCCAATCCTGAGTTAGAATCCCACCCTTCAACAGGTCAGCTGTGGCCAGGAGAGCTAAGGAAATATGGCAGATCCTTGTTACTGGGCCGGATTGGAGTGAAGAGCTATCCCTAGAAGAACTGAGTGCTCTTCCAAGAACAGCACTGTAGAACAGACAAAAAACATAGGCGTTCATGGCATCTATGGGGGCTATGCATTTCCCATAACCTCATTGCAATTTAAATCGTTTGAACTCCCATTTTCAATCACTGTCAATGCAATTGAGGTTTAAGAAAAAAATATATGTTTTGCTTTGGGGGCTTGATTCTTTCTCATAGATTTCCAATTCAATATTTTGAAGCATTTCCTTAAGAATTTTAACCAACATCTCCCACTCTCTAAAACTGACAAAACAAAGTAACCAGGCAATGACAATTGGACGTGAGACAGGCCTGCCTGACTCCTCTTCTGGTTGCGTTGGATGAGGTTGGCAGAGTTCAGCTCTTTTGGGAGAGGGTGAACTCTGCAGGTGTTGTGACTAGTGATTACAGAGCACGCAACCGGTTTGAACCTTTGAAGGGGATCCTTTGGTTCTACTAATTAGCTGCCCAGCTCTCTCTCCCTTCCTTCTGTCAGTGAACTTTTCTTTGATCTTAATTGTGTATGAAAAATAATTACAACTAGAATGATATAATACAATAAACATGTTAGTAAAATTCATTTGATAAAGTGAAATATTGTCAGTAGCATTCAGTAGCTCTGGACAATTTTATTTCTTCTATGCATGATGGAATGTTTGGCATCTATTCTATTTTTTCATATAAATGTGAGTTTAGAGCAAGAGAAAACCTGCTTAACATAAATTCCATCTCAAAATTTGTACACCTGACAAATCTGTCCCTAAATCAGTTGTGGACAACTTATACAACAGAACCAGTGATGTTTTGTTCTCCAAAACCAAAAAAGTGTAACAAATGCAAATATGTAGAACGGGTGACATTTCTTAAAACTTTAAAAATCTGTTTTAATGTATTTCAGAAAGGAATAATTCCTCTGATTAAAATAATAGCTAATTCAAGTTTTAGAACAGCCTATATGTTATAATTATTCAATGGCTTTAAAATAACTTGGCATTGTTCCTTAAGTAGAGGCATTATTGCTTAATTGCAGATGAGTCATTTCCCCAATCCCAAGCAATTAATCCATGTTTCCTAAACTTGCCTAAAATAGTAACCACCTGGAGTTTTGTCAAACACAGTTTCCGGGGCCCACCCTGGACCTATGGAATTAGAATTTTTAGGGAAGGCCTGTGGAAATCAGTGCTCATTGAACATCACAGGTGGATCTTATTATCACGCAGATGTGGAACTGTTTGTGTTCCTTGGACAGTGGCATTAACTTGTGAATTATGATTTTATTGAGTGATCAGAATACAGCTTTATCAATGAAAATATGGGGATATTAGAAAGCACTCACGGACTCAAGGATTACAAACCAAAGTATATTCTATTTTATGTAAATACATCTTGCTATCTGAAAGAAATACCATATATTTACGTATTTCCCTTTACACATTCAGGTACAGCAGAAAATTTTATTCCTTCGATAAAAAGTCCAAGACTAAATTCATTATCACCCTGAAAAAGAACATAGAAGAAAAATATCTCTTAATGAACATCTCACCACACATCAGGAGTGATCCTAATAGTTGGTTTATATGTTATTTCTCTTAATGATTCACTGGTGGTGTATTTTATTCCCAATTTATAGATGTAGAAACCGAGGGTTGAAGGGTTTATTTTTGTATTTTTCCAAAGTGAGAAGCAGGGAAGACGCAGACAGATGAACTCCTGCATGCATCCGACCAGGATCCACTCAGCACCAGGGGGCAATGCTTGGCCCCTCGGGGCGTTGCTCCGCTGCAACTGGAGCCATTCTAGTGCCTGAGGTGGAGGCCATGGAGTCATCCTCAGCGCCCAGGCCAACTTTGCTCCAGTGGAGCCTTGGCTGCAGGAGGGGAAGAGAGAGATAGAAAGGGAAAAGAGTGGAGAAGCAGATGGGTACTTCTCCTGTGTGCCCTGCCTGGGAACTGAACCCAGGACTTCCACACACCGGGCCAATGTTCTACTGCTAAGCCAAATGGCCAGAGTGGGTTGAAAAGTTTTAATGAATTTTCCCATGGTCACTCAGTGCGTAAGCTAGACAGTGGGCAAACCCACCAAACACATGCTCCTACAATGGAACTAGCTTTTAGAGTTTAAATTGCAAGTCAAGGAATTCAAAGTCACTAGACAGAACAATCATGTGTCTGAGAAGATTTCTTCTCTAGAATCCCCAAAAGGGGTAATTTTTCATGTATTTGTGCTGAGTCAGAGAGGGAAGAAAGGACAGGAGATTTCAGAAAGTCTGATTGCCTTGTATAAAATAAGCTACTTTTCTCTTGACTAACTCTCCCAAAAGAAATGAGAAAAGTAAATAAAATTGTAAATCTAGAAGTATAATATGCTCAATTTATGTATGTGCGGAAACACATTTTACTCCGGCTCATTTTCTCTCTTTCCCCCCATGCTGTTCATTCTGGTTGAAGTGGTTGCAGCCAGAAACAAAAATGCCCCCTTCGGGATTTGTTTTGAAAACTTTTTTCAGAGGGTTTGTTTTCTTAGATTTGGGAGCTGTTGAAAGGTGCCAGCTGGACAGCCTTGGAAGCTGTTTATCTGCGGAAGAGGGCAGGTGTCGATGGGCACCCTGGGCTTCCCACGCAGCCCAGCCTCGGAACTGTTGCGTGACAATAATATTAAGTTGGGAAGTTAAGAGGACTCCCTGAAGTAAGAGTGGACACTACAAGTCAGCAGCACATTCCTTTGCTGTCACCATTGTTGTTATTACAGGCTAAGGTGACAGAGTGGGGAGGACGGTGAAAGACAGTCTGAACCTGACTTCATGCCGCGCTACCTGCATTTTGTGATGTCTTTTCTCTCCCTTTGTAAGTATGTGGGAAGACAAATGCTGACCCTAGCCCTACGGAGTTGCTGAACCAATAGTAGTATCCACCTTTCCCCAGATTTCTTGTTTTATGAGAAAAAAAATTATTTATACCATTATTACTTGAGTTCTCTTATTTGGTGGAAAAATAAACATTCATTTCTGACTGAATCAGGAGCTAAAAGAGAATGGGAGAGGTGAGGTAGATCTTTGCAAGTTAAGTGCTGGAAGAAGTTGGTATGAAGCAGAAATTGAATAAACCACGTTTAAAATCAACAGCAGTGTTGGGCCCATAGTAAGTGATCAATTAATATTTTTAAAAGTATGGATGGTGTAATGCCAGTGGCTAAGGCCAGGCAGGTACACATTGAATTCAGGCAGATGGTAGAAAAACTGCAGAGTCAGAAAGAGTTGGGCCATTCTGTTTAATAAAGTCTCAATGGTGGACAAGCACACAAGCAGGGGAAAACCTCTTCTCTGGCACAAACAGTAAGAATGGACCCTCACAGTGGCTGGCAGACAGTCCGCACATCCGCAATCGCCATCTCTCTAGGGCGCAAGCACCCATTTCACCCCTTCAGGGTTGCTCACTTCACAGTCTACATGACATAAGAGACTACAGCAAAAGTTACACAATAATTACAAAGGTGTCCATCATGTCTCCCTGAGCACTCTGCCCAAGGTGCAGACTGGAGGCCCTTCTCTAGCCCCCTACTCCATGGTAGGCAGGAGGCTTGTATAAACCAGGACTGTGTCCGTCAAAACCTTCAAGTGTCCTTGGTGCGTGTGGGGCAGCTGTGTTAGGCTTGCTGGCGGGCTTACCAGCTGCAAGCACTTTGCTTGATTAGTGTGTGAGCACAGGGCAGAGGCACGTGTGCACAGCCTATAGAAGGCTATGGGCGCTTCCCCTGGGCGGCAATTCTCCCAGATTGCTCTCCGCTACCGTGACGTGGGGTTTTCTTACTACAGATAGCAGATTTTCCTGTTTATTAGCTCTTTCACTTTTGCTGCTTTTTGCTCACCTGTCTTAGCAAGCCTCCAATAAACGAGTCTGTCCCAATACTTTCCAGCTCCACAGTTTCTCTACTGTCTGCCTGAATCCAATGTGAACCTGCCTGGCCTTGGCCACCAGCACTACAGGGCTTCTGTCCAACTGGATGAGAGCAGCTTCCTGGCGCAGGAGTGCATCCACCAGAGCTGTCCCCAGCCCCCATGAGGGTCTCTCATACTGTGTCCAAAGGTGGCATGTCCACTCAACAAGGGAGCCGGCGCCCCCCTCTGGGTTGCAGTCCAAGAGTCAGTCCATGACAGACAGTCCAGCTGTCTGTGCAAATCACCAAGGTAAAGGTCCATTACAGGCAACTAGGTTCACATAGGGCCTCAGGCCTCCCCCTCATCTCTGCTATCACAGCAGCTCTGAAGACGCTGCCCCAAGGAGGAGCGCGTGGCAGCAGTGGCCAACCTCTCCACCTCTGCTCCAGAGAGCACGACGCCATCCACCCCTCTGCCCCGCAATCACAGCTAGCCTACCAGGGGCTCCGCAGGTCCTCTTTGCTGCTGGCTTTTCACCTTCTGGATGACATGTGGCCAAGCTTTGAGCATATGGATGGCAGCTTCAGCCCAAGACTCCTCATCCTCAGAAGAGGAGTTGGAAATGCCTGCTATTGCTGACTCAGGGACACTCTGCCTGCAGGACTGCAGCTCCATCTTTGGCTCCTGCAGCTGCCAGCTCTTGGACTAAGACTGACTCTCAATTTCCTGAACCCGCAGTCATTCCTCCAACATCTGCCACTGCCAACATTCAACCTCCAGGGCAAATTGCAACTCTTGGACCTGGTCAGCCTCCCTCTTCAGTGCTGGCTCCAGTTCACACCGTGGCTGGTTCTCAGCCTGCAGTCGGACTTGAAGTTCTTGGATCTGCAGCTCTTTCTCCAGTGACTGTTCCAGCTCATGCAGTTGTTGCCTTTCCGTCCGCAGTTCATTCTGGAGCTTTACAGCCTCAGGCCACCTCTCGCACAGAGCTCTTGGTTTCCTCTCACAGGGCTGTAAAAGACACCCAGCCTACAGTCCCCACCAGGAGAGCCACCAGGAACAGCCACTCCTCTATTCTACCCTCAAGGGTGTTGCAGCTCCATGCCCACCTGCTCCAAACCCTGCCCACTCTGCCAGGTGTAATACCAGTGGCTGAGGACAGGCAGGTCCACACTGGGTTCAGGCAGATGGTAGGAAAACTACAGAGCCAGAAAGGGTTGGGCCATTCAGTTTAATAAAGTATCACAATGGCAGACACACACACACAGGCAGGGGAAACCCCTCTCAGGCAAAGAAACAGCAAAACACCCCCCTCACAGTAGCGGGCAGGCCAACCACGCATCCGCAACCTCCTCCATCTCTTTCGAGCAGAAGCACACAGAGCCTTATATAGGCTATGTACTAATCAAGAAAGTGCTTGCAGCTCGTACACCAGCAAGCAAGCCTAACACAGCTGCCTCACAGATGAATTTATGAATCTTGCAGGACTTTTGTGGATGTAAACTGACATGAAGTAATCCCTTTAAAAATCCCAGGTACTATTTACAATTTTGATACAGGAGTCATGGCTATCACAGAGCACTTGCCTTATTTTATATAATTCTACACACAAGAATTTTCTTAGGATTACACTAGTAATTCTAAACTTTTTTTAAAAAAAGTTAAGTGACTTTAGCTACAGACTACTGCCTTGTATTTAAAAACTGAGCAGATACCAATGAAACTCAGCTATCTTTCAGAAATATTATGAATGACAGAAAAGCGTTCTTTTTTAAAATTTTTATTTTATATTTTTACAGAGACAGAGAGTGAGTCAGAGGAGTTAGTCAGAGAGAGGGATAGACAGGGACAGACAGACAGGAACGGAGAGAGATGAGAAGCATCAATCATTAGTTTTTCATTGCGCATTGCAACACCTTAGCTGTTCATTGATTGCTTTCTCATATGTGCCTTGACCGCGGGCCTTCAGCAGACCGAGTAGCCCCTTGCTGGAGCCAGCGACCTTGGGTTCAAGCTGGTGAGCTTTTGCTCAAACCAGATGAGCCCGCGCTCAAGCTGGTGACCTCGGGGTCTTGAACCTGGGTCCTCTGTATCCCAGTCCGATGCTCTATCCACTGCGCCACTGCCTGGTCAGGCAGAAGAGCTTTCTTGAAAGCAATTACACCATTAGGGAGTATTTCTGATCAAGCCATCCCTGGCGTAGCTTGCAAATACCTGGCACATGGAAGATAAAGTTCTAACACTTGTTTCCCTGGGAAATGACTAGATAGTTTTACAATTTTCTTTTTTTGTCCATATTTTTGACATCAACTATAATAAGTCATATGCATTAGTGATCAGAAAATGAAATATGTATTTAAAAATGCTTGCCTGGCCCTGGCCGGTTGGCTCAGTGGTAGAGCGTCGGCCTAGCGTGCAGAGGACCCGGGTTCGATTCCCGGCCAGGGCACACAGGAGAAGCGCCCATTTGCTTCTCCACCGCTCCGCTGAGCCTTCCTCTGTCTCTCTCTTCCCCTCCCGCAGCCAAGGCTCCATTGGAGCAGAGATGGCCCGGGCGCTGGGGATGGCTCTGTGGCCTCTGCCTCAGGCGCTAGAGTGGCTCTGGTCGCAACATGGCGATGCCCAGGATGGGCAGAGCATCGCCCCCTGGTGGGCAGAGCGTCGCCCCTGGTGGGCATGCCGGGTGGATCCCGGTCGGGCGCATGCGGGAGTCTGTCTGACTGTCTCTCCCTGTTTCCAGCTTCAGAAAAATGAAAAAAAAAAAATGCTTAACTGGTTTTAATGTTGTGGTGAGGAAGAGGGTACAATTAAAGTAATAGCAAGTCTTATCCTTCCTCCCTCTCCACACTCCCCAAAACAAAACTTCCCTGAGACTTTGTTAGAAATTCCTACATAAATTGTATAACATAATGAAGTGTTTTGTTAATTTTTTCACTTAATAACAGTCATAAATAATTACCAAGTATTAGAGGTTGAAAACAGTTCTCCTGGTTTATGGACTTGCACCCCTTGTCCCTGGCATCTCTCAAAGGGTGAGATTATGAGAGAGACTAGATGTGATAAGGCGTAAGGGGAGAAAAAGGTCCTAACCACTGGCAGAAATATAGCCAGAGGGAGCCATTAGTGTAATAAAAAAAAGAATATCCCAACTTCAGAAAATAATTCTAGCCTTTCTATCTACAGCCCTAGGTGGGCTGATTTTGTGAGTCAATCAGACCCAAAACATAGATCTAGAGATTACAAAGAACATAAAATACATTTGTGGGTCAGAAATGTCTCACTTGATCTGGACAAATTGCCTTTCTTTTTCACTAGCTGGGAGAGTGTGTGTGTGTGTGTGTGTATGAATCTTTATCCCTATTTTTCTTTGATCAATGTAATGCCAGTGGCTGAGGCCAGGCAGGTCCACACTGGATTCGGGCAGATGGTAGAGAAACTGCAAAGCTGGAAAGCATTGAGCCACTCCGTTTAATAAAGTCTCACAACAGCGATCAAGCACATAGGCAAGGGAAAACCACTTTCAGGCAAAGAAAAAGCAAGAATACTCCCTCACAGTGGTTGGTGGGCAGGCAATCTGCCATCTGCAATCCCCCAGAACGCAAACACCCATAACTTTGTATAGGACACACACACACACACACACACACACACACACACACACGGTGCAGCCACACACTCACATACCAATCAGTCAAAGGGCTTGCAGCCGGTAAACCAGTGAGCAAGCCTAACACAGCTGCTACACAATCAATAATACACATACTTAACTTTGATACAGTGTAATTTTAGAAATAAAGATTGCACTTATTCAGATTTTTGAGTTGAATTTATTTATACATTCTCTTTCCTTGAAAAAGGCTAGAGGTGGTTTATTTAAAGATCGCACACAGCCTGACCACGCAGTGGCGCAGTGGATAGAGCGTTGGACTGGGATGCAGAGGACCGAGGTTCAAGACCCCGAGGTCATCAGCTTGAGCGTGGGCTCATCTGGTTTGAGCAAAAGCTCACCAGCTTGGACCCAAGGTCGCTGGCTCGAGCAAGGGGTTACTTGGTCTGCTGAAGGCCCACGGTCAAGGCACATATGAGAAAGCAATCAATGAACAACTAAGGTCTCGCAATGAAAAACTGATGATTGATGCTTCTCATCTCTCTCCGTTCCTGTCTGTCTCTATCTATCCCTCTCTCTGACTCTCTGTCCCTGTAAAAAAACAAACAAACAAAAAAACTGCACACACACAATGCATTTGTGTATTTGCCTCAGGTTTTTGGTAAAAGTCACTTGTTAATTCAACAAATAGTCATTGAACTGTGTACTGTGCTCAGGCATCTTGGAGTTTATAAAGCTGATTAAAATGTGGTCCTTGATACTTGAGTCTTGTTACCTTGTTACCTTGCTCAGAAGCAGCTGACTTTTAACAGAGGGGAACAACCTTGGTTGCATATCAGAATCACCTGGGAAGCTTGTTAAAAATACGTCTGTTCTCAGCTCAGGGAAATTCTGGCAATAGGCAGGGCCTAGGTGTGTGCAGTTTTAACAACAAGCTTCCCAGGTGAATCTGATATGTAAACCAGGATTAGGAAACATAACTTTAACCTAACAAAGGACTAATTGCAGTAGTTCAGCCACAAGTCAACCAGGTGGATGTCCTTGAAATCTACAATATAGCCGTTGGCTAAAGAGGTTTATAAGGCTGTTTTTCTCCATTCCACTGCTTTGGAGTGCGTAGTTATAGTAGTCTGAAACTACTCAGAGGAGGGGGTGAGACCCAATCTTTTCTGTAAGACACCTGGAACAAGACTGTTACAGCCAAAGATCATCTTCAAAGCCTCCCCAAACACCCTGTTCTTATTTTCATCCCACACGAAATAAGTATATTTGTGTAATCTTCTCCTTCACTAGATTTTGAAGTATTTCAGAGCGATAGCAATTTTTTCTTTCTCCCACTAAGGAACACAGTAGCCCATACCTAATAGGAACTGACAGGTGTTTGTTTTGAATTGAATTGAATCTTCATCCAACTCTTAAGGTCTCAACATATATATATGTATGCGTATGTTTATAGTGGACATTTATAATAAATATCAATAAAAATATATTTTAAAAACTTTTCAATCACACTAAAGAATATGTAACATACACAAGGAAGAGAGAACAACGAAACCAGTATCCATGGACCACAGCCCCGTTGATTGGAACAGGACGTTGCCAATACCTTTGAGGTCCCCTGCTGAACCAGATCCTTGTGAACAGTAAGAAGCTTCTGAAATTTAAATCAGAATGCATATATTCAATCATTGATAAGATCATTCATTTATTTGTCAAATGTTTCAGAATTGTTCACGAGGTGATTCTTTCTATTGTTGGAGTGAAGTGGGTCAAAAGTGACATAAGGTGTGTCTAGATGGCCTTTGCTGTTTTGGGGTTCTAACCCAGCCGCGCCTTGGACAGCCGGCCTGGTTTCGGCGAGCGGACACTTTGGGCCGAAACTACGTATCCCGGCAGTCCGCGGGGCGAGTGGGCGGAGCCGGGCCGGGGGCGGGGGCCAGGAGAGAAGGGGCATTGTGTCGGGAGCGCGGAGCTGCATTTGTCTGCTTGGGGTGCTCTCCGAGCGAGCGTTGTGTTCCGCGGCAGTGGGCTGGAAGTGTCAGCGGTGGCCGCAGCCACGGTGGAAGAGCGAGTCGGAGGAACCACGCGCCGGCTTTCCACGATCGCTGGCAGGGAGCGGCGTGCCAGCGGAGCAACATGCAGATAGGCGCCCGGCGCCCTGAAGACCCCTTCAGAGGAAAAGAGGCCGGAGCGGCTTTGGGGCGGCAGGGAGCATGAAGGAGGCCGGGGGGCGGCTCGGCTCGGAGCGCTGCTAGGGAGCGTGCTGCACAGTCGCCGGGGCGCAGCAGAGGGCGGGGAGCCGGGCAGGTCGCACCAGCGGGCGGGAGCCGGTCGCCCGGAGCTGTTCTGATTTCCGACGCGGACGCGAGGGGCCCGGAGCAGCCCCCGACTCCAGCGAATAGCCAACATGGGCAACGCGGGGAGCATGGATTCGCAGCAAACCGATTTCAGGGCACACAACGTGCCTTTGAAGCTGCCGATGCCCGAGCCAGGTGAACTGGAGGAGCGGTTTGCCATCGTGCTGGTGAGTGCGCGGCGGCGACTGTCGGGCGTGGAGCTCCGGGCCGGGCGGCGCAGCTGACCCCCAACCTCCTCCCCTTTCCCCGCACCCAGAGCGAGCCTCTTGTCCCAAGGGGGAGGTGCCCACCTTCCCCATTGTAGCCTCCCCTTCGACTCACTCCTCTCGGCCCCTCGTACAGACCGCGCGCTCAGCCCTCTCGGGGTCCCGCGATGGGGCCGGGGGCTCTGGGCGGGCTGCCTGGTCAGCCCCGAACCCATTGTCTGGCGGGAGAGGCACCTCGTAGCGTGTGTGCCCGGGAGGTGCAGCGTGGGCCCGGGAGGAGGGGTGGCGAGCCGCTAAGCAAAGGCTTTTTGTTTGGGGAAAGAAAAAAGCCCGCAAATCCCGCGTCCCTGCGGACCATCCCGCGGGCGCCCGCCCGGGCCTGCAGGGTCCGGGGCCGATGGGTGCATGTGGCCGGCCACCGGCAGTGCACCGGGTGGCGCACGAAGGGGAACTTGGAAGCAGACGTTGCGGCTGGCGGAGGGGGGCTCCCCTGAAAGGGAAAGAGAAGGAAACCCGCGCCAGTGCGGCACCCTGGTCCCTAAACGAGGAAGGGGGCATCTGAAACCCAGGCGAGAGAGAAGCTTCGCCTCAGCGCGTCCTTTTTTTGGTCTTAAATCTTAAACCACAAAAATGTGCTGTTTTGCGGGGACGTGTTGCGAGCTGTTCTGACTCCATGGGCGACCCCTCCCCTCCCACACCCAGCCCAGTTCCCGGCTCCCTTTCGAAATCCGCTTCTCCAAGTTTACAGCTTCGCAAATCCAAGACTAAAGATTCTTTTCTTTCTCCCTTTTCTGCCGGGACTAAGTTTCTGGGCGCCTCCCTGCCGGAGCTTGTCAGCGCTGTGAGCTCAGGAGGGTGTGGTAGCCTCCCTCCTCGCCCCAGCTGGAGCTGTACTGGAGTTGGTCCCCACTCTTTGATTTTTAGTGTCCCCCTTCTCGTAAGGGATGCTGTAGGGCAAGTGACCGGGCAAGATCCGACGCGTTACTGTTCTTACACATGTATATTTCCCTTTTCCTAGTTAGTTACCTCTAAACTCTACGAGACTGGGAATCTAGAGGAACTTGTGCCCAAGGCAGCCAAATTGTGCATTTGCCTGCGGGTTTTTGGCACGTAACCTCACAATCCTGAGAAAGGACCCGAGTCTAACTGGAGCATTTAAATTGTCTTTCTTCAGCCCTGGTTTGACATGGGGAATAATGCTCTGATGACAGGTTAGCTTTTTGTGCTCTTCGGGAGAACAGAGGCCACGAGTTTTTTTCACAACACGGGGAAACTGGGGTGGCAATCAGGAGATAGATGAGGCTGCCGGGTCTTGCTGTGAATCGGCTGTGATCTCCCACAGCTGCTCCACTCCGAAATGAAACATAGGCTTAATTACTTCTCAAGGCAGCCTAGGTGCATACATGGCTTGTCTTTCCAGAGACGAACCTTTTTAGTCAGAATCTCCTTCCTACCAGACCCATGGTTCTTATCTCCAGCTCCGGGCTTTCTGTCTTTCCATCTATTCTGTGGTGCTGTGTGTCTGTGTGTGTATGGACTCGAAGTGGAAGGGCCAGTGACACAGGAAAACCAGATGACAGTAATGCAATTAAGTTCTGCTCAACTGGGATAGCATGTTTTGCATGAGCTCTCAGTTACCCTGCTGATTAATAACACATGGTATGAATTAATCTTTAGAAAAATAATGTTCCATCATCAACATGGTTGATTTGTGTTACTATTAAGTCTAGCAGTCAAAAATTTAGTATGTAGACGTTTATGATTCTACATTGTAATCTCCTTGGGGCAATGGTTGATTGTTGTGGCTACTTTTACTCTGCTCACACACAATTACTGGATGCACTTCCTTTTGTAATTGTTTACAATATTGTAAAGCTATCAAAACAAACACACAAAAAACAACAAAAACACACCAGGCTGACCTTTTTCTGAATCGAGACAAAGCTTTTGGGAAAGTCGCAGCTTGGGACCCTCTTGTTAGGGATACACACAGCCCACTGACATATTGTTTAATTTTCCTTAGTCAGCTCCAGCTGCTCTTTGAAAACCTGCAAAAGGAGTTAAGAGGAATAGAGTTAATGGAAGTTCAGGGTTATGGTGATTTCTTTTCTGGTCAGTTTTCTGAGGTTGTGTATGTGATGCTCTCAACTTTGCTCTTCTTGAATTGCTTAAGAAATCAGCTCAAACCATTTAATTCTGGAGATAAAGCATGAAGGACATATTTTGGATTGGCAAGTTTTAAAGTACACATGTGGAGATAACTCTTTACTCCAGACAGTGGGAATCACTTTGGTATTATTGATCTTACTTTTATTTTCCTATATGATAAAGATCATATGGGTTTGGGAGGAAAACCAGATAGTAATACTGTACATAAAATTGTACAAGTGGCCCATTGTAAGTATGGCTTACTTATATCAGTTAACGAGCCATTTCAGGCAGGGAAAAATAATTCCTCCCACCCTCAAGCTTGAGAATAGTTAAAGCATTGCGGAAGAGTAAATAAAAATGAAAATAACAGAAGTCTATCTATTTCCGGAGAACTTGAAAACAAACCTACTTAATGGCTGTTTCCCTGCCCCTCCACCCCTTCAGTCTCTATGAGTTAAATTAAATCTAAAAAATCAGTGGGTGTGAGTGGAAAGGTGAGAAGAGGGAGTAAAAGTGCTAAATTAAGATCAGTGGAGGGGTAAACTTTTAAAAATCATAGTTTTTAATAGAAAAAATGGGACTTTTAAATAGATTAATGTTAACTGAGCTTTCTGTAAGTAATGTCTAGTAAAGCATGGATCCAAATCTTAGGAGCTTAATCCTCCTAAGGAGAATCTCCCCCCTTCCTGAACTACTTCAGCATTGTTATCACAGTTGTAAAATTTACATTTAAGAGAAAGATTGCTGACTCCTTATGTACATTTAACTATTTGCATCCTTGTATTTACCTTTGAGTTAGAGTTATAAGTGATAGGCCTTCATGTGTGTGCACACATGTACAATGTCTCTTACATTCTTTGATGGAAATATTTCATAAATTATAAGTTCAATCACCAACTTTTGTTTCTTTAGGGTGTATATATTTTATGTATTTTTCAGGTAACATTGGCCTGTATTTTTGAGGTCCCGCACATTTGTAATTAAACATCTATGTGGAGCTCCATCATTAAATACTAATTGTTGGGAACACATAGATACACACACACACACACACACACACACACACCTTACTTTTTAAAGATGACACTATGAAGGTGATTTTGAGTGTTGTGAACAACATGGTATTTGTCCCAGAATATGTCTTTCTACATTAGACACTCCTAAAATTTACTAATTTTTGGCTTGCAATCAGTTTGTCTCCCCATGCCTTTGTCAAATAGCCAATTTCAGGATTCTTTGAATTTCAGAGGAAAGGATAATTTTAAGCCCTCTAGCCAGCTCCCCTATCTCTGTGCTACCAGATATCAAACTGCTCAGCCAAGATTAAAAAAGACAGATTAGGAAATGATGGCTTAGGGCAGTATTATCCTATGTTTGATACCAGAAACTGCTTTGGTTAAGTGATTAATTTGAGTCCGTTTCCTTTTCAGTTTTTTTCCCCCTGAGGTTGAATGTGGTCATTTTGCTTTAGGATGAAGTGGGAACATTTTCTGAGTACCTACTGTGAGTGCATCCTATGCTTGCATATTCTTATTGAATCCTCACAATAACTCCAGCGATCAGCAGCATTATAGTTGAGGAAATAAAGATCACTTAAATTACTTGAGGTCATAGAATAGCCAATCTGGAACTTTAACCCAGATTTGGATTCTGCAGCCCCCATTTTGTTATACTTGCTCAGGCCTAGAACTAGGAAGGGAATAAAAGGGGAGGGGGGGCTGTAGCTAACAGTAAAGGTGTAAAAAAAAAAAATAAAAGAACCCATGTAAATCTGTTAGATGCAAGTTTCAAATGGCAGAAGTGTAGACGTGACCGGAGTGGGGTGCACTTGCTGTTTCTCTTCAGATGTCAGACGTTTGGCATCTTCACTATGCTGTTCTGTTTCCAGGCATGAGGTTAAATATTGATTTGGTATGAAAGTGTACTCTTAAGTTTTTCTGGCCAGGCAGACTTGAACTAGCTTGGTGGGGAAGTTTAGGTTTTCTACATCAGAGGGAAGAGGCAATCTGTCAGAGCAGTGCATGTACTCCAAATGTAATGACTTGTGAAAGGAAAAGGAAGGTCAAGTTTTACCATTTAATTTTATCTCCCTCTGCAAGGTGTTGTTTCCTTTCAACCACTTCCAAGGAGAGCTCTAGCTATGAAGTCTGCTGAGCAGATGGATGGGTAGCAGTGAAGTTAGGCCATCACCAGATACAGGCTGATGTTTTCTCACACCCTTTCTCCTGCTGTGAGGAAAGGGAAGGGGAGAAGGGGGTGGAGTGTTGTCACTTTGAGCCATGATACACTCTCATCCTAGGCAGTAACCCCCTGAGCTGTTTTATTCTCAAAGGTAGAAGTGTATGCTTAGGACTGTGCTTATCATCATCATCTTGGTACATTTCTTGACCCCCCCCCCCCCACCACATCAGTATATATAGATATCTAGATAGATGTTGATTAAAGGCTATATTCTGCATGTAAATATTTGATTATTGAGAAACTGGCAGCAATGTAAACTGGTGAAAGATATGCATGTCCTTAAATCTTTAAGTGATAAGAATTTTTCCTTTATGTGCAACAGAGACAGAGAGGGACAGATAGGGACAGACAGATAGGAAGGGAGAGAGATGAGAAGCATCAAGTCTTCATTGCAGCACCTAGTTGTTCATTGATTGCTTTCTCATATGTGCCTTGACGAGGGGCCTAGAGCACAGTGAGTGACCTCTTGCTCAAGCCAGCAACCTTTGGGCTCAAGCCAGCGACCATGGGGTCATGTCTATGGTCCCATGCTCAAGCTGGTGAACCTGCACTCAAGCCAGAGACCTTGGGATTTAGAACCTGGGTCCTCAGTGTCCCAGTTTGACGCTCTATCCACTGTGCCACCGCCTGGTCAGGCAAGAATTACTTTTACGCCTTTAAATCCTTAAGTGATAAGAATTACTTTTACGTGTGGCCTCTCATTTAGAGGACAGCGTCAGCCTGGAAGGCAGAAAACCTAGTTTCTAGAATTCTGCACCAACTTGAGCAAATTAAACTCTTTCCTCTAGCCCCTGTAAATAGGAGCAAAATTTGACACAACTGTTAGGATAGTAATGAGATTTTTAAAAACCTTAGCACTTGAAAGTGTAAAATTTCTAGAACATAAAATATTATGATTCATTAGCTGACTTCATATGTTGAAGAACTTGTGTGTAGAAAGATGTGGTTTGGAGCAGTGTTATTCAATAGCTGGTCAGAAATTTCATGCTGGTTCGCCGAAGAGTTAATCATCCTGATGGTGTATAAAGATTATAGACCCAATAATCTTAGTCAGATTCACTTATGCTCAGGGTGATTTCTTTCTGCCTTAGTGGTCCTCAAAATAATTCTTCTATTTTCACTGGTCCTCAAGTGTAAAAAAGTTGAAAACTATTGGTCTAGAGAGTAGGTTTTCCAGAGTTGGTGACTGAAGGTCTCATAAGCTTAAGGGAAAGTATTCTAATATTTAGAGTTGTCAAAAAATGAATAGTGAGCTCTCCATTAGAGTTGCTCAGACAGAAGCTGTATGAAAAATACTGATAATTGGAAGGTCTTTCTGAACCCAAGACATAGCTAGTGCGTTATTGGCTAGAACTGTGCCTCCTTGAGATGAGCCTGCCACCTGGGGATTATACACATAGAGTGATAGCACCTGCGAGTGGGGAGGGGTCTTGTGTGTTCCCCTGGGTTCAAAGAAGAAAATGGCATAGGCTCATGTTGTTCTGGAACTGCGTTCTACTTGACAGTAGTTGTTGCGTGAAGGGCTTGGTCTCGGTGAAATGTGCTCTTCCTTTCATATGAAGGGCTTGGGGAGTAAGGACAGGTGAAGTGGGCTCTCGGACCTTCACGTTTAAACAAGTAATAGATGTTATACAAATGGCTAAAGAAAGAAGCACTGATTCTAGATGATTGTCTCTCCTTTGCAGGAGGGTGCCGGTTCCTGGAATCCTTTTAGGAACAATTTATAAAAGAACAAATTGGAATTGTTTAGGAAGGTGGGTAGGTTACAAGCTGTGCAGCTGGTTGGCAGATGCTCCCTTGTAGAGTGGCTCTTCCACACTGCAGTGGGGGATGTGCCCCTTCTCCTTTCCCAGGAGTATTTTCCTTGGTTTAGGGGTCATGGTGTTTGTATGGAGGCTTGATGCACCTCTTATCTCTCACCTACTTGAACACTGGCTGCAGAGGTAACTCGCCTCTTGTCTTTCCTTGGAGATGGTGTCTCTTCAGACTGCAGGGTGATGTTCTCTCCTCCCTGGTCACCCCATTCTCTTCTCCAGCGCCCTCTCTTTTGGCATCACGTCGAGGACTGTGTGGTTTCTCACAGGTACAGTATAATGTGTAAGCAGTGTCCTGGGAACAGCTGGTAGGCTGCAGAGCTGCCTCATGGACTGTGATTCAACTAAGGACCACAGGCATGGACCAGGATGGCTGGGAATCCCATTCTTGGGAAATATCAAGTTCCTTGAAGGCATAATGGTATTTGATGCAGACAGATGGATAGAGTGTACTTTCTTTTCACAGTCTTAAAAGACAACATGACTGTTGGCATCAGAGCTCGCAGGTAGGTACCTTTTGACAAACTTTTTATAGTTTCTAGGTCATGCCCAAGGTGTCCCCCCTCCTCACATCTTCAGTGTTCTTGTGTGTGTGGTGTGAAACTGATGTTGCTGACTCTTATTGCACATGCACCTCACTCCACCTTCTTCTTTGCTGAAGAAGCTGTGTTGTATTTGTAAGCCTCTATATCCCTTGCCACAGAAGCTTTGAAAGGTTTGAGGTGTTGAGACCCCGCTGTTTCCAGCGGTAATCTCCTTGGTTGCTCTGTGGTAGAAGGTGCCCTGGGCCTGCTTTATACTGAAAACTTGTTGGCTTTGGGAAAGGTGTCCGATCATTCAC